>NW_027555625.1:345054235-345404235 GCF_003287225.1 Phascolarctos cinereus
CATCCCATATTTCCATATGCTACCTTAAGCAAGAAACTCCATCTCCCAATTCCAGGCATTTTCACATGTCTGGAATTCTTTTCCTTCCTCGTCACCATCTCTTGGCTTCCCTGGCTCCCTTCAAGTCCCATCTAAAATCCCCCCCTTCTACAAGACACCTGTCCCAATCCCCCTTAATTCTAATGCCTTCCTTCTGTGGATCACCTCCCATTTATCTTGAATATAGTTTGTTTTTATGTAATTCTTTGCATGTTGTCTCTCATATCAGACTATGAGTTCCTTGAGAGCAGAGACTGCCTTTTGTCTTTCTTGATATTCCCAACACTTAGCACACTACCTAGCCGGTAGGTATTGTTTAGTCAATTCCGATTTCTCCGTTACCTCATTTGGGCTTTTCTTGGCAAAGATCCTGGAGTGGTTTGCCATTTTCTTCTCCAGATCACTTTACAGATGTGGGACTGAAGCAAACAGGGTTAAGTGACTTGCCCAGGGTCACACAGCTAGTAAGTATCTGAGGCCGGATTTGAACTCTTGAAGATGAATCATTCCTGATTTTGGCCCAGTGCTCTATCTGCTTCTCCACCTAGCTGCCCCAGAAGGTGCTTAAAATGTTTAATATAATGACTCTTAGACTAAAGTGCCCTTGAACCACCTGACTACCACCACTCCCTTAAATTTGTTGTTTGCCTCATTGATAGGTAAGCTCCTTAGGGCGAGACTGTCTTCGCTTTTGTATTTGAGGTGACTGGTTCTTAACACTTGTTTAAATGCTTTTTCATACCTCCCACCATCCACCACCCACCACCACTCTGGCCTCAAAGGGAAATAACTTAAAACTAGGTTTGGCTCTAGTCTAGCGTTTCCCCAAAAGGGATCAGTAAGGTTCCTTCTAGGAAAGTATTCAATGTACGGGTAGATCAGGTATATAACAGCTATTGATTTCCTCCACTCATGTGTTTAAAAGGCAAGAGACTCAAACTTCCATTGACAAAGACTGAAGACATGATACAATGACCCCTCATTCCTATTATACTCTACAAGGGGATTGATACTTAGAACATTAAACTATGAAAGACTTAGTGTGATTGCTAAACAACCATTTCACCTTCACCTCAGCTGTGCACTGTCTGCCATTCCTTCAATGTCCATCTTCTGTCAAACACGGGCTTAACCTCCTATGGGTGGCCAACTCCCTCCAAGAAATTTGCAGAAAACTTCTTTGACTGCCAGCCAGCAACAAATGAAACACCCAGAAGCTTTTGACTTCTTCAACTTACCCAGCTGTTACCAAGTCCAGTTGAGCCAAGCATTTATTAAGTGCCTACTGTGTAACTAGGCACTGTACTAAATACTGAGGATACAAAGAGGGGCTGGGAAGCCCCTGCCCTCAAGGAGCCCACAGTCTAATGAGGAAAGACAACATGTGCACAACTACGCACAAACGAGATAATAATAATAGCTAGCATTTATATAGCACCTGCTACGCACCAGACACTGGGCTAAGTCGTTAACAAATATTACATCTTTTTTTTTTAGGCTTACAATACCCTAGGAGGCAGGTGTTATTATTATCCCTGTTTAATAGTTAAGAAAACTGAGGCAAATATCAGTTAAGTGACTCTTACCCAAGGTCATACAATTAATTAGTGTGTGAGTCCAAATTTGAAGTTAGATATTCCTTAATCCAGGTCCCATAGTCTACCTACTGCACCACCTAGCCTCCTATATACAGAAGAAATTGAAGATAATTTCAGAAGGAAAGCACTAGCAGTCAAAGGTACTCAGGTAGGCTTCTTGTAGAAGGAAAGATTTTAGCTGAGACTTGAATGAAGCCAAGAGATGGAGATAAGGAGAGAGAAAATTCTAGGCATGGGGGAAACTATTGAAAATTCTGAGAGTCAGGAGATGGAGGAGTCTTGTTTAAAGAAGACCAAGGAGGCCTGTGTCACTGGATCTTAGAGTAAGTGGAGAAGAGTAAGGTATAAGATTGGAAAGGCGAGGAATGCCCATCTTAGCTTAGCATTTGGTTTGCTCATCTATACTCAAGAGACACAAAACGTAAGAGGTGGACAAATCTCATCTGCGAGATCACACAATTGACTGTCAGGTATAATTTATATGCATCTACATACATACATACATATATATACACACAGATATATACATACAATATATGATATATGTGTGTGTGTGTGTACACACTCTTATGTTTACTGATTACAAAAAGCATTTGACTTGATAGAGGAAAACTAGATGGATTTAAGTTCTCCTCCAAAAAGGTGTCCTCCATGCACGTGCAATGTGGTACACTCTGGTATAGCTAGGTCTGCTATATCTAACCCTCTGGATTCTAGGGCACACTGAGGGATGGGGGGAGGGGTTCTCTCTATTCTTTCTGGAATCCCACCAGCTGAAAGTATCCCTTTGTTAGGTGCCAGTGGATAGCACCCCTTAACAGTGGTTAATTTTTACAAAAGGATGTTTACCTTGAAGACATAGCAAAAACAAAATACAAACATTTTCCCCAATACTTAGGGGGCTTACTTTTCTCTGCACTGGGGGAAATAGACTTAAAACTTAACTTAGATACTATATAGCATTGATCCCACTAGATTCACATACAGATGACTTTTGGATGAGTACTTGTCTCAGCTTCTGCTAAGCTAGGTCCAGAAGGTTATTCCCAAAGGTCATTTCTTGCTCCTCTGGCATTGATGGTACATTGGCTCTTGAACCCAGACTGTGGAACATCGGGACACCAGAATGTCCTCCTGTTCTTTTGAATTCACTAGGCCAGAGGCTCCAATGTCTTTAACCTAAAAGGGAAAAGATCAAACAGAGGCTGAGGACTGTGACTGCTTCTCAGCCACTGTGGCCTCAGAGGGGAGAAAACCCCAAGGCCTTTCTCCATGCAGCAAGGTCTCTTGAAGCAAACAAGTCACCAAATGAAGCAAAGGGATATGGCTAAAGTTGACTTAGGAGCTTTTGAAGCTTCTCCCAGTTCTGGCTATGAAGCTGACCAAAAAAGGCTCTTCTCAACCATGTGGTTAACAGACCCAAACCAGTTACAAAATGTCTCCACAGCCTCTCAAAATGCAAACTCAAATAGAAACTGAGGCCACTGAACTGTACATATGGATGTCTGGAGGCCTCAGACTGACTTAGGAAGACGCGTATTAACATTATCTATATTCTATTGTTGTTTTATTTTGTTAAACATTTCCCAATTATATTTTAATCTGGTTTGGGCTGTACTTGGGAGTGTTGCTGATGTATCCAGCTCAACCTTAGGGCACTTTTCATAAATGTCATCATGACCCTCCTGGAATAAGGCCATCTCAGCCTCTCCACTGTGGGGAAGCTGCGTCACCTGAACAAGCTAATGGGGTCTATGTGTATGCCAGGTCTCTGTTACACGTATGTCCTCACCTTAGGTTTACGTTGTCTGTGGTGGGAAGAGTATTCACAAACTACAGAACAATAGATTTAACCACAGAAACTACTTTGTTCAATGATTTTCTGTTTATCGATAGCAAGTCAAAGTTAAATCCCTTCACATGAATGTTAGAACCTATCCCTTTCTTTTTCTTCAGGCAGTCATGTGCTGGCTTTGGAGTGAGAAAAGTGGTACACTGGATAGAGTGGGTGGACTTGGAGTCGGGAAGACCCGGGTTCAAATTCTGCAGCTCACAACCCTGGCTGTGTGACTGGGAACCTCTCCCAGGTTCAGTTTCTTCATTTGTAAAATGGGAATAACAAGAGAACCTACTTCATAAAGTTGTAATGATCACACGAGATGACATATGTAAAGTGCTTTGGAAACCTTAAAACATTATATAAATATGACCTATTATTCAACTCCCAGTTCTGCTATTTCCTAGCTCTGTAGGATTTATAAAAAGACATGGATAAGAGTCAAGCAAGATGTGAAGATATTGATGACTTTATGTTGGATAAACACAATATGGATGAAATCACAGATTCATTGATGTGTCAGAGTAATTTTGCCATATATGTGATTGTAACAGATAAATATTTCCAGGGTATCTTTTCTTCTATTTACTTTTCCACTTTAAAGCTAATCAATAAATACTTATATAGTGGGTATAGTGCCTAGCATCACCTGCTGTAGGGACACATAAGGAGATGGTTAGAGACGCTGTCTCTGCCCTGGAAGAGATATCAGGTTAGTTGGGAAACAGACATAAGCACTTGAAAGAAAAATATTCTTGACTACTCATTTGGCATACTAAGAGAGGGCAGGGCAGTAAATTATAAAAGAAGGAATGTTTCCCTTTTCTTATAGTATTGATTAGGGTTTGGGGTGGTCCAAATAGAATATGAGAGAATATGAGAGCTAAAAGGGACCAATCTGATTTCTTTACAGTTGAGGCAATGGAGACAGGACGGAAAAAGAACTGAGTCATACTGCAGCTTGTTGGCAAAACTAATTCTAGAACCTGCTTTACCCAGTTCCGAACCTAATGCACTTCCCAGTAGAACCTTGCCTTTCTCACAGGGTGTGGTTAAAACTACACTGGATCAGAAGACCGGTTTATCATATCTGGGCTCTGCCTTGAACAACCTGCGTGACCTTGGGCAAGTCCTTCCCCGGCCCTCCCCCTCCACCTCAGTTTATTTATCTATGAAATGAGGAGGTTGGACTGGATGACCTCTTAGGACCCCGCTACCTCTGAATCTATGATCCTATAATCCTACTTAAAGGGTAGGGGAAAGGGCTGGGTGGGAGCTCCAGAGCCAAGAGAAGGCAACAGCTGTAAAATTCAGGTCACTGACTCCTGGCACCAGTGACCTCTTGCTGTTACCTTTGTTTACTCCAAGGGTAGCCTGGGATCTGAGCACTGAGGAAGGATGCAGAAATTGTTGCCTTGGGGAAGAGAAAAGCTTTAACATCTAGCCACAGATCTGAAAGGGAAATAATAGGATTTTGTGGGCTTCACATTGATCTCCATATGAGAGCAGCCTCTGTTTGCCTTTTTTCAACCCATGGAGGCCGCCTTTTCAGCCCCAAGCCTGAGCTGTCCTTTCTGAACTAATTATTATCACAGGGCTTATCGAGAGGAAAGAGTAACTTTCTAGCACTTGGCAGAATGTTTTCAGCCACCAAGAAAATCATAGCTAAATTCTTGGTCATAGGAATTATATTATCATAAACATATTATCTAGTCATGCCATTGACTCCAAAGTCTACCATTTTATACCTGTAGATTGATTTTACATCCTGCAACTTTGCTGAAATTATTTTTTTCAATTAGTTTTTTAGGTGACTCTCTAATGTTCTTTAAAAAAATCATCCTATCATTTGACATGATTGTACATGTATGGCGTATATCAGATTGCTTGCTGTCTTGGGGAGGAGAAAGGGGAAGGAGGGAGGGATAAAAATTTGGAACTCAAAATTTTGCAAAAATGAATGTTGAAAACTATTTTTACATGTAATTGGGAAAAAAATTAAATACTATCAAATTCAAGATGCAAAAAACTATCATACCATCTGCAAACAGTGATCATTTTGCTTCCTCTTTGCCTATGTTCATTCGTTCAATTCCTTTTTCTTATCTTATTGCTATAGCTAGCAATTCTACCACTATATTGAATAGTAATGGTGATAATGGGCTAGATGGCACAGTCATTAAAGTGCTAGACCTGGAGTCAAGAAGACTCATCTTCATGAGTTCAAATCTGGCTTTAGACACTTAGTAGCTGTGTGACCCTGAGCAAATCACTTAACTCTGCGTGCCTCAGTTCTTCATCTATAAAAAAAATAGCTAGAGAAGGAAATGGCAAACCACTCCAGTCTCTTTGCCAAGAACATGACAGATCGGGTTACAAAGAGTCAAATATGACTGAAATGACTAAACAACAATAAAAATGGGCATCCTTGTGTTATCTCAGATCTTATTGGAAAGGCCTCTTTTGTTGTTATTCAGTTGTGGTCTCTAGTTTATCCCTATTACCGATAATTCTGGCTCTTGATTTTAGATAAATACTCCATACAATATTAAGGAAATATGACTGTGACTTTTTCTTTGATTTCTCCATCAGGATTCAGTCTGATGTATTTTCTGCTTGGAGAAGTTTTGGGGGACAGTTTGGTGTACTTCTTCCTTCTACTCTGCCATCATGGCTCCAAACCTCACAATCACAACTTTTAGTGCTAATAGGATGAAATCACCCATAAAACAGAAGAGAGTAGCAGAATGGACTAAAAAGCATATCTAATAATACATTGTTTTAAGAAATGCACTTGAAAAATAAAGATTTACACAGAGTTAAAATAAGGGACCAAAGCTAAATCTATTATGTTTCAGCTGAATTTTAAAAAAGCAAGAGTAGCAATCACGAGCTCATATAAAGCTACAGAAAAAATAAATTCAATTAGAAGCGATACTCAGGGAGAGTACATTTCACTTAAAGGTATTGAATGGTATAGTATCTAGATGCTTAAAGGAAAAGCAAAACAAATTGTATGAAGACAGTAAAACTGTAATAGTGGCAGATCTTAATATTTTCCTTTCAGATACAGACAAATTGAACCAAAAAATAAACAAGCTCACAAGAAAGAAGTTAAAGTATTGGACAGAATGTTAGAAAAGTTAGAATGAGAGAGTTCTGGTGAATTATTGAATTAGGGTTAGGATTATATTCAGCTATGTAAGGCACCTTTACAAATACTAACCATGTCAAAAAAAAAAAAGCACAAAAGACCTTATGAAAGAATGCAGAAAGACTTTCAGGTATTTATGACAAAAAGACCAGAACTGAATGGAAAATTTGACATGAAAGATCAGGAGAAACATAAGAAGATAAGTATTAAAGATCAATAAAAAGAGACTTTGAAAGATCAAACTGTTTACCTTTTTTATAGGAAAATGTTCTCTGTAACTCTTAAGAATGTTATCATTGGGTAGTTTAAAAGAGCATACATAGAAGGCTTGGAGTTGAGTTGAGTGTAAAAGGATGATCCTAAAAAATAAAATTGGGTAGGGAGAGGTAAAATGGAGCAATTATCTCATACAAACATGCCATGGATAGAGAAATTGTTACAGCGGAGGCGGGAGGGAGTGGAGGATTGGTTGTACCAGAACCTTATTCTCATCATAACTGAGTTAAAGAGGGAATAACATATTCATCTAGAAAGGTATAAAAAGTCTTACTGATTTATAAAGAAATAGGAGGGTAAGTGAATAGGATAAGGGAAGGATTCTTCAGAGGGAATAGGATTTATAAGAGTGGATAGATTAGGAACAGGAAGGTAAGAGAAGATAAGGTAAGGATTCTTCCAGAGGGGGCAGCAAATTAGGGAGGCAGTGATTAATAGGAAATTAGACATTTGTTGGAGGAGGAATAGGGCAAAAGAAGAGGGAGAGAAGGATAAACAGTGAGGAAAAATGGGATGGAGGAAAATACACAGCTAATAATTATAACTTTGAATGTGAATGAGGCAAACTCACCCATAAAATGGAAATGGATAGTAGAATGGATTAAAAACCAGAATCCAACAATATGATGTTTACAAAAAAAATTTGAAAATGAGAAATTACACACAAAATAAAAATAAAGGGCTGCAGTAGAATTTATTATGCTTCAGCTGATAAAAAAAAAAAGCAGAAGTACCAATCATGATCTCAGATAAGGTTAAAGCTAAAATAGACTTAATTAAAAAAGATAAATGGGGAAACTACATAATGATAAAGGTAACCATAGATAATGTAGTAATACCAATGCTAAACCTATCTGCACCAAATACTATAACATCTAAAATTTTAAAGGAAAAACTAAGTGAATAACAGCCAGAAATAGATAGCAAAAATATAATAGCAGGGAACTTCAACCTTCCCCTTTCAGAATTAAATAACTCTAACCAAAAAATAAATAAAAAAGAAGTCAAGGAGATGAATAGAATCTTAAATAAGCTAGCTATGATAGACATCTGGAAAGAATTGAATGGGAATAGAAAGAAACATACCATTGGTGCATGGTACCTATACAAAAATTGATCATATATTACAGAATAAAAATTTTATAGGTTTTTTGTTTTGTTTTCTTTTTGCTTAGGCGATCAGGGTTAAGTGATTTGCCCAGGCTCACACAGCTAGTGAGTGTCATGTGTCTGAGCCAGATTTAAACTCAGGTCCTCATGACTCCAAGGCTGGAGCTCTATCCACTGCACCACCTAGCTGCCCCAAAAACTTTATAGTTAAATGCAAAAAAAAAAAAAAACCCAACCCAGAAATAGTAAATACATCCTTTCCAAACGACAATTCAATAAAAATTATGTTCAATAAAGGACCATGGAAACACAGATTAAAAATTAATTGGAGACTAAATAATTTAATTTTGAAGACTGAGTGGGTTAAAGAACAAATCATAGAAATGATCAATAATTTCATTAAAGAGAATGAGGAGGCAACATACCAAAACTTATGGGATGAGCAAAAGTGGCAAAGGAAATGTTAATATCCCTAAATACTTATATCAATAAAATAGAGAAAGAATAGACCAATGAATTGGGTATACAAATTAAAAAACTGGGAAAAGAACAAATTAAAAATCCTAAAAATTAAATGTAAAATTAATAAAATTGATTGTAAGAAAACCTTTGAATTAGCAGACAAAACTAGTAGTTGGTTTTCTGGAAAAAAACAATAAGATTGATAAAGCATTGATTGATACAATTTTTAAAAGGGAGAATAAAACCAAATTACTAGCATCAAAAATGAAAAAAGGTGAATATATCACAAATAAAGATGAAACCAAAGCAATTATTAGGAGTTATTTTACCCAGAATATATGCCAATAAATTTAACAATTTAAGTGAAATGGAAGAATACTCACAAAAATATAAACTGCTTAGATTAACAGAAGAGGAAATAGAATATCTAAATAAACATATATTAGAAAACGAAATCAAGCAGGCCACAAATAAGCTTCCTAAGGGAGCAAAAAAAAAAAAAAAGCATCAGGACTGATGAATTTGCAAGTAAATTCTACCAAACATTACAAATCAACTAATTTCAATATCAAATAAATTAGGATAGGGATGGGGAGGCAAAGAAGGAGTCCTACCAAACTTCTTTTATGAAAGAAATATGGTACTGATACCAGGAAGAGCAAAAACAGAGAAAGAAAAGTGTAGATTAATTTTATTAATGAATGTGGATGCAAAAAAATTAGATAAAATGCTAGCTAGTAGACTACAACAATATATTACAAAGATTATACATTGTTACCAAGTGGGATTTATACCAGGAATGCAGGGATGGTTTAATATAGGGAAAACTATTATCGTAATTGTTTATATCAATAACAAAAGAAAAATCATGATTATATCAATAAATTCTGAAAAAGGTTGTTATCAAATACAACATTCATCCTTATAAAAAAACACTTGAAAGTATAGGTATAATTGGATTTTTCTTTAAAATTATAAGAAACATATATGTAAAACCATTAGTACATATTATTTGTAATGGAAACAAGGATGCCTACTATCACTAGTATTATTCAGTGTTGTATTAGAAATGTTAGCAATAGTGGTAAGAGAAGGAAAAGAAACTGAAGGAATCAGATCCTGCAATGATGTAATAAAACTAATTCTTTTTGCAGATAGTATGATGATATATTTGGAAAATCCTAGAGATTTAACTAAAAAGTTAGTTGAAACAATACTTTTAGCAAAGTAATAGGATATAAAATAAACCGACATAAATCATCAGCGTTTCTATATATCACCAACAAAACCCTGCAAGAAGAGATAGTAAAAGATACCTCATTTAAAATAAATGTAGACTGTATAAAATACCTGGAAGCATGCCTGCCAAGACAAGCCCAGAAACTGCATGAACATAATTACAAAACAGTTTTTATACAAATAAAGTCAGATTTAAATAATTGGAGAAATATTAATTGTTCATGAGTAGACAGAGCCAATATAATAAAATGACAATTCTACTTAACCTCATCTACTTATTCAATGCCATTCCAATTAGATTGCCAAAAAATAGTTTTACTGAGCTAGAAAAATAATAACTCATTTGGAAGAACAAAAGATCAAGAATATAAAAGGAATTGATGAAAAAAATTGCATTTTTACATTACAAGGAGTTTATGCCAGATCTTTAACTATATTATAAAGCAGTAATTACCTGAACTATCTGATACTGGCTATGAAATAGAAAGGTAGATCAGTGGGACAAAGTAGATACACAATATACAGCAGTAAATGATTATAATAACTGTGTATGATAAATGGAAAGATTTAAAGATAAGAATTCATCATTTGGTAAACATTGTTGGGAAAACTGGAAAGCAGTATGGCAGAAATTGGGGATAGACGATTTACCAAGATAAGGTCAAAATGTATATATGACTTAGATATAAAGGGAGATATCATAAGAAAATTAGAATGTGGAATTTATTACCTATCAGACTTATGGGCAGGAGAATAACATGAATAAACGAGATATATAGAGTATTATGTGGTGTAAAATGGATAATTTTGATTGGCCTAAATTTAAAAAGTTTTTAAAAAACAAAAACCAATGTAGCCAAGATTAGAAGGAAAGCAGAAAATTGGGGGGAGGGGGATTTTATAGATAGTTTATCAGATAAAGGTTTCATATCTCCAATACAGAGAGAACTTTGTCAAATTTATAAGAATATGATCATCCTCCAAATGATAAATGGTCAAAAAATATGAACAGGCATTGTTGTTTTGGTTTGGTTTTTTTGGAAAGAAATCAAAAACTATATAAAGAAATTTGGAAAAAAATGTTCTAAATCATTATTGATTACACAAGTGCAAATCAACACAACTCTGACATATCATCTCATACCTATCAGATTGGCTAAAATAATAGAAAGGGAAAGTGACACATGTTGGAGGGGATGTAGAAAAATTGGGACACTAATTCGTTGTTGATAGAACTGTGAACTGATCCAACCATCTTGGAATGCAATTTGGAATTGTGCCCCAAAAGTGATCAAACTGTGTATGCCACCAATACCACTATTAGGTGTGTTTCCCAAGGTGATTAGGGAAAAAGGAAAAGAACTTACATGTTCTAAAATATTTAGAGCAGATCTCTTTGTGGTGGCAAAGAACTGGAAACTGAAGGGATGCTCATTATTTGGGGAATGGCTAACCAAGTTGTGTTTTGTGACTGTGATGTAATACTACTGCGCTGTAAGAAATGATGAGATGGCTGATTTTAGAAAAACATGGAAAGACTTGTGTGAAATAATAAACAACAAAAAGAGCAGAACCAAGAGAACTTTGTATACATTAACAGCAATATTCTAAGAACAAGTGTGAATAACTAAGTCATTTTGAGTATTATAAATACTCAGATAAGTTACAAAGAACCTATAGAGGAAGACGCTATCTATCTCCAAAGAAAAAAGTGATAAATGGAAGTATGTATAATATGGTTTTACATATATAAATATATATAGATATATGTGTTTGTGTGTGTGTATATACATACCTATATTCATGCACACATATCTGTGTCTAATGGTGGCCTTCTCTAGTGCAGGGTGGGGAGGAAGGGAGGGGAAAAAAATAAAAACCGCACAGCAGAGAACAAAAGAAAACTCAGAAGGAAGCATGGAAAAGCAGGGTAGCTTAGAAAGTGATGTGTAGCATTTATTACATAGGGTTTTTTTAAGTAAACTGTGAAATGGAGAGTCATGGTTTCATATTGTATCCTTTTTTTGTATGTTGTGCTGTATACATGGAAATATTTATTTTTTTGTATTTAAGTTCAAAATGAATAAAAAATTAAAAATTCCTCCCTTTAAAAAAAGAAAAGCAGTAATATTAAACACAACATTTAATGATTATAATGCAATAACAATTTAATTCAATTATATGAAGAAACTATTAAAATTATTTTGAGACTAAAATACTTAAAAATTGGTGTGTCAAAGAAAAAATCATAAAACAAATTAATAATTTCATTAAAGATAATGATAACAATGAGACAAAATACTAAAATTTTGGAGATATAGTCAAACTAGTCTTTAGGGGGAAATTTATATCTCTAAGCACTTTCATCAACAAAAGAGAAAAAGAACAATTCAACAAATTGACCATGCAACTCAAAAAAAAAAGCAATGAAAAAACCTCATCTAAACACTAAAATAGATCCTGAAAATCAAAGAAGATATTAATAAAATTGAAAGCCAAAAAAAATCCATTGGATGAATAAATAAAACTAGGAGCTTTATTTAAAAAAAATAAAGAAAATAGACAAACCATTAGCTAACTCAATTAAAAAGAAGAAAGAGAAAAGCCAAAGTACTACCATCAAAAATATAAGGGCAAAATTCAAAACTAATGAAAAAGAAATAAAATGTCATTACAAACTATTTTGTCCGACTTTATACTAATACAACCAGCAATTTAGATGAATTAGATGAACATTTACAAAAATAGAAAACACCTCTGTTAATAGAACAAGAAATAGAGAAATAAGCCAGTCTCAGAAAAAGATTCCAAACTAGTCATAAATATGCTCCCAAAGAAAAAAGCCCCAGGATCAGATGGATTTACAATAAAATTCTATCAAACATCCAAAAAACAATTAATTTCAGAATTCTACAAATCATTAGGTAAATAGCAAAAGAAGGAATCCTTCTTTGATGATACCTGAACCAGAGGGAAGGGCAATTAAGTTGATGCAATGAATAGTGTCAGGCTTGGAGTCAGGAACTCATCTTTCTGAGTTCAAATCTGGCCTCAGATAGGAGCCGTACAACCTGGGACAAGTCACTTAACCCTGTTTGTCCCAGTTGCTCGTCTGTAAAATGAGCTGAAGAAGGAAATGGTCATGAAGTCATACACAACTGAAACCAGTGAATAACAACAATAAAAACTAGAGAGAGTCAAAAGAGAGAAAGAAAACTACAGATCAATATCCCTAATGAATATTGATGTAAAGAATCTAAATAAAATATTAGTACAAAGGCTATAGTAACATATAACAAAGATCATATACTATGAGCAGATTGGATTTATACCAGGAATATAAAGTTAGTTCCATAACTGGAAAACTGAATATAATCGGTCATATTAATAGTAAGAAAAAAAAATAGTAGGATTATGTGAATAGATGTAAAAACAGTTTTGACGTAATAGAACACCAGTTCTTATTAAAACTAGTAGAAAACATAGGAATAAATGGAGCTTTCCTTAACGTGGTAAATAGTATATATCCCAAAGCAAAAACCATCGTTATATCTAATGGGAATAAAATAGAGTCCTTTCAAATAAAATCAGGAGTAAGACTATATGACCATTGTCACCAGTATTGTCTGATATCGTGCTAGATATGATAGCTATAGTAATAAGTCTATAATATATAATAATATATGATATGATAATGGCTATAGCAGAAGAAATTGAGGAAATAAGTTTAGCAATGAAGAAAGAAAATTAATACATTTTTGCAGATAATATGATAGCATATTTTAAAACTTCAGAGAATCAACTAAATAATTAATTGAAATAATTTCAGCAAAGTGGCAGAATATGAAATACATCCATATAAATTACCAATATTTCTTTATATTACCAATACAAGCCAGTAGGAAAAGATAGAAACAGAAATTTAAAGTAACTAAAGAATGTATAAAATACAGGCATATCTTGCTTTATTGCACTTTGCTTCTTAAACTTTGCAGATATTGTGTTTTTTTACAAATTGAAGGTTTGTGAAACCCTGCATAGAGCAAATCTGTGTCATTTTTTCAACAGCATGTGCTCATATCATGTCTCTGTATCACATTTTGGTATTTCTCATAATATTTCAATCTTTTTCATTATTATTATTCTATCTGTTATGGCGATCTATGATTAGTGATTTAATAACCATAGGGAGTACATAAATACAACTATAAGATGCTGTTTTAGGAAACAAGGACAGACCTAAATAGTTGGAGAAATATTGATTGCTCACATGTTGGCAAAGCCAATATAATTTTTTAAAGTCATTACATAAAATGTTTTGGGGCACCATAATCCGCACCCATCTAAGACAGCAAACTTAATCAATAAATGCTGTGTGTGTTCTGACTGCTCCACTAATGGGCTGTTCCCCCATCTTTCTCCCTTTCCTCAGGCCTCCCTATTCTGTGAGACACAATAATATTGAAATTAGGCCAATTAATAATCCTAAAATGGCCTCTAGGTGTTCAAATGAAGAGAAGAGTTAAGTGATGCAGCAAACTTCATGGTTGTCATCTTTTAAGAAACTGCCACAGCCTCTTTCACCTCCAGCAACTACCACTCTGCTCAGTCAGCAGCCATTAGCATTGAGGCAAGACCCTCTACCAGCAAAAAGATTACAACTTACTGAAGGCTCAGATGATGGTTAGCATTTTCTTTTTAGCAATAAAGTATTTTTAATTAAGGAATCTACATTTTTTAGACTTAATACTATTGCATACTTAATAGACTAGGGTATGGTGAACACATAACTTTTATATGCACTGGGAAATAAAATTTGCATGACTTGCTTTATTGCGATATTCATTTTATTGAGGTGGTATGGAACTGAACTTGCAATATCTCCAATGTATGCCTGTACTCTAGAGTCTAATAACCATAGGGAGTACATAAATGCAACTATAAAATGCTGTTTTAGGAAACAAGGACAGACCTAAATAGTTGGAGAAATATTGATTGCTCACATGTTGGCAAAGCCAATATAATTTTTAAAAGTCATTACATAAATTAATTCACTTATTTAGTGCCATTAAGCTACCAGAAGATTATTTATAGACCTAGAAAAAATAATTAAAATAATATGGAGAAACTTTAAGGTCAAAAATCTTAAGGGAAATAATGGGGGAGGGAAGTAGGAAGGAAGTGGACCTAGAAGTACCATATCTCAAATATAGTAATTATCAAAATAATTTGGTACCGGTTAAAAAATAAAGGGGATGATGAGTGAAACAGACTAGGTACACAATATTCATAAACAAATGAACTAAAGAGCCTAGTGTTTAATAAACACAAAAAATCTCTGCTACTGTGGTACACTGATAATTTGACAAAATCTGCTGGGACAGCAATCTGGCAGTAATTAGGCTTAGACCAACAGTTGCTTGGTCTAAATAAGATAAATTCCAAATGCATACTTGACCTAGATATAAAAGATCACATAATAAATAAATTAGAGGAGCAAGGAAGAAATTGCCTTTCAGATCTATAGGTAAGAGAAGAGTGTATGACTACCACAGACATAAATTACCACAGAAGATAAAATGGACAATGTTGATTACTTAAAATTATAAAGTTTTTGCATAAACAAATCTAATGCAGCTAAGAGTAGAGGTGAAACAGTTAAACGGGAAAAATTTCTCCCATAGTAAGAATAGTAGGAAGTTTCCACAATAAATATCTAACTTCTAATATATATAAAGGACTTATTCAGATTGGTAAGTATAAGAACCATTTCTAATTTCATAAATGGTTTAAGGATATGAACAGGCAAATTCTTAAGGGAAGAATTCCAAGCTATCAATAGCCATGTACAACAATGCTCCTAAATTAATAATTAGATAGATGTGAATTAAAACATCTGATATTCTAAAAGTCCTATACGCACAAAACTATTTATAGCAGCTCTTTTTGCTGTGGGAAAGGTTTGGAAACTCCTGACTCCAATAGGAAGGGTTTCCAGGAAGATATGGACAAGAGTTACAGAGGATTAGAAGGCCTGGATGGGCACAATCCAGAGGGGTAGGGGGAGAGGAACCTGTCAATTACAGGTTGAACAAATGATTGAACAAATTATGGATATGAATGTGATAGAATATTATTGTTCTGTAAGAAAGAAATGATTTCAGAGAAACCTGGGAAGGTTTGTATGCAGAATGAAGTGAGCAGAACTCATTATGTTATATTATATCTCAACATCATAAAAATGAACCGTTGTGAAGGACTTAAGAACTCTGATCAATGAAATAATCATCTTCCTTTCGGCTACACTCAGAGACAATCAAAACCTAAACCCCCATATGGGGTCACGACCCACAGTTTAAGAAGTGCTGAAGGGGTTGCAAATGGAAAAAGTTTAAGATGCCCTGTCCCAGATCTTGCCGTTACCCACGTGTGTTCTACTTCCAAATTCATGAACTCTGAACTATTTTTATTTGTCACAATCTTTTATCATTCTACCTTTCCCTCTGCCTTACAATCACTAACTCTGTTCATCCTCATTGTGTTCTCCAGTCTCTTCATCTCTTTCTTCTTGCTCAAGCCATTATTCTTACAGTGGCTATGTTCTGCTCCTTTCTCTGTCTTAACCTCTTGGTGAACCAGTTTACCTTTATGATTCTAAGTTGCAGAACAGGTACAGATATACTCTGGTAAAGAGATTTTCTTCATCAGGAGTACCATATTCCAGCAAAATCATAATCCAAAAATTTTTTTAAGATGTCCAGCATATGATGTACATTAGGATGGGCACCCTTACAGTTGGTTCATCTGTCCATATATCTTCAATAGGCACTAAAGGCAGATAATTAACTTGGTTCAAAATTTAACAGAAAAAGGAAAGCAGTCTGGATTGCCTTTGGGAATTTTGTGGCATTTTTAACGACTCCAAGCTTCTCCCTTAACTGAAGGCCCACCTTTTACATGTCAGTATTCTTCTAATGATGTTGTATGGTTGCAAGTAATACCATTCCCTGAATAATTTACATGGCTACTTTCCCAGAGTATAACGGAGAGGCTCATGGTAAGTGTAAATATATTGCTATGTATTTCCAGTAAACAATTGTGCAGGAGAAGGGGCATAGATGATGTTATGAGAGAGTTTTATAAGCAGGAAAGGAGATGAACTGGTCATGTGGCCAAAGATGGATAACCAATGGTCAGCTTCCGTCTTCTACTGGTACCCTCCCAATATTAAGAGTTCTATTTGAAGGCCCCCAGAATGTTCGGCCAATAGGAAGGGTTTCCAGGAAGATATGGACAAGAGTTACAGAGGATTAGAAGGCCTGGATGGGCACAATCTACACTGTTAGATGGAAATACCTACTTAGATGAGACCACAGATCCAGCAAAGTATCAAAGAAGATAAAGATATATAATTTCCTTTTGGTTCTGCTTTATTCACTCTAAATCACGTCTTTCCATATTTCCTTCTGTTCTTTATGCTTGCTCTTCCTGATAATGCAATGATATCCCATTACATTCTTATACCACAATTTATTCAACTGTTCTCCCAATTGTTGGGCACAAAATTTGTTTCCAACTTTTTGCTATTACAAATAGTGTTGCTGAGAATATTGTGTATGTATAGGTCTTTTTGTTCCTTGCAGTGATCTTCTTAGGGGATAAATCTTTTAGTGGGACCATTGGATAAAAGGATATGAATGAAGTGATTTTTTAAAAGCTTTTATTATTTAATCCATATTGCTTTCTACAGGTTAGCGTTCTTATTTTCTTTTTAAAAAAGTTTTATTTATTTACATTGTTTGTTTTTTATAGCACTCTCAGTTCTCAATGACTCTCCCATCAATAGGGCCTTATCTTGTAACAAATGAAAAGATAAGCAAAACAAACTGCTATACCAATTACGATTGACCTACGTAATAACACATTCTCATAGTCCACCATCTCTTTACCAAGAGGAGGGAAATGGATTTTATCATAAATTCTAAGGAACAAAGATCAGAAATTTATTAAAGTTTTTTTAATGTTTTTGTGTACATTCTTGTGGTCATTGTGTGTGTTGTTCTTCACTCCAAAAAAAGAAATATATGGTTAAGCCAAATAAATTATTACTGGACAAGTCTGACAATACATTCACGATTCTACACCTGTGGAAGTGGTAAACGCTAAGAGGTAGGAAGCATGTTTCACTGCTGACCTTCGGAAATCAAGATTCCCACATTTTTGTTAACTCCTCATATATTAATACATTCTTATGACCCAATAGCATTCCATTACACCATATGAAGGGATGTCCTGGCAAATGTTTAACAATCATCTCACTGGGGAAAAAAACATGCACACAACACACTTTAAAGCATAATCTGTGTCATTAACATTTTCTCTACGTCTCTCTTAAGTCTAGACAATCAGCACTAGACTACAACGTTTGCCAGTTTTTGACGTATAAATGCTCACACTAAAAATTTAGTACTTTCTCTCATGAACTGGTCCAAACTGGCTGTAATACACAACTGCCACATCCTATAATTTGTTCACCTGTTCCTCGATTGATAGGCATCCACTTTGCTTCCGGGATTTTGCTACTACAAAAAAAATGTGATCACAAATATTTTGGTATATATATGGCCTTTACGTCATATACCACTTTAGTAAGATTCCGAATTGATTTCCATAAATGTTGGACCTATTCATAGCTCCAACAACAGCATATTTGCGTACTCCAACACTGTATATTTCCATCTTTTATTAACTTTTAGTGTGCCTGTATTTCGATAATGCTGCTAACATTTATCTTTTCCATTTTTACTATCTTTTCCAGTTTTTTCCTCTGTATAAAGAATGGGTCAATCTAGATGATCCTTAATATACTGCCAACCTGTGAGACTGACAGAGGAAGAAATCATTATACTGTGGCCAATCCTCTACTCACCATGGGGAATTAGCCACTGGGTACAGAACCTTGTATACATTGGATATCCAATAAATACTTAACTGAATGAATGGCTTCTGACTGATGACCGCGTAGTCTACACACCAGCTCTGCATTTCTGTTTTACTAATGACCTCTGTTCAAAGAACGAAAGTTATTGCTGAACCGATGACCTCAAGAGCATTCCCCAATCCACCAGCAAAAAGTAGGAGTTTTCTGTTGTCCATTCATTTTGTAGAGCAAGTACACCTGCAAACCTCTACCTGGGCGGGAGAGCTCCCAGAGACTCACTTCACTGCTTTTCAGACTGCTCTAAGAGTCTCATAATGGTTCCACAGCAGCCCTGGCCAAAGTTCATTATAGAGCTGGCAGTATTCCCTAGGCAACTTCTGGTCCCCTGCAGCAAAGTAGTATGGCTGACCCGAAAATATTAGGGAAACAACTCATTCCTGGAGAAAGGCAAGAAGCATTAAGAACCTAATGATAGGAATGTCTGTTTTCAAAAGAGTTAAACTCTCATTTTTAATGACTGACTACAAGCTTTTGAATTTCTACAACCCAGTTTGGAAGTCCACATGTTCCTCTTGATTTTTCCATGACCCGCCATTATTTCTAGCACACTGTTTCCTAATACCCAGAGATATGCCATCTTGGAAACAAGGAGTTAATAGTTCTTTCAAGTCAATGAACTAGGTTGCACTCTGTTTTTGTTTTTTATTTATAACAAACTACTTACAAAATGGGCTTTTCAAAACATTTAACCAAATATTCTTGCTCAACCAAAACCATATTACTAGAACTATACTCCTCTCATTTTTCTCTTTCCTCCCCACACATGGAATAATGGTGTTTACTACGTTCTCCTTTACTTTCATACTTTCACACAGAAGCACTTGAGATTGCAGAGAAGGCAGTGTATATGCCTTTAAAAGTTGAGCAGAGGACTTGAGAAGACTTGCCAATCAGTGGTAGCCCAGGGAGGAAGTTGGCTGGACTGAGAGAAGGGTATGTAGCTCAGACTAAAACCCCTCATCGAAGTATTGGGACCTTCTAACTCCCTTGCCTCCGTGGACTATACTGCTTCTGCCTAGGTAAGAACTGTCTCTCTCTCTCTCTCTCTCTCTCTCTCTCTTATCATTATCATTATTATTATTATTATTATTATTATTATTATTATTATTATTATTATTATTATTATTATTATTATTTGGTTAAAGCCAGCAGGGCTAGGAAAGATAAGGATAATAGTACCTATCTTAACATGGGCATTGTGGGGATCAAATGAAATAATATATGTAAAGCCTTCTGCAAATTTAACAGTACTGTGTAAATGTTAGTTATTTTAATGATCCTTTCTTACTCTCTTCCTAACTTCTCTGTTCCCCTTCATCACAGAGTATAATGGAAGGGAGCCTTAACTTGTAGATAAGAGACATGAAGGACTAGAGTTCTAATCATAGCTGTGACTCTGAAACATTAAAGTGATATAGAAATGGGAGTTCTTATTACTGCGTCCTTGCCTAATTGGAAATCCAACCTGGACTAATTCATAATTTCAAAGAAACTGGTAGGAATCTCAGAAGTCATCTAATCTAAGTACCTCATTTTAAACAGCTGAGCTAACTGAGGCCTGCAGGGGTTTGGTGACCAGGCAGGGATTGCTTCCTTTTTGTTTTAGTGCTGCTACCACCTAGCACAATGCCTTTCACATAGTAGATGCTTCACAAATACCTACTGATTGATTTGCTCCAGGTTACACCAGCATACATATGTGTGCATACACACACATAGAAAGAGGCACTGCCTCCCCCCAGAAGTACTGAGGTTTTCTAACTATGGGCTCTTGAACTCAATCACTGGCCCCTTTTCAGGGCTCAGGAGGCATCTGTTGCCCTTAGTGCTGGCTCCCTGGGGTCAGCCCACATTTGGAACTGATTTCCTTTTGGAAAAAGTTTGGGAGGCAGAAAGAAGGAAGCAGCAGGGACTGAGGGAAAGTGCCCGGCTGGGGCACTGGCAGGATGCCAAGTGTGGGGGACAGAAAGGGTAGGTAGAAGGGGCAAAGATGAGAGGGAGGTATGAGGGATTTCAAGATGTGCTAAAATCTACAATGGACACGATGAAATAATTTCAGATTAACTTTGTACTTTTTGCCTACTCTCTCATATGTTTATTTAATGAATACATCAAGCATTTATTAAGTGCTTACTATTTGCCAGGTACCGTGCTGGGAATACAAAGACTAAAATGAAACAGTCCTTGCCTTTGAAGAGATTATGTTTTATTATGGAACGACAACATGTACACAGAACAGTAAATACATAATACACGCAGTGTCATTACTGAGGGTCAGTAAGGTGGGGAGGAAGCTGCGGATGAGAATTAGATAAGAGGTGGCTCTTGGCCTGAGCCTTAAAGGAAGCTAAGGGGTAGAGAAGAGAAGGGAGAGCATTCCAGGTATGGAAGATAGCTTTTACAAGGGCTTTTTTCTCAGTGAGGTCCTTGAGGTCTCTGCTTCATTTAGCTTATTGACCACCCACTTCTAAATATTTTTTTCCTCTCTGGGTTTTCATGATAATGTTCTTTCTTGGTTCTCCACCTATCTCCTGCTCCTCAGTTCTTTGTGTTGAATTATCAGCTGCATCATGAATTAACTCTTGGTAACCTCAAAAAGCACTTTTTTTTTTATCTCATTGGCTCCCATGGATTAAATTGTCGTCTTTATGCAGATGATTTTCAGACCTATATATCCAACCCCAGTCTCTCTAAGGCTCCAGTCCTCCATCACCAACTGCCTATTAGATATTTTGAACTGGATGTTCTGTAGGCACTGCTAACTCAATTTCTTGAAAAACAGAAATCACTCTTTCCCCACAAACATACCCCTCTTCCAAACTTCCCTATTTCTAGTTGAGGGTACCACCATCTTTCCATTTACCCAGGCTCAAACCTCAATTTTATTCTCTTTTCCTCACTTTTATTCATTCCACATAACTACTTAATTGCCGTATCTTGCTATTTCTACTTCCTTATCTTTTGTATCCATCCATTTCTTGACACTTATATAGCTACCATTATATTTTGTGGTTTCATTAACTCTCACCTGGACAGTTGAATTATCTTTCTTTATTGGACTCCCTGCCAGGTCTTTCCCCTCTCCAATCAATTTTATATACCATCACAAAGTAATTTTCCTAAAGCTCAGGTGTGACCATGTCACCCTACTTTTACCATTACAGGAATCCCTGGGTAAGGATAATGATGGTGAGGAAAATACCATATATTCCTAAAGCAATAAGGTTTACAAAGTACTTCCTTCACCGTAGTCAGGTAAGGCAGGTTATATAAATATTATACCCCCATTTTACAGATGAAGAAACCGAGGCTCAGAAATATCAAGTGATTTTTTTCCCAATGTAACATAGATAATAAGAATTGGGACTAGAATTTATACTCAAGTTTCCTGTCTCCAAGTCCAGTGCAATTTTCAGTACACCACATTTTTTGGTGGGATGATCTAGAAAAATTCATATCTAAAACAGCTGAAGCCCTTTTAGGAACTGGTAAGGGAAGACTAGTTTCCAAAGATTGAAGAGAAAACCTGGTCACTGACTTCTGTGTCTGAGTTTAAAGCCAGAACCCCTTCCCTTTAGGTCTTTGATTTTTGTCCCTTTGTTTCCCTAAATCCAAATATTACCTTACTCAAAAATTCCATGGAAGTGAATTGGGTCAAATGACACTATGGCGGAAAGGCCAGGGATGGGGACAAAGGTTTTGTGAGGCACCCTCAAGCCTCAAGCAGGGGGGAAAATTCCAACAGCGGTCAAATACTCTGCCAAGCCTGACCCTGTGGATTCAGACAATTCTACTTTGTCAAAGGAGCCAGAATAATGGAGGAGGGAGGGAGGCAAGGAGAGGCCAGGCTTATCTTCCTACCCAGGCCAACTTGCCTCTTGGTCAAACAAAGGTTATGTTCTCCTGTTCCTTTACAGGGGGTTGACTGTTTTTGTGTAAATGAGGAACAAACGGCTATAATGCTGAGCTGAATCTTAAATCATGTAATCCATGTGGGGGTGAGAGAAAGAGGGTGCTGTTTCAGAGGAAAACTTTGACAGCGCTGGAGCAGAGAGAAAAGCCTCTGCCTGTGTTAGGGACTAAACACGTGTTGTCATGTAGTTTTTCTGGGTTTAAGAACATGTGCTGGGGCCTATGGTGTAGCTCTTTGCATTACAAGAAGATGCTGGTCTTAAGAATTAGCTACAATTAGCCAAATAAAAACTAACCCATGTCTATATAATTTATGTTTTATTTATTATACAAACTAGAAATTTATTAAATATCCACTTATCCATGGTCTGTTATTACTTAATTGCATGGCCCAGGACAAATCAGTTCCCTCAGAATCTCAGTGTATTCCTCTGTAAAAATAAGTGGACAAGATGGACAAACAAGACTGACAAGATAATCTCTAAATCCTTTCCAACTCTAGCGTTCTCTGTTTCTTTCATTGGCTTTCAATGGCTCTAAGGATTCTATAGGTTCCAATCAAGTCTGAGTGTGAAGCCAGAGCCAGGGAATTTAGACAAATCACAGAATTAAGGAATTTCAGAGAGGGTAGGGATGTGGCTAGGTAGCTCAACCAAGACCTGAAAAAGGGAATCCCCACTATAGCATGCCTGACAAATGCCTATTCTGCTTGTCCTTGAGGCGCTCGAAGTGGAGAAAACCTACTGCGTGGAGAGCTAGCTCATTCTATTTTGGGACAGCCCTAATTATTAGGAAGCTTTTCTGACATCAAATCTAAGTCTACCTCTTTGCAATTTTCTCCCATTTCTCCTGATTCCACCCTCTATTGTCAAATAGAATCAGTCAATCAGAAAGTATTTAAATGCCAATTATATCCCAGGCACTGTGGTAGGTACCAAAAGATACATTCCTTGCCCTCATGGAGGTGAGGGGGAAACTATGTAAACATAAGAGTATGGTCAAAAATCAATACAATTTTATGTCTAGGGAAAGGAACTAGCCATTAGGGAGACCAGGGGAGGATTCATCTAAGAGGTGATGTTGGAGATGAGCATTGAAGTGAATAAGGAATTCCAAGAGGTGGAGGTGGGGAGAAAGTATATTCCAAACGAGGAGGGAGACAAAGGCATGAAGGTGGGAGACAGGTCATAAAAACAGCAAGAAGACCATAGAGTGCATGAAAAGGAGTAATGTGTAATAAGTCTGGAAAGGTAGTTAGAACCAAGTTGTAAAGGGCTCTAAATGCCAAACAGGGGTGTTTGTATTTCGACCTAGAAGTAATAGGGAGCCACTGATTTTTATTGAGCAGGGGAGTAAGACAGTTGGGCTTGTGCTTTGGGAATATCTTTTTGGCCACCATATGGGGGTTGGATTGAAGCAGGGAAAGATGAGGCAGGAAGACCAATTAGGAAACTATTGCATAGAAGAGCCTGAGCTAGGGGGTAGTAACTGTGTAAGTGAAGAGAAGGAGACAGATGAGAGAGATGTGGAGGTAGAATTACAAACTATAGATGTGAGAGAATATGAGGGCAATGAAGAGTCAGAGATGACTCAGAGGTTTCAAACCTGGGTAGGCAGAAGGATGGCGTTGTCTTCAATCTAAAGAGGGTTTGAGGGAGGGCCAAGACAATAAGTTCTGTTTGGTACATGTTGAGTTTGAGGTGTCTATGGGACATTCTGTAGGATGCGGATTCATCTAGGAGTATTCTGTAAGGACATGACAATTGAACCCCTGGGCGCTGACGCAGACACCAGCAGATTGCAGAGAAAAGAGAAAAAAGACTAGGACAGAACCATGGGGAACAAGCACAACTGGAGTAGCTGATATAGATATGGATGACGATCTGATGAAGGAGAATGAGAAAAGGGGGTTAAACAGTAATAGAGGAGCAGCAGGAAGGAGGAGTTGCAACAACCCGGAGGAGAGAGACTATGCAGCTAAACGTGGCCAATAGCGTCACCTGCTACAAAGAGATCAGGAATCTCGAGGCCTAAGGAAGAGGATATTGGATTTGGCCATTAATTGATCATCGGTTATAATCTTGGAGTGTGCATTTTCCTTTAAGAGATGAAGTCAGATTACAAGGTGCAACAAGTCTAATCCTTTTTACACATGATAGACTTTTGGAGGCTGGTCAAATGCCAGCAAATATCTTAGTTTAGGTTTGACTTTGGGAGGAAATGAGGACCTTGTAAATCACTGAACAGCTAGCAATGGCTTGCTTTGCTCTCATATAACAAAGATGCAACAAGGATACAATGACACTTATCTATCTCTCCCCCTTATGGAAGCCTATCTGATCAACAGGTCAGCAGGGCAGCAGGGCAGGATGTGGTGACTTGAGTGTTCTCAGGCACCCACCAAATCTGAGAGGCCCAGATTTCATATGTCTGGGACTTTTTATACCTTAGGTGACCAGGAAACTGAGGAGCCTTTGTCCAATCCTATGCTTTCCAAACCCCAGACCACTTGTCTAGGTCCATGGCCACCACCCAGGAAATAGTGTAAATGAAGATCTTCTCTCAAGACTCTTTCACATGCCGTGAAACCTGGGGCTCAACCCACTAGAAGGGCTTGCCAGGATCCCCATTCCCTAGTGTTTCCCATGTTACTGGATTAGTGGCTGCCAAAGTCTAGTTGCATTTTACTCTCTTGTAGTAGATGGAGCCATCAGTAAACCAGGCAAAATCAGAAGCCAGGGCCCAGTAGGTGTTAGCCCACTGGGCTAAGGGAGGAGGCGAGGTTCCACAGCCTCAGTCTCTGGCATAGTCAACATCTATTTGTGAAGGGCACTAATCCTGGAAGGCCCCAATAAGTGTAATTTTTAATGTGCCATTTCCATTTGGCAATAAAATCTTCCTGTGTTCTGCCCATCTTGTTGTAGGGATTCTTTTGCTTCATTCAATTCATAATAATCAACAACTTTGGACAAAAAGGGCTTGTATGACCCTGTGCTGTCTGTTCAGTAACAACTAGGGTCCAGTAAGAGTCAAGCAACTGCTTTTCAAAAGTGGCCTATGAATGGCTGTTTAGGATAAATTGGACTTTCAGAAGCCCGATAGTCACTTAGTTTCTCCACCTCTTAGTGCATCAAAGGATCCACTCAGCTTGGTGTCTTTGGACAAGAGAACCTTCAAAAATATGGCCCTTTACAGGTTCATGAGGACCCACTGAAAGAAACCGCTGGACAGCCTGCCTTATATTTTCCAGGGTGGCAGTCTCTTCTGGGCCCTATTTGGAAGACACTTGTGGGTGACTCAGTGAAGGAGGCCGTCAATATACCTAGGTGAGGAATGTGAGTTCTCCAAAACCTAAATGAGTTTCTGGGCTTCTTTCTTCTCTAGATCATAGGGAAGCAATGATCAGTAGCTTATTCTGTTCTGTGTGCTGAATCCTCTAGGTTTCCCTCACCCACCATACTCCAAAAATCTTGACTAAGTGAGCTAAACTCTGGGTTTTCTTAGAATTGATTTCCCAACCCTTGTCCTGCATATAAGCCACCGTCTGATCCAGAGACTCTGCCATTGTGGCCTCATCTGATTCAGTCAACATTATGTCATCAATTCTCTCAGAAAGGGAGGCCTCTTTCAAGTCTCTGCTTCCTATAATGTGGCAGCATGAAGGAGAGTTCAGGAAATTCTGGGAAAGGTTGTTGAAAGCAGAACCCAAGAGTCCTGTACAGGGGTTTAGGTGATCTTTGAGGGACAGAGGAGATCTCTGGGAATCAGCCAAGAGTGGAAGACAATCAAATAGTGTAGGGACTCTCAGTGATTGTTCTGCAGGTTGGGGATTTCAGTGAGATTATAGAGAGTTTCTTCCTAGGGCATTCCACAACTTGATCATCTAGATGGGGAGTAAGGCATTTCTCCTTACTTCAAAGTGAGAATGGGATGTTCAAAGTGGAGATGGGTTGTTTTGCCCTAAACATCTGAGCAGCTATAGGTTTTGTCTCCAGATGCAGGGTAATGAAGAGCCACCCAACATCCCAACTTTGGATCACTTTGACAGTGTTAGCTTTATCAGTGAGGTTTCAGCAAGCAGCTAGTAAGCCTCCACAACAAATTAAAACTATGTTATAAGAAAGGGTTACAAGTTGGGCCCCAAGTAGTAAAATAGAGTCTAGGAGACATCAAAGTATTTACTCAATCTAAGAAACATCAAAGGGCCATTTGGAAAAAAAATATTCTCATCATAGATACACATATCATATGTTACTTCTGCTAGGTCACTGATAAAAATGGCAAATGTGGATAACTGGTGTACTCCATGGGAGACCTTCAGTCCAATTTGAAATTAAACTATTAACAACTACTCTAAGTCTAGCTGTTCAATCATTTCTGAATCCATCTCATTATCATTTAGTGCACATCTCTCTGTCTTTCCCACAAAATACTGAGTACTTTTGCAGATATCTGAATAAACTATATTTCCAGCATTCCTTTGATCCGTTTTTTGAAACACTGTCCAAAAAAAAAAGTAAGATTAGTCTGGAATGATCTGTTTTTAATGAAGCCATATAAACTCTTTGTAATCACCACTTCTTCTAGATCTTTACTTACCCATTCAATAATCATTCCTTCTCAACTTTTCCTAGGAGTTGAAGTCAAGCTCACTGGCCCATAATTTTCAGATTCTGTTCTCTCCCCTCCACCCCAAGCAAAGGGTCTTTTCCTTCTTTGATCTTATCTTTCTCCCAGTATAACTTCACACACACACACACACACACACACACACACACACACACACATGCAAAAACTTTTTTTTGGCTATCCTTTTACCAGCTTCAGCCCATTCTAAACTTTACCTCTCCTGACACTTTTGACAAGGCTATGCATGCTTTTATATTCCTTCTGTCTGTCCTTGCTTTCATCTTTTTAAAATCTAAGTTGATTGGTGAACTCCCACATTAGTCTCTTCATGCAACTCTTGTTTCCTTCCTCAACTCAATTCTTTCCTTTTATATATTCAACATTTCAAGCAGGAAAATAAGATGGTTGGACTTCTGCTTTGGAAATATAAATTGGCATCTGTGTGAAGGATAGATTTGAGAGGGAAGAGACTGGCAATGAAGAATTCAATGCAAAGGCATTATTCTAGTTGAGAGGTAGTGAGGGCCTGAACTAGGATGGTGGCAGTATGAGTGAAAAGAAGGATATACATGTAAGACATTTTGTGGAAGTAGAATAGAGAGGACTTTGCAATTGATTGAATGTGGGGCATGAGTGAGAGGAATGAGGAATCGAAGAATAAGTCTAAGAAACTAACATGACTGGAAGATGCTAATGGTTTTGGAGAGAAGCAAGATCATGAGTTCTGTTTCAGATGTGTTGAATTTAAGATGTCCATCATGTGCTGGTTTTCAAAGTTGGCTTCTTGCGTTCAGGGGATCAGAGCGATGCCATTCGATTGCAGGCTAGTCTCCTAGGCTAGCCTCTTTCTGCCTGCAGGGGACAGAGAGTTGCCATTCCTTCCTGTTCCCTCTGCCTATCTCCTAGCCTGGCCTGCCTACAGAGAAAGAAGAGGAATGTCATTCCATCAGCTATCCCCACCGGTACCTTCATGTGTATTGCCTAACCCCAAGAGAGTACGCTACCCTGAGGCCAGACTCCTAGTGCTATTGATAACTCACCTGAATTAATTTGTTAGTGATTAACAAATTCTCACCCAGCTCATACTCTCTCCATCCCAATAATTCTAAATCCTCTGCTTTCATTATTCAAACCCCGTTCTCCACCTTCCATTGTCTGCTCCCTTATTCCTAGCTCCTCAACCCAGCCTGCCTAGCGTGCCTCTGGAAAGCTCTCCACTCTTCACTGTGCTCTCTGGAATGCCTGCTCCACAGGTAACAAATTTGTTTTCCTTTTAAATCCTTTCTTTTCCCACTCCTTTTATCTTCTGCCTCTCCCTGAGACCCGACTCTCTCTTGATGACACAGCCTCCCTAGCCACCTATTCCTGGACTGGTTGCACTTTTTCTCATTCCCCTCTCCCCAGCCACCAACATTCACTAGTTGAGGTGGAGAAGTTGGAATACTCCTTCTTACCCATTACCATTTTCAATCTCTTCCTCAACCATTATCATTCAGTAACCTCTCCTCTTTGAGATTTACTCAACCTATATCTGCCACTCAATCAAAATTCTGGTGGCTGTTGTCTGGAAGCTGTTGTCTCAAGGATATTCACCTTCTTTCCTCAATAAGACCAGTGCCTGTTCACAGTCTTTCTTTTTTCCCAACTACTGCCCTTGTATTAGGGAATTTCTACATACATATTGATACTCTCTCAAATACCCAAACCTCCTAGTTCCTCAACTTTCTTATTTCCCATGACCTACCTCTCTACCTTACCTCATCTATACACAGAAATGGTCATATCCTTGATCATGTCATCTCAATTTCCATGTTCATGAACACTGAAATTCCTTTATCATAATCTTTTGTCATTCTACCCTTCCTTCTTCCCAGTAATCCCAAACCCTGTTCCTCACTACGATCTCCAATCCTTCTACCTTAGCACTTTTTTTTCCCTAGCCATGACTCTTTAACTTTTTCCTTAACTCTCCTTCTTGACCTCTGGGTGAAGCAATTCAACTCTATGCTGTTCTCTTCTCCTGATTTCCTTGCCTCCTTATCCTATTGAAGATCTTTCCCTGTGAAGTCTGAATTACTTCTACCATCCACACTTTCATTCCTACTCATGTGCTGATGATTGAAACTGGAGAAAATCATGAAACCATGATGACTGCACCCACTATGCACATTTGTTTTACATAATCTTAACTGGGCCCTTATTGCGGCAAGGCAATCTTGTTATACATCCCTAATTAACTCATTATCTTACTCACCACAGTGGCTTTTCCAAGCTTTTTCATCCCACTTCAAATTTTCATCCCATAGTTCCCTCTTCCCCAGCCTTTCCGCTAAGATCTTTGTAATACACTTCACCAAAAAAAAAAAAAGAGGTAATTCATTGAGAGTTATATAATTTTCCTTCATCCTTATCTCACGTCACCCGGATGCAATTCCCCAACTATTTCCTCCTTTAACCTTATCTTACCTATGATGGACTTTTTATGATTCATTCTATCCTATTCTCTAGCAGATTGCCCCATCTATTACCCCCACTCACTCACTTACCTTTGATATCTCCCTGAATAGTGTTTGCTTCCCTAATGCCTATAAACATGCATGTCTCCTTCATTTTCAAAAAACCCCCACTTGATCCATCCATCCCCAAGAGCTATTGCCCCATATCTCTCCTCCTTTTTGTGGATAAACTCTGTGATAAGGCCTTCTACAATCAATGTCATCATTTCTCTTCCTTTTATTTTTTTCTTACTTCTCTGCAGTTTGGCTTTTGATCTCATCATCAACTGAAATTGTTCTCTCCAAAATTACCAGTAATCTCATAATTGCCAAATCTAATGGACTTTTCTCAATCCTCATCCTTTTTGAACTCTCTGCATCCTTTGACATTGTTGGTCACCCTCTTTTCCTTGACATTCTCTTCTTTATAGGTTTTTGTGCTACCATTCAATCCTTGTTCTCCTCCTACCTATGTACCTATCTGACTAATCCTTATCAGGGTCCTTTGCTGGAACTTTATCCAGGTCATAACTGTGGATGTCCCTCCGGATTCTTTTCTCTATAGACCATTTCATTCGATGAACTCATCAGTTCCATGGATCCAATTATCATCTCAATGCCGATGCTTTTCAAATCAACTTATCCAGCTCTCTGTGACCTGTGGTCTCTGTGACCAACTGTCTTTTGGGCATCTCTAACTAGATATCCTATAGACATTCTAAACTTAACATGTGCAAAATTGAATTCATTCCCTTTCCTCCAAACCCCTCCCCCATCTCTAACTTCATTATTGTCTGCACCGGCATCTTCCCAGTCACCCGGGCTTGAAGTTTTGGTGTCATCCTTAACTCCTCACTCTCCCTCATCCTCCATATCTGAACTGCTTCCACATCCTGTAGATTCCATCCTTGTAACATCTCTCACATGTACTCCCTTCTCTCTTTTGACGTTGCTACCATCCCGGTGCAGACTCTCCTGACCTCATCCTGGAGTATTTAATAGCCTGCTGATTCGTCTCAATGCCTCAGGTCTCTATCCACTCCAGTGAATCCTCTACTCACATGTCAACTTGATCTTCCTATAGTGCAGATCTACCTTGTCACCCCATTGTTTAATAGCATCACTGACTCTCTATCATCTCCAGGATCAAACATAAATTCCTCTGTTAGTCATTCAAAGCTCTTCATTACTTGGCCCTTTCCTACTTTCCAGTATTTTTAGATTTTACTCTTCACCCTCTTCCACAGCCCCCACTGAACTCTGAAACCCAATAACACTGGACTCCTGGCTGCTACTAACACAAGACATTTCATTTATTGACTTGAAGCATTTACAGTGGGTATTCCTCACCCCTGGAATTCTCTTGCTCCTTCTCTCTGGCTCCTGACTTCCCAACTTTCTTCAGATTCTAGATAAAATCCTTTCCTCAACCCCCTTAATGCTAATGCCTTCCCTCTTATTATCATCTTCACTTTAGTCTGTATATATCTTATTTGTACTTTGTTTGCATGTTGTCTACTTCATTAGATTGTGAGCTCCTCAAGGGCAGGGACTACCTTTTGCCTTTCTTTGCATCCGAAGTGCTTGGCACAGTGTCTGACACATAGCAAGTACTTAATAAAAGTTTATTGACTGACTCACATTCAATTGGAGATTTCCAGTAGGCACTTAGTGATTTCAGATTTGAGCTCAGGAGCAATCTGCACAGAAATTATCATTGAACCCATGGGACCTAATGATTGACAAGAGAAGGGATATGTTAAAAGAAGAAGTCCAGGGCAGAATTGTAAAGGACACCTATGCTTAGGAATGGAGATGTGTGCGTTGATCTAGTAAAGGAGACTTAGAAGGGGTGATCAGACAGGAAGGAGGAGAACCAGAGGAGAAGTGTCATGAAAACCCAAGGAGGAAACAAAGTCCAGGAGGAGAGTGGTCAGCAGTCAAATACTGCAGAAAGTGATGAATGATGAAAGATCATAGGATTTTTCAATTAATAGATCATTATTAACCTTGAAGAGGGTATTTTCAGTTGAGTGGTGATATCAGAAGCCAGATTGCAAGGGGTTGAGAAGTTGTTAGAAGAAGGAAAAACAATGAATGTAAAAAAGTTTGGTGTTTATAGGGAGGAGAGATATGGGACGATAGCCAATGGGAATAGGAGGGATAACTAAAAGCTATACTAAAGATGGGGCAGCCTGCATATGGTTGTAGGCAGTAGAGTAGGAGGCAGTACATGAGGAGAGATCAAAGAAATAAAGAAGATAATCAATGCAGAGGAAAAAAGAGGGGACCCAAGCAAAGATATCTATGCAAGGACTGGCACTGATAAGGACAAAGGCCACTTCTTTATAAAAGACTGGAGCAGAGTAAAAAAAAAAAAAGGAATGATGTTAAAGGGATAAATTCCACATTTGAAATGTGGAACAGGAGAAAGAGAAGTTCATGATGGATGGCCTTGGTAAGTAAGGAGTGAAATCATGTGTTGAGAGTGAGCAGGGACAAGAGGTGGAAAAGGTTTCAGGAAAAAGGTTTGGAACAGTGTATGTGTGTGTGTGTGTGTGTGTGTGTGTGTGTGTGTGTGTGTGTGTATGAGAGAGGGGAAGAGGGAAGGAGGGAGAGAGAAGGGAAGGGAACAGCAGAAAGGGAGAGAGAAAGAGAGAGAGAGAGAGAGAGAAGAGAGAGAGAGAGAGAGAGAGAGGAGAGAGAGAGAGAGAGAGAGAGAGAGAATCAACCAGAGAAGGACAATAGGATTGTTGTAGAGCTTTGGGGGACCAGTTAAGATTAAATAATGCAAATATGTAGTGGACCCACTTGACAGAATTGTGTGACTTCTAGAAGCACTCAATGGCATGTACATAAGAGTAGAGAAGGCAGGTCATCCCAGGATTAGGATTTGTAAAGGTATGAGTAACAACAGAAAAAGCAGGATGAGGGATTGAGAACAGAGAACCAGAAGAAAGAACAATGAGATCAAAGTAGGGAAGATGGGCTGGGAAGGGGGAGAAATGTAGTGATTGGAGGTCACAGTGAGAAGGATTGAGGCACAGAGAGAAATAAAATGATTAGAGGTTGCAGTCAGATGTATTTCAGAAAACTGAATTCTGGAAGAAGGGCATTTCTGGGAAGTGGTGGAATCATTCCTGTGTGTGACTAAGGTATGGTAAAGATCACAGGCTGTGGAAATTGAGGAGGTTAATGAATTTGGTGATCAGAGTGATTGAAGGGGCTTCAACATGAATTTTGAAGTTTCCTTTATATGAAGGCAGAATTGGGGTGGAGAGGAAAAATCCTTGAGAAAGGAGGGAGAATGACCTAGGTGCTAACTGATAACTGCTGCCACAATCTAGATAGGGGGATTTACATGTGTGGAGTGAACCTTAAAGTAGGAGAGAATGTTAAGTGATGATACTGAGGGATGGTCTGGACGTGGCAGTGAGTAACAGGGAATATGCCTACTCCTCCTATAGAATCCTATCAGTACATGAACACTGCAAAATGGAGTTCTTTTATTTATATAAAACGAGTTGGACAAATAAATTTCCTCTCACAAAATTAAGTCAACATTTTCCACTGAGCATAAACTAGGGGTGTAGGATGATGGAGTGGTTTGTGTCATGATTCCACAAAAGAAGATCCTATGTACTGTCGCATACTTAATGATTAATTTTCAGTAAGATGGGAATTCTAGTCATAAACCTGCTATTACCTCACTATATGGCATTAGGCAGGTAAATTGCTTTGCCTCTCTGAACCTCAGTTTTTCATCTTTAAAATGAATGAGTTGACATAGATAATGGTCCTTTTAATTCTAACATTTCATAGTATAGGAAAGGAACTTTTCCATTCTAAGATCCTACAATTATAATAGCAATCATTCCAGAATCCTTTGCATTTACAAAGTGTTTTTCCCTTCTACAAGTTTATATGATCCTAGCCACAGGTTGCGTTGGTCAATTCAGCTGATTCCCATCTAAGTATAATAATATTAACAGCTAACATTTCTCCTTTTTTGCACTTAATAGCATTTTATTTTTTTCTAATTACATGTAAATATAGTTGTCAACATTCATTTTTGTAAGATTTTGAGTTCCAAATTCTTCTCCCTCCTTCCCTTCCCTCCCTTATCCCCAAGACAGCGTGCAATCTGATATAGACTATACATGTATAATCATGTTAAACATATTTCCACATTAGTCATGTTGTGAAGGAAGAATCAGAACAAAAGGTAAAAACCACAAGAAAGAAAAAACAAACAAAAAAAAGAAAACAGTGTGCTTTGATCTTCATTCAGACTCCATGGTTCTTTATCTGGATGTAGATATCATCTTCCACCATGAGTCTTTTGGAATTGTCTTGAATCACTGTATTACTGAGAAGAACTAAGTATGTCACAGTTGATAATTACACAGTGTTGCTGTTACTGTATACAATGTTCTCCAGGTTTTGCTCACTTCACTCAGCATCAGTTCATATAAGTCTTTTCAGGTTTTTTAAAAATCTGCCTGCTCATCATTTCTTATGGCACAATAGTATTCCACTATGTTCATATACCACAACTTGTTCCATTCCCCAATTGATGGGCATCCCTACAATTTCCAATTCTTTGCCACCACAAAGGGCTGTTATAAATATTTTTGTGCATGTGAGTCCTTTTCCCCAATAGCTAACATTTTTATAGCATACTTATTACATGCCAAGAATTCTTCTAAGCACTTGATCCTCACAACAACCGTGGGAGATAGGTGCTATTATTATCTCCATTTTACAGTTAAGAAAGCTGAGGCTGATAGAGGTTGAGGACCTGCCCAGGGTCACTCTGCTGGTAATTGTCTGAGGCTAGATTTGAACTCAGGTCTTTCTGATTTCAGGCTCGGTGCTATATCTACTACACTACCTAACCGGCTTCCAAGTATAAAACAATTGCCACTTGAAATAAAAATGACTTCTTTGGGCTTTTGTGCTAAATGCCTTAAATGCATGATCTTATCTGATCCTCACAACAACCCTCTGCCATAGAAGCAGCATGACATTATGGATGGAGAGCTGGTCTTGGAGCTAGGAAGACCTGAGTTCCATTTCTGCCCCTACTATATATAGGCTGTGTGACTCTGGGCAAATCATTTAACCTCTCAGAACACCTTGCAATTCTCTAAGACTATAAACGACAGAGAAAGTGCATTTATCAAGTGAATTTCCTCACCAGGCAATTCAATCAATATAATAGTGAAATCACAACTCCTGTCCCTATTACAGATAACCCAATGAGGAGATGTTATTATTAGTCCTATTTGGAAACATGAAGATACTGAGTCTGACAGAGGTTTGGTTACTTCCTTACCTACACAGAATCTGGACGCTAGCGTCAGAGCTGGTAATTACTACTTTTACAAGGTCTTCAATTCAGAGTATATCCAGTGGGAAAAATACACTAATGGAATCATTGAGGTAAGGACAATGACCTGGCATTATCAGTCAATCAAGTCAATCTATTATTAAGTGCCTACTATATGCCTGGCACCATGCTAACTTCTGGTAATACAAAGAAAAACCAAAACAAACAATTTATGATGTTAAAGAGTGAAGACAACATGCAAATAAAATATCTAAAGGATAAATTGGAGATAATCAACAAAGGGAAGGCACTAGGATTAAGGAGATGGAGAAAGGTGTGTGGAAGGTAAGATTTTAACTGTGGCTTAAAGGAAGCCGAGGAAACCCTCATAATGAGAAGGGAAAGAAAATTCCAGGCATGTGAGATGGCCAGTGAAAATTCCTGGAGTTAATAGAGGGAGGATATGATTCAAGAGGCCAGAATATAGGGGGTAAAGAGGGTTGGTTGGTAAGTAATATGTAAGAAGATTGGAAAGATAGAAAGGGCTTTGAACATCAAATGGAAGATTTCATATTGATTGATTGATCCTGGAGGTAATAGAAAAGCATTGGAACTTATAAGGGATGACTTATAAGCAGAGCTTATAATAAGGGGTGGCATGATCAGACTTATACCTTAGGAAGTTTGATGTCTGGATGGAGGATGGATGGGAATAGAGAGAATTTTAGGCAAGGAGACCAACCAGAAAACTATGAATAATTCATTTCAGGAGTGAGGTGATAAGGGCTTGCACCAGGGCAGTGGCAGCGTCAGAGAAGAGAAGGGAGGTATGTATGAGAGATTGTACAAGGATATAATCCACCATATTTGGCAGCAGATTGGATATGGGAGATGACTGAGAGTGAATTGTTAAGGATGGCCGACACCTATTGTTGAGAGCCCAAGGGACTGGGAGAATGGTTGTGCTTTCTACAGTAATAGGAAAGTTAGGAAGAGGGGAAGGCTCAGTGGAAAGATGATGGATTCAGCTTTGGACATGCTGAGTTTAGGATATCTATAGGATATCCATAGACATGTTTCTATGGTAGTTGGAGATAGGAGACTAGAGGTTAATAGAGAGGCTGGGAGATCAATTAGTAGATCTGGAAATTGTCAACATAGAGATGAGAATTGAATTTTGAGAAATTCAAGGATTGCATTAAGCAAACCATTTGCACCCAGAAAAATAGTGTGAGGGAGAAGAGGGCCAAGGCCATAGGCTTGGCAGACACTCTCATTTGTCAAGGGTGGCTTAGATGAAGATCTAGCAAAGGAAGTGGTCAGAAAGATAAAAGGAAGAATCAAGATAAGATAGTGTCATGAAAACCTAAAGAGAAGAAAGTATTAAGGAGAAGTTGATTGACAGTGTGAAAAACTGCAGAGAGGTCAAGAAAGATGAGAACTGAGAAAAGGTCACCAGATTTGGTAATTAAGAGATCATTAGTAATGTTTTTGGGTTTTTAAAAAATTTTTTTAAGGCAATTGGGGTTAAGTGACTTGCCCAGGGTCACACAGCTAGATCATTAGTAACTTTGGAAAGAGCAGTTTTGGTTGAATGGTCAGAAGCTAGAATAGAATTAAGAGAGTGAGACGAGAAGAAATGGAGGCAGATTGTAGATGCCCTTCTCAGGGAATTTACCTGTGAAAGGGGAAAGAGAGAGATGGGCAATAGTCATCAAGGATCGATGGATCATGTGAAGGTTTTTATTAAATGTCTGTCATATCCCTCGCACTGGGCTAGGTACTAGGAATACAAAGACCCTCCCCCACCCCCAAATGAAGCAGTCCCTGTCTTTAAGGAACTCACATTCTATTGTGGGTGACAATGTGGTCATGTAACAGCATATTAAAAAAAAAAAGGAAAAAAAAAGAGCTGGGTTTTCAGGAAAGGTGATGGACAAATGTCACAAGGCTTGTATGTAAAAAAAGGTGGTCATTGTATGTTATAGTCTAAAAGGTCATTATATGATATAGTCTAAAAACAAAGTTAGTGGCCAGCCCACAGCGAAAGGAAACTCTTTACCATTCTCAGACCTGGTTTTTCCATGACAGACACACAGTAGACCCTTGGGCCTGAACCTGAAACCTTTGCCTCTTGGTAGGACCTACCAGAGGCTTTGTTTGTGGCATTAAAGGACTTTTGCAACTTTTCCCCAAAAGTACTGTATGTGCTTCCATGAAAGGGTACACACTGATAGAGGACATATAGACCACATGAGTGCTGAGGGAACACTGAATAAGTGCTTTGATATAGAATGTAAGCTAGAATTAGTAAAATTGAGGGTAAGGTATTTTTCATCTTTGTATCTTTACAAGCCTAGCACGGATTCTTGTACATGTGGGAGGTGGGAGGGGGCAGTGCTAGATCCCAGATCTCTTCCCAAGTAAACATTCCCTCTTCTGATACAGATTAATCGACAAGTATTTATTAACAGCCTACTATGTGACAGGCATTGTGCTAGTACAAAGAATCAAACAATCCCTACTCAAAATGAATTCATAGTATAATGAGGCAACTCAGATTGGCAACTAAGTCTTAGAAGGCTGCCTAGGATGGAGAGATTAAGTGATTTTCAAAGGCTCATACAGCTAGTATGGAAGTTGGGCTTGAACTCAGGTCTTCTGACTTGGAAGCCAGCTTTCTATCCCACCACATTAGTCTCCTAAAATAATAATTTTTCATCTGACTATTCTTGTGCTAAAAACCTTTGATGTATCTAAGGCCAGTCTTCTACCCATTGTACCATACTGTCTCTCTGCCTTTCACATAGTTGGCATTTGATAGACGTTTTTTGTTTCATTGGATTACTTCTTTAATCAGGGAAGGCTTGGAGTGGAGGTGGCTTCTGAATTTTATTACCTGGGCGGAAAAGGAGCAGCTTCCTCCTCTGTTCCTGTCTTGTCACCCATCCTTCTTTCCCCTTCCCTCTTCTCTGCCTCTGAAAAGCTCCTGGGACAGATATGGTTCAGGGGAGTTAATCAATGAGAGCTCAAATAGCAGAACAACTCCCCCACCCCTTCCCTTCGAGAGATATTTACGACCAAAAAAAAAAGTACAAAAAGAGAAAAAGGAGGAAAAAGAAAAGACAAATTTTAAAAAGTAGTAACACCTGGAGGAAAAAAAAAGTTGTCTTTTCGACAGCATGTCTGCAAAATCCTGGGAGCTGGGGGCCCTTCCTTCGCAAATTATCCCATCTGCCTGTTAGCTTCCAACTTTGTTTCTGGGCTATGGTGTTCCCCTCCTTGCTTTATCTGGCCTCCAGTCCATGTGTAAAAGTAGCAGGAGGCCTTTATTAAAGCTGAGCCCCCTCTGCCTGGCTTTCCAGCCAAACTATTCTTGTATTACTTTTTGATGAGTTTTGAATTTAGGTCTAGCAGACAGGGGAAAGGAGGGGACTGGGGAGGGGGGAGAGTGTGCAAGCAAGCTAAACGCAACAGATGGGGCCAATTGTGCTCCCTAGGCAAATTAAGGAAGACATCTGTAGCCCCCAAATACTGGTGGTCTAAAAAGCAATTAGGCCCTTGTGAAAGGGGCCCTTCCAGAGTCCCCCTCAGCCAATCCCCTCTGAGGCACTGCTCACGTTACAATGGCCTTGACCACAATTCACCCAGCCAAAAAAAAGAAGGGGGGGGGGGGGGGGGGGGGGGGGGGGGGTTGGGGAAGGGGTGTCGAAGAGATTAATCCAGGAGTCGCTGTGAGCCTAGGTTGAGAGTTGCTGGGTTTAAAAGGAAAGGTTACTTAAGTTTCTGCTTTCTCATCTCCCTGATCTGCCTCACCCCCTTCCTCGTACACCCAGGTTGTGCTCTGTATTGAGGAGAACTGGGGAGAGGATTTGGGGGTTGGGTCCTGCTTGGCCTTGCCTTGTTTGGGGTCGACATACATATGAGAATGTGTGCAGACCCACATTGTAAGTGGTCGGTAATCTGCAAATTGCTCTGAGACCTCAATTTTCCACTGACTTGTTTGGAAAATAATGAATGAGGACAAGCCCCTGTGGTTGGAATGAGCCCCCACCTCCTCCTGCCCATGAAGAAGAAGAAAAAAAAAGCTGTTATATGATAAGACCCCTTCTGTAAGTGATAATTATAATGATTGTTATGATGTGGGGGAGTCTCCTGACAATTGGAAATAGGAACTCTGGCTGGGCTAAGCCTGCTGGGATGGCAGCCTCCTAATGTCATTCTCACCTAGCCATGGGGAGCCAGGATGAGAAATTCAGAGATTTTTTTAGCCCCATTGGTTATGAACCCCACTGCCTCCTTTATTCATGCATATTTATGACCAGTGGATGGGGAAGAAGGCAGAAAAAAAGCCCTAACAATTCAAAGAGCTGTTCCTGGGAGGTCACGGTACCTTTACATTGCCCATCTCGCCTTTGTTTTCCCTCAACACGCTGATGTCCAATGTGCTGGAGAGAGAAGAGAAGCTATCTGTGCCAGGCCAGATCACAAGAGGCCCCAGGACAGAGATGAAAATAAAGCCAACATTGATTTGATCTTTCATGGGATTTCTGTTAACTTTCTCGTGCTATATCCTATTATTCTGGCCAACAATGGCAGGTGTGCCCTTACAGAGCTGCCCCTCTCTTCCACCAGCATCCTCATTTTCATTTCCCTGCCCCAGGGAAGAAGAGAGAAGGAAGCCATGAGCTCCAAGGGATGAGCGTTTTCCCTGGGCAGCAAATAAGCAGTCTCTTGTCCCAAGATAAGGAAATCCAAATGAATGAAAGTCTGGCTCAGGTCAGGTTAGGTTAGATTTGGTGAGTTGTAGCTCAGCAGATTCAGAAAATGGACAAGCTTGGTTTGATTTGGAAGGTAGTTCACTAGAGTTCTTAAATTTTTGCCTTATTTTATTTTGAGAAAACTGGCTTGGTTCATGGTTTGGTTAAAAAGAACATATGTAAGTTCATTAGAATCACAAACCAGTGCTTTTATTTATTTCCAGTTTGGGGTTCAGAGTTCAGTGCAGGCAGCAAAGGCTCACTGTCCTAAACCTCTATTCAAATGCCTCCAATGAGGCTTTCCAGCATAACTGGAAAGACTTCTAATAATCTCTTTGTTTTTGTAGATTTGCTAAGTTTTAAATGAACAGCATAGAGAAACTTTGCTTCCATGTGCATCTTCTCAGCAAATCCCTCATCTTCTCTTAAGAAGAACCCAAGTTTTGCTGGAATCCTCTAAAAGTCCTATCTCTGTCATCATCACCTTCACCCTCCATATTCCTCAACCTTATAGGTATCGTTGACTCTTCTCTGTCCCTCACCTTACACATCCACTCAGTTGCCATTGAATTTGGCTATAGAAACCTCCTTGGTTCTCTGCTCTCTCTTTGAAGAGAGTAGTTGCAATTGAACGTTGAGGTTAGAAACAAGACTATACAGAAAATTAAGAAGAGATTGAGAAGGCTAGCTGGCGCAGTGGATAGAGTACCAGGTTAGAAGTCAGAAAGACTTAGATTCCAGAGTTCAAATCTGGCCTCAGACACTTACTAGTTGTGTGACCCTGGGCAAGTCATTTCACCCTGTTTGCCTCAGTTTCCTCATCTGTAAAATGAGCTGGAGAAGGAAATAGCAAACCACTTCAATATCTTTGCCAAGAAAACCCCAAATGGGTCACAAAGAGAAAGACACATCTGAAAAATGACCGAACAGCAAGTGATTGAGAGGAAAGGAAGTAGAGGCAGTGATTGTAAATGGCCTTCTCAAAGAGTTTAGCCATGAAAGGGAGGAGATCTATGGAACAACAGCTAATGTAAGAGAAAAATTGGAATCACAATCATTTCTCCATATCTTGACAGACTAACTAGACAGGCAGACTAGAAATCCCTCAATTACCTGGTGGCCTAATAGTGAAAAGAAAGGAGAATTAAAATAATGTACTATGTAAAAAGGATAGTCTCATACATTGTTGTAACAACTTTTGTTTTGTTTTGTTTTTGGATGAGACACCAGCAGTTTTGTGTAAATGGTCACCTTTAACCATGAAGTAGTTGAGGATTTATTTCACAGTTGTAAAAACATTTGGTCACTTCCACCTTCTCTTCTCCTTAAAGCGGAATGTCTTTTTCATTCCAGTAACAAAGCCTGCTAGCTACATGGCATAGAATGGGCTCCAGAAACCCCCGTTTTCTCCCTTGAATTGTTATTCTTTTCTCTATCCCTCTTTTTCCTGTGAAATGTTTTACTTACCTATCCTTTACCCTAAGTTGCCACAGAATGCTGCTGATTGGCTGTGTAGTCTAAGTGGGACTGAAAAATTATAAAAACTAGATCTGTACCTAGAAAGGTGAAACTGTTATTTCCAGTTTCCTTAAGCAGACTAATACATTGCTTTGCTTTCAGGCTGGCCTCCTGTTGTTGACCTACAGTCATCAGATCCCAACTAATGAGTACGCTTCTCCCGAAAGGTCTCACTCCCTTGGTCCACAGAATTCCTCAATACTATTAACAAGGGATAGTTTTATCAAAAGATGGGTTTTTTTTTAAGGATTGAGGAGACATAGATAGGTTTGTAAGACAGTAGAGAAGCAGACAGTTTATGAAGATTAGTAATAGAGTAAGGATGATGGAAGATACAATCTACTGGAGAAGATGGGATGGAATGAAATATTTTGTACATATAAAAGGGTTGTTGTGGTAAGAAGGGTCACATCTTCTTGTGAGACAGGGAGAAGGAGAAGATAGTGGGGGAAGGCCTCTGAATGATGTAAGATGAGGGAGCTCCCAGTAAAGAGCCTCAATTTTTTTGTGAAGTATGAGGGCAAAGTTCTCAGCTGAAAGGGTGAGGGGAAGGGAAACCACAGAAGGCTTGAGGAAGGATCAAAAGGTTTGGAAAAGACACTATGGTGAGTGAGATATTGAATCAAGTAGGGAGGATTTGCCTTGCTTCAAGGACCCAGTTAAGATTGTGTAACATAAGTGTGTATATCACCCTCAGTCATCATGGTTTCATGATTTTCTCCAGCTTTGTTCAGTAGCATGTGAATAGGAATGAAGGCAAAGGATGGTAGGAATAATCCAGGGTTCAGACTTCAGAGGGAAAGAACTTCAATAGGAAAAGAGGGCAAGGGACTCAAGAGGAAAGAACAGTAAAGATTTGAACGGGAAGTCAATAAGGAGAAGGGAATGGAGTGCAAGGAGTGCAGGGTGATGGCCTGAGAAAGAACTGAAGGATGGAGAGTTTGGAAGTGCTGATGATGATGAAGAACAACAGGGTTTGGAGTTGCAAGGCAGAGGGAGAGAAGTGGAGTGACACACACTGTGATCAGTTAAGGGAATTTCAGAGTTCATGAACACGGAAGCGGTACATTTGTAGGTCATGGCCAGATCAGGAGTATGACTGTTTCTGTATGAGGCTTAAGTGGAGTGGAGGATTAGGTCATGGGAAATGTGTAAGTTGAGGAACTTGGAGGTTTGGGTATTAAGAGAGTCCCTGTCTCTGTCTCTGATTCACTCTATGTATATGTGTGTGTGTGTGTGTATGTGTGTGTGTGTGTGTGTGTGTGTGTGTTTTGAGGTCCCCTAGGATAAGGCAGGAGCTAGAGAGGAGAGAAAGACTGAGAGCCAGGCACTGAATTCATTGAGGAACATGTTTTGGGGAAAAGTGCCTTTTCAGGGGCAGGCTCAGTCAGGTAAGGTGGTCTGGAGAAGAAATAGGGGTGACAATGCTGTGGTCCAGAAGAGGGCCTTGTTCTGTTTAGACGTGAAAGCAGAATGAAGTGGAAGTTTCAATTTAGACTTGGATCAGAAAAGAAAAAAGAAAGAAAAAAACCTTCCTTACAATTAGAGCCCCTCTAAAGCTGCATGGACTGCTTCAGGACAGTTCCTCTTCTCTGGAGCTCCTCCAGCAAAGGTTGGGTAACTACCTGTTGGGGATGGTATAGAGGGAATTAATTCTTTTCCATGTGAGTGGCCCCTACACGTCTACAGAGACCCCTTCCAGCTCTGAGATTCTGTGACCAACTCTGTGAGAAAGGTGATGCAGGGGTTGTAATTATTATCCTCGTTTTACAGTGGAGAAACAGATTTAGAGAAATGTAAACAAATTACCTAGAATGTCACACATACTTAATGGAAAAGGTGAGACTTGAACTCAGGTCTTCTGATCCCCAGCCTAGCACTGTATCCATTCGTTACTTGTTGATGACTTCACACACATACACACACACACACACACACACACACACACTGTGTAACTGTGTGACCTTGTGCAAATCAACTCTGATTACTGTCAGATCTTTCTCTTGTCTTAGTTTTCCTGTTTGTCTAAGGCTGGGCTCCTACAATCAGGCAGATACTGTTCCCATGATACCATCCCTTCCACTTAGGCAGCTCCATGCCAGGCATATCACGCTTCCAGTTTTTGCTGTGAACACACAGATGCTGTGCCTTCTTACTCATCAGCCTTCTGGTCCAAATAAGCAGATGATAACAGTTTGTGGTCATTACCATTCCACATTCATATATAACACCTCAGAAAGGATACTTCAGTATCCTTTTTAGGATCCATATTCACATGAGTCTCAGCTCCATCATTAGCTATGTGATTGAACAAAAATCAGTTTGCAGCTCTGAGCCTCTTTTTCACTCTCTGTGGATAAAAAATATTTACATTAGACTTCACAGGGATGTTGTAGCAAGTGCTTCATGGACTATAAAGTACTACGTAAATTTATCGACTTTGACAAGCATTTTAAAGACATGTTTAGCCATTTATTTTTATTATGAACTCATTAATAAATGTAAACATTTCCATATAAAAACAAAAATAAGAAAGGGAATTGTGCATGAAATTGTAAGCCTTTGTGATCTAAAAGTTTTTTTAAACAATTCCAATTTAACCTGGTAGTTTCAACACTATCCTCCTTATTTATATCCCCTTTAGAATCTCCTTTTTGCTTTCTTCTGTTTAATTTTTAAATGATTCATTGGTATAGTTTTCTCCTTTTTAAAAATATTACCCTAACTATCCTCCCAAAACCTCCCCTTTTCCCATAGAAGAAAAATAAAAACCCTTCCTTGCAACAAGTTAGTATAATTGGCCATGGCTGAAAACGCATGTTTCATTCTGTACCTCTAAACCAACATCTCTTTGCCAACAAATAGGAAATATGATTGATTCATCAGTGGTTTTCTGAAGTCAGTCATTCATTCAACAAATATTTATTAAGGGCTTACTATGTGCCAGGCATTGTGTGGCAAAAACATGGTGCTTGCTCTCAAGGAGCTCAGATTCAAATAAGGGAGACAGCATGCAAAAAAATGTACATAACTAGATATGTACAATGCACAAGTAGAAGGAAATCTCAGAGGGAAAGAAAGCACTAGCAGTGGAATGGATAAGGAAAGACCTTTTATAGAAAGTGAGATTTGAGCTTAGCTGTTTTAAAAAATATATATAATTTATATTTAACATTCATTAAAAATTTTTTTAAATTCCAAATTCTCTCCCTCTCTACAGCCTCTCCCCCACTCACTGAGGAGACAAGCAATATATCAGTTATCCATATGAAGTCATGTAAGACATATCTCCATATCAGCCATATTGGGAAAAAAAGGCAAGAAAAAATAAAGTGAAAAAAATGTACTTTGGTTTGCTTTCAGAGTTCATCAGTTCCCCCTCCCTCTGAAGGTGGAAAGCACTTTTCATCATGAGTTCTTCTGAATTGTCTTGGATCATTGTATTGATGAGAGTAGCTAAGTCTTTCACAGTTGATCAGTATTACAATATTGCTGTTACTGTGTGCAATGATTTCCTGGTTCTGCTCACTTTATTCTGTATCAGTTCGTATAAGTATTCACAGGTTTTTTTTCCTGAAAACATCCTGCTCATCATTTCTTTTAGCACAACAATACTCCATCACAATCATATACCATAACTTCTTCAGCCATTCCCCAACAGATAGGCAATTCTTTGTCACTACAAAAGGAGCTGTTATAATTTTTTTTTTTTTACAAATAGATCCTTTCCTTTTTTAAAATCTCTTTGGGATAGAGACCTAGTAGTAGTATTGCCAAGTCAAAGGGTATGTACAGTTTTATAGCCCTTTGGGCATAGTTCCATATTGTTTTCCAGAATGATTGGATCAGTTTACAACTCCACCAACAGTGCCTCAGTCTTCCCATTTTTCCACATCTCCTTCAGTATTTGTCCTTTTTCTTTTGTGTCATATTAGCCAATCTGACAGATGTGAGCTGGTACCTCAGAGTTGTTTTAATTTGCATTTCCTTAATCAATGGGGCTTTACAACATTTTAATACGACTATTTATAGTTTGACGGCTTTTGAAAACTGCCTGTTCATATCCTTTGGCCATTTATTATCTAGAGAATGGCTCATATTTTTACGAATTTGACACAGTTCCCTACATAGTTGAGAAACGAAGCCTCTGTCAGAGAAACTTGCTATAAAATTTTCCTCCCAGTTGCCTGCTCTTCTTCCAATTTTGGCTGTATGCGTTTTGTTTGTTTCTTTAAGCATTTGGACACTCTGCAATTTGGTATATATATGGTTAGTATTGATATTACTTTGTTGTCTGTGATACCTTTTAGCAAAATGTAGTTTCCCCGATTGTCTCTTTTAATTAGATCTATTTTTGCTTTTGCTTTGTTTTCAGTCATGTTTGTTATACCTGGTTTGTTTTTTGTTTGTTCGTTTGCTTTTACCTCGGTTGAAGCATAATAGATTCCGATCCAGATTGTAAAGGTAGAAAGGGGCCAGGCTGTGAAAGACCTTAAGAGAAAAAAAGAGAATAAGCATATATATATGCATACATATACATACATACATACATACACACATATATCTTGCCTCATATTTGCCAGATATCGTGCTAAACGCTTTACAGATATCTCATTTGATCCTCATGATGACCCTGGGAAGTAGGTGCTATTTTTATCTCCATTTTGGATAAGGAAACTGAGGCAAACAGGTTAAGTGATTTGCCCAAGGTCACACAGCTATTAAGTGTTTGAGACTGGATTTGAACTAAGATCTTCCTGACTCTAGGCCCTGTGCTCTATCTACTGTGCCACTTAGCTACCTTAAAAGTCAAACAGGACTTAATATTGGAGGCAATAGGAAACCATTGGAGTTTATTGATTTTGGAGTGGCAGAGAGAGGAAATGACATGATTCTGTCACAGACTTCTGTTTTAGGAAAACCATTTTGGCATCTGAGTAAAGGATGGATTGGAGTAGGGAGAGACTTGAAGCAAGGAGACCAAACAGAGGCCCCCAACCAATGCCCCCCAAATCTTTATTGTCATGACTTAATGACAGTGTCACAAGATAAGATTTCAGAAGTATTTCCTCTTTAAAGAGACAGGAGGCACTGTTCTTCAACATGAGTTGAGAGAGGGGGTGGAAAATGCCCATGGGAGAGAAAAGGTACATATTACCATCCTTAATAAACACAAATTTGGGGAACACAGAAATAAAAACCTAAGCAAGACAAGGACTGGGAAAATTGATACTGAAGATGCTAGGGTTACTTAGGCACTGACATTGGGGCAGTTTCCTGTGGCTGACCACCATGTGAGAAGTCCCTGCAACCTCAAACACAGTTTGCAATCAGATCTGGTAAGTGAGGCATCATTATTCCTAATTTCATGAATGGTTCATTCACACAAGTGATTACCCTTTTAACATAGATGGGCATTTGGTAGGTAGGAGCCTGTTTACACATATCTTTTTACTCTTGCATGCAATTAAATAATGCATGTTAAACAACACTGCATTACATTAAATAATCACAGTGACATCTTGTAATCTCTACACTTTTCCGTCAGTTGTATGATTGTAAAGATGTGTGCTATAAAATATCATTTGAGAAAGCCTGTTCACTTTCTCAACTTTTTTTTTTTTGCTTTTTGGTGAGGCAATTAGGGTTAAGTGACTTGCCCAGGGTCACACAGCTGGTAAGTGTCAGGTGTCTGAAGCTAGATTTGAACTCAAGTCCTCCTGACTCCAAGGCTGGAGCTCTATCTACTGTGCCACCTACAAGCCCCCACTTCTCAAATTTTCATCAAGGATGCCATTGATGTGTCTATAAGTTACTTTCATGAAGATGTTGTAAAGATGGAAAGGCAGGAATTGACATTTTATATCACAGAAGACACAAAATTGACATTTGATGTCAAAAGTAGTTATTGACATTTTCTTGTTTGCCCTTTTTCGGTAAAAAAAAAAATAATGATTTTTTTTTACAAGTGTGTGGTGTCATCCCCTCTTTCAAGATATCTTGAAAATCATTCCTTTACCAGTTCAAAAACTTTGTTGCTTCTAGCAAAGACCTCCTTCTATCTGTATTTGAATAAAGTTCGTCTTTTTCTTTAGTGTCATTTCTACTCTCTCATGAAGTGCTTCAGGGACTGGGATTTTGGTGCTGTTCAGTTGTGTTTGACTCTTCATGAGAATGAAGAATGGGGGGCTTCATGAACTCATTTGGGGTTTTCTTGGGAAATATAATGGAGTGGTTTGTCATTTCTTTCTCCAGTTCATTTTTCAGATGAGAAAACTGAGGCAAACAGGGTTAAGTGACTTGCCCAGGGTTACACAGCTAGTAAATGTCTGAGGCCAGATTTGAACTTAGGCATTTGAGTCTTCCTGACTCCAGGCCTGGTACTCTATTCACTGTACCACCTAGCTGCCTCGGGGACTGGGATATCAGAATGCAAATGGTATGGTTCTACTGTCATTGATGTTACATTTTTGAAGGCCGATCTGCCATGATTGTCACATTTGCACATTGTATAAAACTAGGACGAATAGCTAACCACAACAGATGGTCAGGATGCCAAAGGATCCTCAAAGCTAGAGAATTGAATGAAAACTAAGAAGATGATGAATTAATAAATTCAAAGTCTTATACTCGAGTTTTAAAAAACATACTTCCCAAGAACAAGATAGACAACAGAATATCTGGAAAAAAAAAGATCCAGGGTTTTTATTAGACTACAAGTTCAGTATGAGGCAATAACATAATATAGCAGACAAAAAAGCAAATGCAACATTGGATTACATCTGTGAGTAAGGACATTATAATTTCACTATCTTTTGCCCTGGTCAGACCAAAAATAGGCTATTTGTGTTCACTTTGGGGCATAGACATTGATAAAATGGAAGACATCGAAGAGAGTGACTACTTTGGTCAGAAAAAGTTGAAGGCATTTCAGATGTTTAACCTAAAGGAGAAAGTACTTTAGAGGACATCATTGCTGTTTTAAAGTAGCTGTTTTAAAGAACGGAGAGATTAGATTCATTCTGCTTGACCTCAGAATGAAGAGCTAAGAGCAAAGAGTAGAAGCTGTGAAGAGACCAATTTAGGCTTGTTACACATGAAGAAAACCTCCCCAACAATCAGAGCTACCCTGCTGTTGTGGTCTTCAGAGTAAACACTGATGATTCCAAGGGCCATAGTTCAATGAGTTCAGTTCCTGATCATATTTTTTATTCCTGGCTTCATACTAGGGGATTTCAGCATACATGGCGATTCTCCCTCAAATACCCTGACTTCCCCATTCCTCTTTCTTTTACATTCCCTTCTGTTATACCTAAGAGTAGTAGACAGATGATCTTACCCTTGACCTTGCTTTCACTCACAAGTGTTACACTTTCATATTCAAGAACCCTGGATCATATTTTAGTTTTCCAACTCTTCCTCTGCCATCTCCTCCTAAATCTATTCTTTGTCCTCACCATAACTTCCAATCCCTCCATCTCTCAGTACTTTCCCAAACCATCATCTCTGCTCTGGCTACACTTTCCTCCCTTCTCAATCTTGAACCCTTGGTGAAACCAGTTCAGCTCTACTTGAGTCTCTACTCTCAAATCCCTCAATTTATTGCTAATCACACCTTGCCAAACACCAATTTTAGATCACTCCACCATATTTTTCATTCACTCCTAATCATATGATGCTGAATGGGATGGTGGAAATCATGAAATCATGTGCTATCTAATCTCAATAGGGCCCTCACTGAAGCAAGGTAATCTTTCTAACACTCCTTAATCAATTCTCTATCTCACAAGGGGCCATCTCTAACTGTCCTGATCTATATCTTACCATTGGACCCAGATGAGTCTAGAGGAGAGAGTGAGGCTGATGACTTTGTACAGCACTGCCTCACTTAAATCCAATTCACTTGCAAGTCAACATCACCTTTCTGATGTCATGATCCTCTTTGAGAATGAAGGACAAACAACAACAATAATCTCAACACACTGGCTATTTGAAACCTTCTGATTTCTCCTTAAATGCTCATGCTACCCCTCCCCCCACCTTTTCAGCTTAGGGCCTTGTCTCATACTTCACAAAAATATTGAGGTTATTTGCTGTGTGCCTTTTCTCTCCTTCTCCTTATCTCATGTCTCTTTGACAGCATCCTCCACTATTTTCTCCTTTACTCAGATCTCTGAAGAAGTATCCCTTCTCCTCGCCAAGGCCAATCCCTCAACAGGTACCATTCATATCAACTTCCTTTCACTCTTCATCAACAGATTGCCCCCACAATCATCCCAGTTCTCTCTCTGATCTTCCATCTCTCCCTAATTATTCCTTCTATGCTGCCCACTAAGAGATCCAATTCTCTTCAATCTTTTTTAAAAAAAATCAGTCATCATTCATTCCTTATGCATACAAAACTATTTGTGTGGTAGGCATAGCAGCTTCCTGAGTTCTTTGGACAGACATTCAAGCATGAGTCTTTACAAGATAATTGGTGAATCATGTATAATTGGTATCATGTTGCCTGCCTTCTCAATTTCAAGGGAGAGGGGCTGGAGGGAAAAAAAGAATTTGGAACTTATTTTTTTTAAGTGAATTTTAAAAAAATTAAAAGTATTTTTTTAAAAAATTAAAAGAAGATTGTTGGTGAATTCCTGATAGGGAGCTTTAGTGAACAATCTCTTTCTATAAGTCAAGCTCTAGGTGGTTATAAGGTCTGGAAATGGCAGCAAAGGTAGTTTTTAGCAAAGTTGTTCAGAGTGTCAGTCAGTCCCCTAGAGGAAGTATAGTAGTTATTAGTTCTATCCTTCATCAGTAGCTTGCTAGGCTAGGAGCTGAGATAGTGACAAGTATCTCTAAGGGCAGAGATCAAGTATGCCACAAGTGATCCACAATTCTCAGTGACCTTGCAGGGCACTCTTTGAGGTTTGCCAGTCTACCCCTGGAGCCATACCTCACAGGAATGATGGCCAGCTTGGCTGGGGATAGTACCATCAATAGCTGTAGCTACTTCCTTGGAGCACTTGACATGGAAACCAAAATTGTTGTGATAGCTGCCAGGTCACAAAAGCTTTTAGTTCACCAGCTTTTAGTCTGCTTTTGAATAGAAATGATCTTCAAAACCTCCTCTTCCTATGAGGGCTTTAGGAAGAAGTCTATGATCTCACTCTTTAATAGGAAGAGAGAAAAGGTAGCTCTCCTCCGAGGACTTGGTCTTTATGCCCTTGACTGTATGACCTAGCTTGCTGACAGAAACCCACTATTTGTCTTCTGCCTTTATCTCCTCCTGGCCTTGATCCTGACCTCAGCCCCAGGTGAAGAAGCCATCTTGGACTATGGCCCCACAGTCCTGGGATAGCATGGTCTTCCATTTAGTGTTCACAGAAACAACTGTCCTTCATCCTTAAAAAAACCCTCATTAGAACTTACCAAGCCTATTTGTTATCATCCTATACTTCTCCTCCCCTTTTCAACTAAACTCCATGAAAGAGCTGTATATATTCAGTGCCTCTACTTCCTCTCCACTGTCTTCTAAACCTGTTACCAGGTTTCACTTAACTCTAACTGCTCTTTCCAAAGTAACCAATGATCTTAATTACTAATTTTTTTTTTCTTAATGCAGTTCTTGCCTTCTCTGTGGCATTTGACTTATCCTCCTAGACAGTCTCTTTTCTCTGGATTTTCATGACTCTGCTTTCTCTTGGTTCTCCTCCTTCCTATTTAACTTCAACTCCATTGTTGGTTCTCTTAATCCATGTCTTGCCCACTGATTGTAGGCATCCTACAAAGCTCAGTCCTGGGCTAAAAGAAAGATTTGTCCCTACCTTTAAAGAGCTTATATTCTAATGGAAAATGACAACACACAAAAAGAAGTTGAAAAGCTGGGGTGTGGGTCAGAGAAGAAAGGTATCTGTGCAGGGATATCGTAAAGTCAGAGGAGGGGAATGATAAAATGAAAAATGGCATTTTAGGGGCAGGGTAGATAGACATCTAGCCTTGAAGTCAGGAATATTTGGGTTCAAGTCTTGCAAGCTGAATGATGGCAGATAAGTCACATAGTCTCTCAGTGCCTCAGGCAACTCTCTAAGTCCCCAAAGTCCAGAGCAGAAACTATTTTGCCTTGGTAGAGGGAGTTTCCTCATTGAGAATTCCTATACTGATGGAATTAAAGATCCGGGGACAGGTGGGGAACCTGCAGCCTCAAGACCACATGTGGCCTTCCTTGGATGCAGCTTTTTGACTGAGTCCAAGTTTTACAGAACAAATCCTTTTATTAAGGGGATTTGTTCTGTGAAGTTTGGATTCAGTCAAAGGGCCGTACTTGAGGACCTAGAGGACCACATGTGGTCTCAAGGCTGCAGGTTTCCCATGCCTGGTCCAGTTCCATCTCTCTCTACCAAAAAAAAAATTAATAATAATTAGCAGTAGTATGCCTGATCTATCAGGGAGAAAGTGATTTTAGGCAGAGTGTGAAAAGATCTGGGACTGAAAATTTGCCACCAGTAATCCATAAAGTAGATTACAACAGCAACCGCCAATACGTACTCTGGACAAGGCACTGTGTTAAGCACTGGGTATACAATGGCAAAAAATAAATAGTTGCTGCCCTCAAAGAGGTTACATTCAATTGGGATAACTCACATATTGGTATAATGAATCTATCTATCTATCTATCTATCTGTCTATCTATCTATCTATCTATCTATCTATCTATCTATCTGTCTGCCTACCTACCTATCTATTCATCCATCCATCTATCTATCCATCTATCTATCCTGTGCATACAGTCAAGAGTAGGTGGGGAATTCAACTTTCACATTAGCTTTTCTCCCCCTCCTCCTTAGAGGCAGTGTGGTGTGGTAGATAGGTTATTAGATTTGGAGTTAGGTGCACCAAAGTTTAAATTCTACCTTCTACATTCACAAGCAATGGGATCATGAAGTCACTTAATGTCCCTTAGCTTTTGTTTCCTCACCTGCGAAATGAGGATTATGGCTCCTATAGCACCTACCTCACAGGGATGTTGGGAAATTCAAATGAGGTAATGTCTAGAAAGTATTTCAAAGCTCAATTCAAGTGGCAATTGTTATTATTTAAAGGCAGAATGGCATATTGTCTAGAATTCTAGACTTGAAGGCCTGGGTTCAAATACTGCTTTAGACGCTTAATAGCTATGTGATTCTGGACAACACATTTAGCCCCTCGGTATCTACATCTGCAAAATAGACACAGTAGCACCTTCCTCACAGGGTTATTATAAGGCTCAAATGAAATAATGTATAGGTATAAAAGGGATGTAGAAAACTTTAAATCTCTACTTAATTGTTGGCTATTACGGCGGATTCATACCTACCTAGTAATCATTGCATGGGTGCTTCAGGATACAAAACATTTGCTTTACCAAAGAGTTAGCCCCATTCAAACACTAAAAAGGTAGACCATCAAATAGGCAAATAATAGGGTCATACATAGAACTTAGATCATGAGAGAGAGCTAGAAAAGCCTCTGGACATCATATAGTTTAATTCCTTTATTTTATAGAGGGGTTACCTGAAGCCAAGAGAGGGAAAGGAGTTTGTCCAAGCTCTCACAGTGAGTTAGTGCTAATCATGAGACTTGGAGCTAGGCGAGGAATGAGACATCATCTAGTTCAATTTCTTTGTTTTACAGATGGGGAAACTGAGTCCCAGAGAAGGAAAAGGATCTGTCCAAGGTCACACACTTTAAGGTTTAGAGCTAGAAGAGGTCTTAGACATTATGTGGTCCATTGACCATTTTACAGATGGGAAAATAGATGCCTAGAGAGAAGGGATTTGTCCAAAGTTACACAGTGAATTAGTGTTGATCATGAGATTTAGAGCTGGAAGCTTTGGAGCTTTAAATAGCTTTTAGTCCAGTCCCTTCATTGAAGAGATGGAGAGGAATACTTTGTGTTTTGTACTCTCAAAATATCCATTTACACAATGTTTACAAAGTGACTTAACACTCAATATTTCTTTTTTAAAAATTTATCTTATTCTTAATTCATGGAACAAAAACACTTCCACAACATAGCACAACAGAAAAGATGATTGCACAAGAAACCACAAATCCGTCATGCACAACTTGCTTTTCATTTTAGACGTATAATAAAGTTGTCATGCAAATTTCTTTTTTTCCTTTTTTTTTCTTTCTTCCTGCCCCCTGCCCTAGAGATGGCTACCATCAGACACAAATAGGTATATGTATGTATGTATAATTATTCTATACATACTTCTATTTATCAGTTCTTTCTCTGGATGTAGATAGTGTCTTTCTTCATACGTCCATTATAGTTAATTTAGGTATTAAAATAGTCAAAATGCCTTATTCATTCAAAGCTATTCTTAAAACAATATTGCTCTTATACCCAGTATTTCATTTGATCCTCACAACTCCCTCAGAGTAGACAATGCTGGCTTCTTATCCCCACTTATAGCTGGTCAATCAGCTAGCATTTATTAAGCCCTTACTACATGAGAAGCAGCGTGCACATAGTATATGACTCTGAGCTCTAGATGGTGGAAGCCACTTGCCTCAAATTCCTAGCAGTACAAGGCAAAGGCGGTGCTGTGGGAGGCAGGCAGGTTTTCAGGGCTGGGGCAGCCACAGGGCAGGGGGCAACATTTTGTCCTTTTGTTTACTCTGCAGCATTAATAGGAGCTCCCTGCTGGGGACTGGAGGAACAGAGATAGTTGAGGTTACCCAGGAGACCGGAACTAGCCCATGTTGGCAAGTCTGCAAATTCACCCTCTGTGTGGGGACCATAGGTGTAAATTCAAGCTAAGATACAAGTGCACACCTCACTTGGCCTCCATTGCCTCTTAACAAACAGCCCTCGTACACAGGCAGAGAAACTGTTCAGGCAGGGATAGGCCAATCTTTTCCAATGGGAAAGAATTTCAAGGGTGTAGTTTTAAAGGGAAGAGATGACATCAGCGTTCTGCCTTTGTCATTTAAATTTCATGAAAATCCACTATAGAGGGTGTGTAATGGAGCGCAGACCAGAGCCCAGAATATATGATGAAATAATGGAAGTCCTTTAATCAGGTTATATATGAAGAAAAGAAGTCAAAAGAGAAGCAGCCTCTCCATGTAGAAGAGTTAACTATTGGACGAAAGGAAGGAAAGGAAGATGGAAGAATGAGAAGGAAAGGAAAAAGACCGATTGGAGCATAAGCCCATTGGGATAGTTATCCTAGAGACAGCTTTGTGAAATGGGTCAGAGAAGGGAATTCAGGAGGGTGTTGATTAGGATCATCATTTGGCCAAATTGGACTCCTGATAAAGGCTTTTTTACAACTAGAAACCAGCTTACACTCCACTAGTTCAGCACAACCCAAGGGACAGAGAAAGTACAGCTGGAGGCACTCAGGGCTCTGGGCATAAGGTGGAAGGGTTTCCTCACTGTTCAAATGGATCCATGCTTTCATCCATTTGGATGTTCTCCACAGCAATCTAGATTGTAACCTCCTTTGCCTTCCCATGCTGTGTGACTCCACGTTCTCTCATAAAGGAGACCCACATACATTACATGGCGAAGGTCTACCTCGATTTCTTCTGACATCAAGAGTATTCTAGTGGAAAACTCATGTTGCCCACCCGTTACCCTTCACCTTCACACAGCGAAAGTTTAGCTCAAAGAAAAAGAGACTAGCCCTGCTTGCTTCCCTCTAGTCTTACCCAATCCCACTTGGGGAGGTGCTGGGGCACAAACATTGGTGAAGGGGACTAACTGGTCTAGTTTTGGGAGACTGTGGATTGGTGTGAGGGGAAGCACAGTATAGTGGAAAGTCTTTGTGGTCAAAGGATCTATGTTTGAATCCTGCCTCTGTCACTATGGGTCTGTAATCCTATGACTAGATGGCGAATTATTCTGGCGTAGGTAGCTGGGCAATGATCAAGGGAGATAGTGGATGAGGGAGATGCTGGAACTATCAGTATTTCTAAAGATCTATGATTTCCTTGGCCCGAGTTCCAAATTTCTCTTGCTGCATCTCTCTGCGGCTTTCTCTCTGTCTTTCTGTGTCTATCTCTGTCTCTGTCTCTGTCTCTCTCTCTGTCTCTCTCTCTGTCTCTCTGTCTCTCTCTCTCTCTCTCACACACACACACACACACACACACACACACACACACACTCCTCAGGAGACGGTCTCATGAATTTGGCAAAAAAAAAATCATCTTCTGGTCGATAAACTTCTCTGAGATTGGCTAGGATGTTCCTAGGAAGACAGCGATGACTGGGCTTTTCATCTTAATGAAAAGCCCTTCCCTCCGTTGCTACCCCTCCCAAATTCCCTAGTGTTTACTCTCTGTATATCATGCCAGTGCCGAGCACAGTTCCTGGAACATAGTTGGCATTCAATAGATACTTGTTGATCGATTGGGGGGGTGGGGCAGATTCTATCCGTCAGATCTTTGATGCTACTTTTCAGTAGAATTTTTAATAAGAATTATGATAACAGCCCTCAGTTATGTAGCCTGACACTTTACAAAGCCTTTCTCCTACAGTCAGGGACCCAACTTCTTTTTCGATCCCTCCATAATTCTGCATCCCGTTAAAAAGCACATACCTCCACACGAACCCGCCCCCCCAGACTGCACTTTTTGGATTTATTTTCCCTTATTTTTCCTAAGGCTATCCTTGCTATTCATTGAGCCCTTCATCTGTAAAATAAGGAGACTGTTGGATTGGATGACCTCTGATGTCTTTTTAAGTTCTAACATTTAGCATTTGGTGATGCCCTCCAGCATTGCTGCTGCTGCTACTGCTTATAACAGCTGTCTTTCACACAGAGCTTTAGGGTTTGCAGAACACTTTTAACCTCCATTATCTGATTTAAGTCTCACCACAACAACCCTGTGAGCTAGGTTTGGTAGAGATTATTATCCCTATTCAACAGAGGAACAGAGGACTGGTAGCTTGACCATGGTCCCAACAGCAATTATCAGAGGTAAGATTCGAATCTGGATCCTCTTGACTCCAAGTCCAGTACCTTTATCCACAATTCCATGATGCCTCTTTGTCTTCATGAGACTCTTCTGAGTTGAAATCCTGTGATATTATTCCCTGGTTACAAAGCAGGAAGGGAAAAGTAGTCATGGTAATTATATTGTTAAAGAAATATTTAGTGCTTTCAGATGTGAAAAGTACTGTTTTTGATCAATCCCATGAGGACAAAATGATTTCTAAAGTCCTTCCAAGCTCAAATATTCTACATTCCATAGTTCCTTCCAACTTTATTGATGATAACCATCATATGTATGGTGTTTTGTTTGTGAAATACTTTATGTAATTGTCAAATGTAGATTGTCATTTAGGCCTCAAAACACTCCTGGGTAGTAGATATGACAAGTGCTGCTAGCCCCATTTTACAGATGAGGAAACTGAGGCTATAAGAATTGAAGCAAATTTCCCATGGTCACTCAGCTAAGGACTCAAACCCAAGTTTTTCTGAGTTGGAGCCCAAAACCAATGCTCTGTACACCTACTACGTGATACTGCCCCGTTACTGACTGATCTATGGCATTATTCCCAAGTTGTTAGATGTCTCGGTAGGGTGGCCTTAATGAAATTTCCCCCACATTCATCTAGCTCCCTTATCCTATTCTACCATGAAGTAAAGGGGAAGAGCACGAGAAGTTAGGCACCGGCTTCAAGGCGTCTTGAGTAATTCTAGCACTTATTGGTATGTGTCCGTATCAGAGCACACATTCCTTACTCCCTCCAGACATTGGGATATTAGATGTGGCCCGGAGAGAAGAAATATGACCCTCCTTGAGAAGCTTCTTAATTTCTCTTGGCCAAGGCCCCAGAGGGGAGGACCTAGGTGACCTGCTAAAGTTAGGGAGAGAGACTCCTGTGTCTCATGATAATGATTACCTATTATTGTGTATTATAGCTGAGAAGGCAGAGCTATGCAACTCAGTTTCTCTGCAGAGGAGATCTTTTGACTGGAAAGGATAGAACAAAAATGGCTACCGAGAGCTGAGAGAGGCAGCCAGGTAGAGCAGTGGATAGAGCGCTACGCCTGGAGTTAAGACCTGCATTCAGATCCAGCCTCAGACACTTACTGTGTGACCTTGGGTAAGTCACTTAGCCTCTGTCTGCCTCAGTTTCCTCAACTATAAAGTGAGCTAATAACAGTATCTGCCTTGCTGAGTTGTTATGAGGATCAAATGAGATAATATTTATGAAGTACTTAATTCAATGCCTGGTTCCTGGTAGGTGATACATAAATTATTATTTTATTATTATTATTATTATTATTATTATACTCATGATGAGACAGAAGATAGTAAGAGAGCACCCATTAAAAAAAATCCGAAATTTATTTATACATTAATGTTGAGGGCTAGCTAGAGCTTAAAAAGAAAAAAAGAAAAAATTCAAAAGAAAAGGAAACGTCTATGATACAGAGTGCGGTACAGAAGAGAGGAGACCTATTCATAGGTCATGAGGAAGGGAAAAGACACACACACACACACACACACACACACACACACAGAAGATGAAGGGAAGGGAGGCTGGGCAGCAGGGTTAGTCATCTGCTTCGTGTAGGTTTCCAGCACCACTTAATTCTCGGTGAGTCTAGATCACTTGACCCAGACACCAGTGACCTTTGAAAGATTTTGGAGCAATAGTGAAGGGCCAGAGGAGCTGGAAGATATCTTAGAGACCATTTAGTCTAACTCTCTCATTTATATATGTGGTGACTGGTGGGGGAGAAGGGGGAGATTTAAGTGACTTGCCTAAAGTCACATAAGTCATAAGCATCAATCAATAAATTAACCACTTACTGTTTTCCAGACCTTGTGCTAAGTGTTGAGGATCTAAAGAAAAACCACAAATACCCCTTTGCCTTCTAGGAACTTACATCCTTTGGGGGGAAATACATGCACATACAAAATACAGAGTACATAGAGAGTGACCTTAGAAAGGAAGGCAGTAGTAGTAGCTAGGGGGTCCTGGAAAAGCCAGCTGCTGAAAGTAGCATTGAGGCTGGATTTGAAATCAGATCCTCTGACTCACGAGCCTTTATTCTTTCTACTGTACCATGACGGCAAAGGGCAAATCTTATCCCATTTTTCTGAAAATGGAGTAGAATAGAGTTTGCAAATTATAAGTCCGTGATCTTAACTTTGACTCTTGGAAAATTTCTATAACATCTTGTTAAAGGGATAGTTAGAAAAAAGTAATGCTGTTGTTCCATTATGTCCAACTCTTCATGACCCCAGTTGGGGTTTTCTTGGCAAAGATACTGGAGGTTTTGCCATTTCCTTCTTCCAACTCCAATTTTGACCGATGAGGAAAATGAGGCAAATAGGGTTAAGTGACTTGCCCAGGATCACACAGGTGGTAAATGTCTGAGGCCAGATTTGAATTCAGGAAGATGAGTCTTCCTGACTCCAAGGCTGGCACTCTACATGCTATGACACTTAGCTACCCCTCTAGAAAAACAGTAGTAAACATAAAAAGCCAGCATGATTTATCAAGAACAGATCATGCTGGAGTGACCTCTATTCCCTTTCAGACAAATCATTCAGGGGAATGCTGGTGATATAGTCCAATTAGATTTTAACAAAGCATTTGACAAAGTCTCTCAGGCTATTCTTGTGGACTAGAGGGAAGGAGATGAGCAGAATTAGATGGCTTTAAAAGTGGCTAAATGGCCAGATCCAGAAAGTGGACATTATTGTTTAATAACAACTTTGGGTCAAGTGGAGGGCCCCAGGGATCTGAGCTTAATACTGTGTGCTGCTTGATATTCTTACTAATGACTTGGATGAAAGCAAAAGTGCTATGGTTTTCAGGTTTACAAATAACAGCTGGGGAGGAGAAAACCTTTTGGTTGATAATGAAGATCCATTAAAGTCTTGGCTGAATCTACAAAGATGAAATTTGATAGTAATAAATGTAAGATCTTAGAATTGGGTTAAAAAGGTGCAGCTAAGTGGTGCAGTAGATAGAGTACTGGCCTTGGATTCAGGAGGACCTGAGTTCAAATCCGGCCTCAGACACATAACACTAACTAGCTGTGTGACCCTAGGGAAGTCACTTAACCCCATTGCCTAGCCAAAAAAAAAAAAAAAAAGAATTGGGTTAAAAAAATCAACTTCACTAATACAAGATTGTGAAGGAGAGAGATATGGTCAGATAGCTATTCATCTAAAAATGATCTGGGTGTCCCAGGGGATTGCAAGCTCAATTAAATGTGATATGACAAGGGGAAAAAAAAGCCATTGTGATGTTTGCCTACATTGGTATCTAGGAATAAGGAGGTGCTCTGACCACATCAGTGCATTCTGTTGAATTCTGAGCAACCCATTTTGGAAGAACATTGATAGACTTTCCTAGGAGGGTGACCAGATGGCCAAAGGCCATGAAATAGTATCCAAATAAGAACTAGTTGAAAGAATTAAGGATATTAATCTAAGGAAAACTTACAAAGGAACTGACATTTGTCTTCAAATTTTTGGAAGGCTGATTTTTAGGAGACAGGTTAGACTTATTCTGTTTGGCTCCGGAGTAAAGAACTATGAACAAAGAGTAGAAGTTGTGGTGAGGCAAATTTGGCCTTGGGGCAAAGCACAACTTTATAATTAGAGGTATTTAAAAGCAACATGGGCTGCCACATTGGGTTTTTCTTCTCTGGGAGTCTGCGAGCCAAGGCAGGATGACCATTTCTTGGGTATATTCAGGTTGGGTTGATCTATCTCACCTGAAGTTTCTTCCAGCTCTGAGATTTTGTATAATGACCTCTATGCTTTCTTGGGCCTCAGTTTCCCCATCTGTTAAATGGAAAGTATTAGGTCCCCATGATATAGAAGTTCCTTTCTAGTTATAAAGATTTTATCTGGACTTGTAATTTCATCAGTGTAGTGCAAAAATTTCTACTTGTCTAGAAGTGTAACATGAACTTAGCTGGCTGGGAGCAGCAGCCAGTATGTTTCAGAGATAGAACTTGAACCCAGTTCTTCCTGACTCTAAGCTCAGTCCCTCACTGCCTTTTCAAAGGTCACCTTTCTCGCTGTGTCCCAAGGCAGAATATTGCTCTCATTTCTGTAAATTGCAGGAGTCTTGGCTGAAACCCTCTCAGTGCGACACCAAAAGAGTTCTCTCAAGCCTGGGTTTGGGAGATGCAGCAAACCCAGTTTGGACCCTGTGCACACCCCCAGGGAGTCCAAACATCCCAGAGGAGAGGTTACTTACATTGGACCAGCTGCATCATCCTCTACCCCAATGGTCTAAGTGGAGCTTCCTAAGCGGGGACAGAGCGCCACCTGCTGGTAGGATCGCAGACACACAGGAGCAGGGTTTCTACCTCTCTTGTTTGCCTTATCAGAAACTATAGAATGATTAATCATCCCACCATTACGTACTAACCCAAATTTATTCTTTTGGCAGGGGATGAACAATTCCACAGAAGCCTATGTGTATGTGTTCTTGGGTGTTGAACCCTTTTCTAAGGTAGAGAGAAGATAAATTAGTCTCTACTGTAATAATGCCTAAAAGAATCTCACCCTCCTGTGATACTCTGCTCTCTCTGCATTTTTAAAAATATTTTTGTCTATATTTTTTTTCTTCCATTTTAAAATGATTTCTTTTCTAACCCCAAAAAAGACTCCAAAGCAAATACACACATCTACATGTATAGATGGAGCTTTGTATAGACACACATAGATATCAAGTTAGAGAGGCATGGAGAATGGGCAGCCAGCCACCACAGAGTGAGTGAAATTTAGCTTCAGTTTCTGCCACCAGCTACATGACTCACGGAAGTCAATCAACCAGTCAGCGCCCTTAATCAGCTCTCTGAAACTCTGAGTTACAGAACATTTGCCAATCTGAACGAGTAGAAGGGATCTCTTCAATGGGAATTTCTTACACCAATGAAATTAAAAGTCTAGTGAAATTTTTTTACATGCATATAAAGCTCACACATGGGTAAGCTATTATTTTGTTATGTTTCATGTTATCAGAATATAATAAAAATAAAAGGATTGTCTAAATTCCCCACTTAACACACCACTTAATAAAAGGATTTGTTCTGTAAAACTTAGACTCAGTCAAAGGGCCACCTTGAGGATCTAGAGGGCCACATGTGGCCTCAAAGCTGCAGGTTCCCCACCCCTGCACTAGAACAAGAGCAAGAGAGGAAAGTGATATAAAATAAAGCTAGAAATATAGAAGCTGGGGGTGGGGGTGGGGGTGGGGGAATAAGAGATACAGCGATAGAGGGGTTGAAGGAATAGAGGTAGGATACCATCTCAGATTGGTATGGTACATGAGGGCAGGCAGCAGTGCCCTGCGGCAATGGTATTGAACTCAAATAGAAACAGGAGGCCACTGAAATATACATGAGGATCTCTGCAGGGGCATATTGACTTAGAAAATCACATACTAACACTATCTGTCTTATTTTATTTTTACTTATTTTGTTAAATATTTTTTCAATTACATTTTCACGTTTCCAGTGCTCACTGGTAAGCATTGGCCCAACATACAATGGGATAGGTGGTGGTAAAGTTGCCTGCCTAGAAATGACTACTATGTTGATGCCAACGGGTTCAGCATTACTCTCTCCCGTAGAAGGATCCAGAAAGGACAACCATCTGGAGATCTCAAAGCCAGACTTCAGAGATCTTGTAGTTTTGCTGAGGATCAGTCCTATAGGATATTGTAGATCCAAAACCACTAAAGAGTAGGTGAGATAATGTATTGGAGTGGAGAGAGTACTGGTCTGAGAGTCAGGAAAACTGGCTTCTAGGCTTTTAGTCCTAGCTCTGCCATGAATTAATTGTGTGACCTTGAGCACTGTCTCACTCTAGACCCCTTTGCTTCTCTATAACATGAAAGGTCAGGATTAGGTGAGTTTTAAGGTCTTTTCCTGTTCTGCTCATTTATATGATTTCTGAAAAATTGAATTGTTGAGATCATCCCATATGAGAGGCCTGATTCCATGTCTGGTATCTTGATAGCTGAAACTCTCTGTTACTGAGTTGGCCTGAATCTCCTGGGTTTGTGAGATGCCAACATATTAAGAGTTCAATAACCAGTGATGCTCACTGTAAATGAACTGAAGACACTGATGGCTTCCTTCCCCAGGACAGTGTCAGAATGAGAACAACTGTCCTGGCTGTCCACAGAGCTACCCTAAACCAGCAAGAACCCTCCCTAATGATAACTAATGAGTGGTGCCAAACTGAAATTGAAATGATCTTGAAGGCTGCATATTGCCTTAGAAAACTACAAATTAGTATTATCTATATTTCATGCCACTTTTATTTATTTTGTTAAACATTTCTCCATTTCATTTTAATCTCGTTCAAGCTGCACTCCAGAGTTTTGTAGGCCACATGGGACTTCTGGGCTTTGAGTTTGACATCTCCGATATAAATAATTGCTGTATTGCTGCTACCAGGTGACTAGCCTGCTGGAAGTGGCCAGGTCAACTGCCATTAATAATACTGATTTTTTTTCCTCCTCCCCTTTCCTGGGTCTTATAAATCTATGAACCTATGCCACAAGACTAGAAATGATTCATTCTCTACATATCCAGAGACCTAGAGAACAGCTACTTAATGAAAATTTGATGGTACCATATATATACCTGTGACACAGAAATTTTACTCTCTTCCAAACAAATTATATGGGATGGAGTTCTAATGGAATGCTAACCTGAAAATATGGCGACTCAACATATACTATACAGATCTAAGCCCCACACCAAGGCAAGAGATAGAGACAGCCTCCCAATTCTCTCAATCTCCTAAATTCAGAGATTTAATTAGTAATTTTGGTGCCTGGGGCAAGCAGAACTAAATGTGAAAGCAACGAGGAGAGACAGAGACAGAGAGACAGAAAGAGGGAGGGAAGAAGGAAGAGGGAGGGAGAAGAGGGATGGAGGGAGAAAGAAAGAAAGAAGGAAAGAAAGAGAAAAGGAAAGAAAGAAAGAAAGAAAGAAAGAAAGAAAGAAAGAAAGAAAGAAAGAAAGAAAGAAAGAAAGAAAGAAAGAAAGAAAAAGAGGGAAGGAGAAAAGGAAGGAAGGAAGGAAGGAAGGAAGGAAGGAAGGAAGGAAGGAAGGAAGGAAGGAAGGAAGGAAGGAAGGAAGGGAGGGAGGGAAGAAAGAAAAAAAGAAAGAAATGTATTAAGGGCTTACTATGTACCAAACACTGTTCTAAGTACTAGGGATGCAAAAAGAGACTAGAGACAACATCTATGCTCAAAGGAACTTAGATTCTAATTGAAGGAGACAGTGGAGATAAGAAGGTTCACTGGCATCACAGATAGTAAGGACCAGAGATCTTGTGAGTGAAGTTGCAGGCCAGACAGCAAGGCCTAGTGGTCCACTGTCTCACCGGAAGGATTACACACTTCAGTTAGGGACTCTCTGTTGTTCATCTTTCATTTTCAAAGAGAACCAAGGGCATCACGATGCTGGGGTCAGAGGACAGTGTATTCAGCTATGGCTGATCCAGTACAAGTTCAGAAGGCTCTACCACAAGTTGGACACAAATAGTCTACGAGAACATTTAGGATGGAGACGTCTCTGGATTTGTGCAGCTCGTATTTCCTTTGTGCTACTGAGATTCTGCTTTGCCCATGGATTACAATGTCTTCTTTGATGCGGGCACGCCACACAGGGCAGTCCTGTGCAACATCTCCCTTGTTTCACAATTGATACTAAAGTTCTTCAGAGAGACCTTAAGAGTGTCCTTCTTCTGACCTCCATGTGAGTGCTTGCCTAGTGCAAATTTTCTGTAAAATAGTTTTTTAGGTAATTGTATGTTTGGCATTCAGGCTATGTGGGCAGCCCACTGAAGTTGCACTCTCCATAATACAGTTTGAATGCTTGGCAGTTAAGCTCGAGAAAGGACCTCAGTGTCTGGTATCTTATCTTGCCAGGTAATCTTCAGAATCTTCCTAAGACAATTCAAGTGGAAGTGATTCAGTTTCCTGGCATGATGCTGATAGACTGTCCAGGTTTCACAAGCATACAACAATGAAGTCAGCACAATGGCTCTGTAGACCTTCAGTTTGATAGTCAGTCTGCTACTTCTCTCCTACACTTTCCTTCAGAGCCTTCCAAATTCTTGGCTAGCTCTGGCAATGTGTGCATCAACTTCATCATCTATGTGTACATCCCTGGAAAGTATGCCGCCATATATTGTGAACTTATCCACAGCATTCAAAGTTTCTCCATTTACTGTGACCACATATGGATGTGTTCCACATATGGATGGTATGGAACCAGCTGGCAGAGGATATCTGTTTTCTTGGTAATGATTGTCAGACTAAAATTAGCACAAGCAGCAGAGAATTGACCCATATTCTGCTGCACTTCAGCCTTAGAGACTGCATTGAATGTGCAGTCAACTGTGAACAAATGGTTGCACACAAACTCTCCCTCTGCTTTGGTCTTGGCTTGTAGCTTTTTCAAGTTAAATAGTCTACCATCAGTGCAGTAGCTGACCTTGATACTGTTTTCATCCTTCTTGAAGGCATCCAACAACGTTGCTGAAAACATCATGCTAAAAAGCATGATGGGAGCAAACACACAGCTCTGCTTTACTCTGTTAATGACTGGGAAAGCATGAAAACATTGTCCTTCATCCAGAACCCATGCAAGCATGTCACCATGAAATCGGCATACAATACTGATGAACATTGGGCAACCAAATTTCCCCATGATTTTCCACAAGACCTCACAAATGACAATATCAAAGGCCTTGGTCAGGTAGATGAATGTTCTATACAGACCTCTGTTCTTCTCCTGGCATTTCCTCTGGAATTGTCGGGCAGCAAACACCATGCCAATCATTCCTACAAAATTCTTTTTATAACACAAATATGGTGCTGATACTCCAACCAGGGAGAGCAAAAATGGAAAGAAAAAAAAAACTATAGACCAATTTCCCTAATGAATGTTGATGCAAAAATTTTAAAGAAGATATTTGTAAGAAAACTATATCAATACAGTATATCACAAAGTTCATACACTGTAATCAGCTGAGATTTATACCATGAATACAAGATTAGTTCAAGAGGCAGAAAACTATAAACATTATTGACCACATCAATAACAAAAACAGCAAAAATAATATGATTATATCAATACATGCAGAAAAAAGCTTTTAATGAAATACAACATGAATTTTTATTTGACACTAAAAAGCATAGAAATAAACGGAGCTTTTCTTAAAATGATAAGCAGTATCTATATAAAACCAAGAGCAAACATTATCCGTAATGGAGATAAACTGAAAGTCTTTCCAATAAGATCAGAGGTGAAGCAAGGATATCCATTTTCACTACTAATATTCAATATTGTACTAGAAAAGCTTCTTATTTTCCCTATTTCATCTGTACTTATCCCCTTCCAATTAAACAAATGTGTATATCTTTCTTTTTTTTCTCTTGGCTTCTTCATTTACATTTCAAAATGTCTACTCTGATCTAACCTTTTTATCAAGAACACTTGGAAATTCTTTATTTCATTAAGGTCTTTTTTTCTCTTGTAGGATTATACTTAGCTTTGCCAAATAGATTAATATTGGTTTTAAACTGCTATATTTGGCCTTTTGGAATATTGGATTCTCACCTCTCCTCTCCTTCATGTTGGCTGATGCCGAATCTTGTATAATTCTTACTGTGGTTCTTTAGTATTTAAACTCTTTCTTTTGGGCTTTTTTCTTCAACTTGGAAGCTCCAGATTTTAGCAATGATGATCCTGAGAGTTTTCATTTTGCAGTTTCTTTCATGAGATGATCAGTGCATTTTTTTTTCTATTTTCATTTTGTCTTCTGGTTCTAAGAGTCCTATGAGTTCTCATTTCCAGTTTTCTTTATAATTTTTTGGAACATAGTATCTTAGCTTTTTAATAATTTGATTATGATTTTCAGATAGTCTGATTACTCTCAGATTATCTCTCCTTGATCTATTTTGTACCTCAGTTGTTTTTGATATTATATTTCTTATACTTCTTCTGGGGTTTTTTGTTCAGTTTTTATGGTTTTGTTTTAATATTTCTTGTCTCATTAAGTAATCATTTTCTGTTTGTTCCAATTTAATTTCATGACATTCATTTCTTGGATGAGGTTTTCTACTATCCCTTCTAAGTATAAATTTTCTCTCCATTCTTTCCTCCATAGCTATTCCATTTTATATCTCTTGTTTTGTATCTTCCATATACTCTTGTCCATTTTTGACCAGGACATTTTTTTCTACAAAGTTTTGATTAAATTTTTTGTGAAATTGCTCTCTTTCTAGGGCTTATCACCTGGACATTTCTCAGCCCAAGAAATTTTCTTATGCTATTTGTATTTTCCTTGCTTTGCTCATCTCAGCAATTTTAGTGTCTCTGCTGGGGATAGAAGAGAAGACTGTGCTTGAGTCATATTCCTGAATGGAGAGGACAGGCCTTGCTAGTCCTGAGGGGAGCAGCCAAGACTAGACCCTTCCTTAAAGGGACTCTGTTGCTAAGCTCTGACTAGGTCCCCCCTCTGGCATATACCTCCTAGGCCACCACTTGTGTTTATTTTTGCCTGAGGCCCTTCCTCACTGCTGCTGGACTGAAGGGCTGATGTGATTACTACCACACTGGACTCCTAAGGGCTTCAGTATAGAGGCAGGTCTTTGCCTAGGGCCCTGGGTCTAGGCTACTCTCTCCCATCTAGGGAATGATTACACTCAGGCTGGACCTAGACTTCCCTTCTCCAGTTGTCCTGGGAACTCTTTGACCTTACTTTAGACTTGTCCTAGATTGTCCATTTCAGAATTCCTACAGGATTCTAGCCATCCTTTGAACCCCTTGCCTAGGTAGAGGAATCTACAGATTCTACTCCCTATATTGCTAGTTAATTTTTAGGTCTTATTGGGGCATTTGCTGGTGATCTGGGCTATTCTAAGTCCTAACATTCCACCATCTTCCCACAATTCACACTTACCTAAATGTTAGCAAAGATTTTGATAAGGCATATAATACTATTCTTATGGAAAAGATACAGTGATATGAATTAGACAACAATGTAATAAGACAGCTGGACTAAATGAGCAATTGTTAATGATTTTATGCCAGTGTGGCAGGAGGGGTTGTGGAGGAATTGGGACACCATTGATAGAGTTGTGAACTGATCCAGCAAGTCTAGAGAACAATTTGGAACTATGTCCAATGTCTATAAAACTGTACATACTCTTTGACCCAGCAATACTACCACTAGGTGTCTACCCTAAAGAGATCAAAGAAAAAGAAAAGGACCTATCTGTACAAAAATATTTATGGCAGTTCTTTTTGTGGTGGCAAAGAATTGGAAAATGAAAAGATTTCCATAAATTGAGAAAAGGCTACATGAATTGTGGTATACGATTATAATGGAATACCACTAGTCTATAAGAAATGATGAACAGGACGCTTTTAGAAAAACCTGGAAAGACTTACATGAACTGATGCAGAGTGATGTGAGCAGAGACAGGAGAACACAGAACAGCAATATTGTATAATGATCAACCATGAATGACTTAGTTAAAAAATAGAAAAGTTGGCCAGTTGAACAAGTTAGTTACACAAAATCCAGACGTAAATGAACCTAATAACATGTTCAAAAATCAAACCTTGTCACTGTGTTAAGGATTCACTCTTGGGCAAAACTGTTGGCAAAACTATTGGCTAGCAAAAATTAAGTTTGGACCAACGTTTTACACGATAAGCCACACAAAACGTCCAAATGGATATATGACAGGGGTATGAAAGATCATATCATAAACAAAACAGCAAAGCATTAAAGAAGCTACCTTTTACAAATATAGATAGGTGAAAGATTCTTGAACAGACAAGGGGTAGAGAGGATCACATAAACTAAAATGGACAATTTTGATTATATAAAATTGAAAAGCATCTGAACAAACAAAATGATTTATGTAAAATGAGAAGAGAAACAGTTAACTTTGACAAAAAAATCTTTGTAGCTAGTTCTTCTAATAAATGTCTGATCCAAAATGTATAAAGAACTGATTGAAATATATGAAAACAAAAGCCATTTCCCCCATAGATGAATAGTCAAAGATATGAACAGTAAATTCTCAAAAGTGCATATGAAATATTCCATATCACTACTAATAAGAAAAGTGCAAATTAAAACAGAAGCCATCAAATTAAGAAATATGACCAAAATAAGGAGAATCACAGTTGTTGGAAGGGGAGAATTATGGGAGGTTAGACACGTTAATGCACTATTAGTGCTGGTGAGAAGTAGTTCACTCATTCTGGGAAGCAATTTGGAACTATTCTCCAAAAGTCGCTGCATACCCAAAGAATGTCACATACATCAATGAGGTCAAAGACAAAGGGAATGGAAGAAGGCATGTGCATAAAAATATTTATAGTAGAACCTTTTGTTTATAACAAAGAACTAAAAATTAAAGTGGATGCTGATCAAGTGGAGAATGGTTGAACAAATTTTGTCATATAAATGTAATAAGACATTATTTCTCCACTAGAAATAATGAAAGGAATGGATTCAGAAAAAATATGGTAATACTTGTATGAACGGATGCAAGTGAAGTGAGTAGAAGCAGGGGAAGCAGTTTATGCAGCAATCACAACATTGAAAAGAAAACCAGTTTTTCAAAACTTAAGAACATTGACTAATGTAATGTCCAGTTGATACTCCAGAAGACCAATGATAAAGCATGTTCCCCAGAGGCAGCTAGGTGGCACTGTGGACAGAGCTTTGAGCCTGAAGTTAGGAAGATATGAGCTTAAATCTGGCTTCAGACACTAACAAGTTGTACGACTCTGGGCAAGTCAATAACCTCTGTTTGCCTCAGTTTCCCTCAATTATAAAATGGGGACAATACCAGCACTTACCTCATAGGGTTGTTCTGAAGCTCAAATGGGATATTTGTAAAGTACTTAACACAATGCCTAATACATAGTAGAAACTATAGAAATGCTTATTTCATTCCCCTTCTCTATCTCCCCCAACTTTTGACAGAGAAGTGATATGCTAGCTATCAAATGAGATATACATTTTTAGATGTGGCCAATGTGTGGGTATTTGACACAAAGAAAGGTTTTTTAAAAAAAAAATTGGGGGGAAAATTCAGTTGGGAGAGGAGAGATGAATGATACTGGTATTTGTCAAATTTGGAATAAAAAATTACTATTTAAAAATAAATAAAAACATCATGGGGGTGGACTACGTGATCTAAGGTCATATACAATGCTAAAGTTATAATCTCCTATCCCTTTGCCTGTATTTATGACATCTCTTGTGTCTGGAAGAGATTCCCCTTAACCCCCTTTAAGTTTGCTAAAATACCCTTTTCCTTCAAGACCCATCTCTTCCAGGAAGACCTTTCTGTGCACACTCTTTTTTGAATTATAGTTATTTGTACTTGTTGCCATTCCATTTCTACCTGTTGCTTTATGGACTGAAATAAAAAGAACACTACCATTGTCTCTGGAATGGCCACATCAGTGGATTGCACTGTTGATCTATTCACTTTTTTTTTCTTTTCTAGGCCATAACTATCTCCATGACCATCATTGCCCTATACGTATTGTCTCTTACAGGAACTCTCTTGATTTTGTGGTTGTATCTTCGGGGCTCAGCACAGTGGTTAGCATGTGCTAAGTGTTTAATAAATGCCTTAATTCATTCATTTAGGGTAAGATCCTTGAGATCAAGGACTTTGTTGTATCTGTCCTTATAACCTGGTGCCTAGCACAAGGGAGCACCTAATAAATGTTTATTGTGGTGAAGTCGTTTTTTTAAATTTACCTTGAATTATGAAATTCTGAAGTATTTTGTCTTTTTTTGTCTCCCCTACTGAACTCTTCCTCGTAACAACAAAAAATTGGGCAACAAGCTGATCCATGCAGCAGATGCTTCTGACAATATATCTTGCATTCCACATCTCTTGTTACCCCATTACTCTACTTAGGGGAGGGGGTGTTTTATAATTTATTCAGGGACAGGTCACTACTTTAGTCTTAAAGAACAACTGTTGGATTCAGTGGACTTTAGTACTGAGTCTGCTTCCATCTTCACTATTCTGGGGCACAGAGAAGTTAAGTGACTTTTCCATATCACAGAGCTAATAAGTATCAGAACAAGGATTTGAATTCAGATCTTCCTCACTGTAGGTACATCATTGTCCACTGTGCCACCTAGATGCCTCTAAAGAGAAGAGGAGAAGGGGAAATGCGAAGGAGGGTAAATTAAGAGAAGGATTTAGTCTTAAGCAAAACAAATTCTAGCAGAGGATGTTCAAAAATATTTAGTATTCTTTTTCAGGTGGCAAAGAATGAGAATCTGATGGGGTGCCCATCAATTGAGGGATGACTGAACATGATGTATAAATGTGATGGAATATTAATATGCGTGAAGAAATAATGAAGGGCATGGTTTCAGAGAAACCTGGGGAGGCTTGTGTGAACTTATGTAAAGTCATAGCGATCACATTATTTTCCAAATAAACACACAAAATGCAAGTTATAACTGATAAGTGGTCAAGTCTGCTGACAGGTCTTAACAAGCAAGTGTTGGCAGATGAGTGTGTTGCGCATTGTTAGAAAGTCCAGCATGCATCAGCAGGAATATGTGCATGTAATGACTTGTTTGCAATATAATACTGTATGGTTACATGACACAATATTGCATCATCAAAATTTCAATGCAGGAAAAACCCCACAAATTTATAATAAATTATTAAATTTAAGATGTGTCATTTAAATATATATATATATATATATATATATATATATATATATATATATGTTTTTGAAATGATGCAAATTTCAAAAAACCCATTAAAAGGTTAAAGCAAGTAAGTTTCGGGGGGGGGTTGAGTAATTTTTTTTTTGAAAGGGCAGCAGGCCAAATAAGTCTGGGAACTTCTAATCTAGAGAGATTATGGTGATCTGACTAGCCTATGCAGATGAGTAGGGGTTGACAGGCAATGGACTAGGTATGTGGAAAAAGTTCCACTTTTTGGGATGCTGCAGGGTTTTTTTTTTTTACTGACATTAGGAATTCATTCCTTGCTTCTGGATTTGAGTCCAAGTCTCATTTAACTTAACTGTTTTTTATGATAAATCTATGGTACTTAAAATGCTAATTGCTTGTCTTGTTTGTTAGCATATAAGCTGATTCTAAAAGTAAGGTTAGTTCAGAGTACTGAGAGAAATCCGGGGGTTTGTTGTGTGGGGGCAAGCTATTCAGAAGCTAAATTAGTATTGATGTCTTATAGATTGCATCTGATTTGTCTGGAAAGTTGAGAAGGGCACATATTTACAATGAAACAGAATGGAGCATTGATTTGTGCTATTCTGATATCAGAGACTTACCAATGTGACTTGCCAGAGCTGTAGGTCTTTCAGTTTTACTTAAAAAAAAAAGTGGCTTATGGCTCCGAGAAACTTGAAAGGCAGAGAAGGAAAATTGAAAACGATCTCAATAGTCCAAATGAGAAGAAGGATGCACAGCAAAGTTATCCAATCAAACTGCAACCACTAAAGCCTCATACATTTGCTTCTGTCTGCAAGACAAGACCATTTATAACAAATAATCCCATACCAGCTCCCATGCACATCTGCATTTTTCAAACAGGCAGAAGTTAATAACCTGCCCAGAGTGACATCCAGCCAGTTACACTAGAGACATGATGGGGAATTTTCTGTATCTTCATAAGAGACCACTGATCCAAGCATCCTTCCTTCTGTGTTTCCAAGTAACAACTCTACCAAACACAGTTAATGATTTATACTATGTTAGGTTACATTGTCCTAAGGAGATTCTGGAAAACTACTTGGGAGAGATATAGGCCAGTGATTTTTCATGCTCTCATCACATTTTGATGGTTATGATATATTCTCCCTCTGGGGCTGAGAGGAGGAAAATGCTGTTTAGATTATATTGGAGCCCATATGGAAAAGACGTATTTCCCAATATATTTTGTTCAGAGTGATTGTGCACATTTGTAAAGCATATGTGAAAAATGCCGAGTACAATGGACGTGAAATCTTTGTGGTTGTGAGAACAGAGTTACATAATATATCACAGAGCTAGGGAGAGGCTTGCTAAAAAGTTGAGGCTGCCAGACATACAACACTTTCACTCTGGATCAGAACACTGAGGATGAGTCTAGAAGCTTGGGCTAGGTTAGAAAGGACCCTAGTCCATCTCTATCCTCTTGCCCTCAAAGAGTACCACACCCAATCTGTCCCAAACATATTCAAATAAACATTATGTGCCTGTCGTAGGATCATAGATCTAGACCATCAAGAGACCCTAGAGACCACCTCATCCAACTCATTTTACAGATGAGGTAACTGAGACCTGGGAAAGTTAAAGCCCAAGGTCTTGGGTAGTATTAGAGGCACAATTTGAATCTAAGTTCTGACTCTATAGCCATTGCTTTTCTCACCATACAGGACCTGAGAGATCATTAAGTCCAACAGCCTCATTTTAAAGGTGATGTGACTGACCTCCTTAAATTGAAATGACTTGCCCCAAATCACACAGTGGCAGAGGTCCAAGTCAAATCCAGGTCATCCCATTTCTTTTACTACTGTGCTATTTCCTCTGTCCCATAAGTAGATAAATAATTATGATGCAAGGTAGAACATAATATGTACATAGGGCAGTTCTTAACAGAGAGGGGTGAGAGTTTCCAGGAAAACTGTATCACTGAGTGAATCATGTAAAACCGTAGAGATTGAAGTGGAGGCACCTAAGTAGGTTCTTAAAGGAAGGGGAAGATTTCAACAGACATGGTGTGTTCCAGACAGGAGGATGGCCTGCTCTTCTGGGTGGTGAGTCCCTGGCTAGAGCTGCCATTTTCTGAGGAGCCCCAGCCATGCTCACTTTACTCGTAGCTCAACTCACTCTCCTGACCTCTCTGCCTCTTTATATCTTCTCTTCTTTATCTTCCTACTCTCCTTTTCTTCTTCCTCCTCTTCTTTTTCCCCTTTCTATCTCTTCTTTATGTTTTCTCTTCCTGTATTGGAATATAAGTTCCTTAAGAGTAGCTTATATTGTTTTCTTATATTTGTATTTCCAGTGCTTAGCACAGTTCCTGGTTCCTAGTACGCACTTATCTAGCTAGCTAGCTAGCTATATCCATCTCTAGTTCTTTCTCTACTCTCTGTATCTATTTTATCTATCCATCCCTATTTCCATCCCTATCTCTATTTCTCCTTCCACATTCTATGTATCTATCAATCTATCTATTTCTCCACCTGCAAGGAGGTGAGAGAGAGTGGAAGGAGTTCAGAGAACAGCTAGTAGTTCAGTTTAGTTCAGCTGTTGAGTGTAAGGAAGGGAATCTAATAAAATAAGCCAGGCAGACAGAGAGGAGATCTGCATTGAAGCTATTTTTAAAGCTGTCTGCCACCACCTATAGTTCTCCTTCTCTCTGTACCATCAAGAAGTTATCTTTCTAGTGAATTCAAATGTGTCCTCTTGGAATTCCTCTTTTTTTTTTGTCCTTGGTGAAGAGATGATGATCATAATTTTCCATTAGTGTTGCAAATGTCCCATTGAGTAAAAATTAGCCCCGACTTTTCAATTAATTAATCAACAAATATTTATCGAGGTCTCCTTTTCACTCAACAGTTCTTCACCCAGTATTATGGGGGATACAGAATCAATCAGTCAATCAACAAGCGTTTTATTAAGCACCTACCATATTGTAGGGTCTGTACTAGGCATTGGGGATATCAAGACAAAAGGGAAACAGTCTCTGTCCTAAAAAGTTTCACATTCTATTGGAGGAAATAACATGTATATAAAATATCTAAAAAAAAGTGTGGTAATTTGTGGGGAGGGAAAACATTAATAGCTAAGGGATGAGAAAAGACTTCTTGTAGGAAGTAGCATTTGAACTGAGCTCTGAAGGAAACTAGAGCTTGGGTGGGCGGGGCAAGACGAGAGTGAATGTCACATATAGAGAATAGTGGGCAAAGACCAAGAAGGGAGGGGCAATGTATCACGGAAGGAGCAACAAGAAGGCCAATGGGATTGGACTGTATAAGCGTTTGAAGGACAATAACGTACAGTAAGGCTGGACCAAGGTCGTGAAGGGCTTTGAATTCTTTGAAGAGCTTGTATTTGACCCTAGCTGTAACACAGAGCCATTGGATTTAACTGAGAAATAGAGTAACATGGTCAAACTTTAGGAAAATCACTTTGGCAGCCATATGGAATAATTGGTAAGGGGAGAGAGTTGAGGCAAGAAGACCACTTAGGAAATTATTACTATAGTCTAGAAGAGAGGCAGTATATTCATTGATCCATCCACCAATTCTTTCACAACATTTACAATGCAGCCTTTACCTGTATGACTTTAGAGACTGATTCCTTTCTCTGTAAAATGAATGGTTGAAATATAAGGAGGGATTCTTAATCATTTTTGTGACATGGACCCCATTTGGCAGTGGTTGAAGTCTATGGACCTCATCTCAGAATAGGGTTTTAAATGCATAAAATAAAATGCATAGAATTGCAAAGGAAACCAATTATATTGAAATGGTTGTCAAAATATTAAAAGTGCCGTGTCTATGAACCCCCTGAAATATAGCTACAGACTCAAGATTTAAAACCCCTGAATTAGATAACCTCTGAGGTTCTTTCAGTTGGAATTTGAGTCCCACAGAGGTGAAGTGATTTGCCAAGGTCACCCAGGTACTAAGTACAGAAACAGAATTTGAACCCAAGTCTTCTTTCTGACTCCAAATCTGGCAGTCTTCTAACTGTATCATGGAACCTCTTGAATTTCTTTCTGTGCTAGCTACAGTTAAGTGTGACAGGCCAGAAGCAGAAATATGGATTCAGTTTCCAATAAGACCTTTATTTTATCCATTATTGACTATAAAAAAACAGTAGAAATGGTTCAAAACCATGCCTGATTGTGGACCTCTTCTATTGCCTCTCCTGTGCCTAGGGAGGAGTAAAGTAGGTGCCAGGGAGTATTTTGGAGCCTGTCCACTCTTGCATAGCACTTTCACAAACTACTGCAAAAAGGGAAAGATTGGGCCAGATTGTACCAAACTTGGCAATCAGAAAAAATGGGAGAGAAGAGAACCTGAAAGGAAGAAGACTGATATTACTTTGATCTATGAAATTTCCTATGTATGTATACGTAGACACTGAATTGCACTCCCAGGTAATAGTTCATTTCAGACTAAGCAATCTAGGAGAAAGGGATTTGCTGTAGGTGATGAAATGGACATAGGAGCCCCCCCAAAAAGTATAAATATGATTGACAAATGCTAAGGTTATTGTTCTGGAAAGGTCCACTTGTCCCATTCTGTTTCTCATTGGGGCACTTGAGCACTGTCATCCACTCTGGAATTACAGCAATTTCTTGCGGAGCTGACTCAGTCAGTCAAGAAGCATTTATTAAGCATCTGCTCTATTCCTGGAATTGTGCTGAGCACTGGAAATACAAAGAAAGACCAAAAAAACCAACCAAAAAGCAAAAAAAACTTCTCAAGGAGCTCACAGACAGAAACCCCCAATTTAGATCAGAAAACAGTAAGAAAGAATTAATAGCAGACATTTAAATGTTGTAAAACATAGCTATAGAAACCATTAGATGGATTTTCCTTGGTTTCAGCAAAATCAGTGCAGATTGCAGTACCCACTGTGATTAATACTGTTTGAAGGCTCCTTTAGGGCACTTGGACAAACGCATGTGTGTATGTGTGCGCACGCGCGTGCACACACACACACACACACACACACACACACACACACACACCAGCCCAGTTGTTATTTCTGGCACAGGGAGCCTGGTGATTTAGCAGCCTTTGTGACAAAAGTGAAAGCTCTCCTGCTATGTGCACAGTGACATCTATTCCAGATGTGCGAGAGGCTCAGGATACCCAGTTCTCTTTGCACCTTTGCCTTAGGGCATTTTGGATCCAAGCAAGAGTGAGCGTCTGCAGCGAGTGAAGGTGGGCCTATTGATGAAGGAAAGACTCAGAGTATGCCCTGGCTTCTGGTGACAACAAAGGGAAAATCTAATTCTAACAGGGAAATGCATCAACTTTGGGGAGCCGGCTGGAATTTTTCTTCTAGGTAAATAGTTTTCAATTGTTAGCAAAGTAGAATTTCCTCTCACCTCCAATCCTTCTGGTCATTTGGTTTTGGAGCGCTATATTGCCTGGAGTAACTAATGAGTTCTGCTTATGAGATCACATGCTCTTTTAATTTTTTAATTAAGTGTTTTCAGTTAAATTTTTTCTCCTTTTCCCCCTGAAACCCCATTGAGAAAACTAGAAGAAACAAAACCCTTAGAATAAATGTGCATAGTCAAGGAAAATACATTTTCCACCCCAACCCTATCCAAAAACATACGTTTTATTCTACATTCATCACTTTTCTGTCAGGAAGTGGGTAGCATATTTCATCACTCATCCTCTGGAGGCATGCATTGGTCAGAGGTTTTTATTAGCATTGTTATTGTACAAATTGTTCTCCTAGTTCTGCTCACTTCACTCTGTGTGGCTTCATGCAAGTCTTCCAAGGTTTCTCTGAAATCATTCCCTTTATCACTGTTTATGGCACAATAGTATTCCATTGCGTTACTATACTAAAATTTTTTCACCCTAATTAATGAATATCCCCTTCATTTTCCCATTCTTTGTTACTGAAAAAGAACTACTATAAATATTTTTGTTTATTCAGGTTCTTTTCCTCTTTCTTTGATCTTTTTGGGGCATAGGCTTAGCAATGTTATTGCTACATCAAACGATATAAAAAATAGGGGGGAAGGGGATAAGAAAGCAGAGGGATGATAGAGGGGAGGGCAGATTGGGGTAGGAGGTAATCAGAAGCAAACACTTCTAAGGAGGGACAGGGTCAAAAGAGACAATAGAATAAATGGGGGGTGGGATGGATGAAGGGAAAATAGAGTTAGTTTTTCACAACATGACTACTATGGAAGTGTTTTGCATGACTACCCATGTATAACCTGTATCTAGTTGCTTGCTTTCTCAATGAGGGTGGTTAGGGAGGGAGGGAGGGAGATAATTTGGAACCCAAAGTTTTAAAAACAAATGTTAAAAATTGTTTTCATATGCAACTGGGAAATTAGATATACAAGGAATAGGATATAAAAATCTATCCTGGTCCCTACAGAAAAAGAGAAAGGGAAGGGGATAAGAGAAGCGGGGGGAGATAGGGAGGGCAGATTAGGAGAAGAGGTGTTCAGAATGCAGGCCATCTTCGGGTAGGGGGGAGGGATGAGATGGGGAGAAAATTTGGAACTCAAAATCTTATGGAAGAAAATGTTGAAAACTAAAAATAAATTAATTAATTAAAAAAAGAATCACCTACCCAGCAAAATTAAACATAATACGTCAAGGGAAAAAGTGGTCATTCAATGAAATAGAAGGACTTCAAGCTTTCATAAGAAGGCCAGAATTGAACAACAAAAAAACTGATCTCCAATATCAAGACCCAAGAGAAGCCTAAAAAGTGAAAAAGGAAAAAGAAAACATAAGGGATTCAATATAGCTGTACTGTTTACATCCCTACATGAGAAAATGATACTTGTAATTCTTAAAAATTGTACCCCTAATAGTACAGCTGAAAGGACTATACATAGACATAGGGAATGGGTATAAGGCGAATTTAAGAGAATGACATAAAAATAATTAAAGGCTAAGAAAGAGGAGTATACTGGGTTCAGAAGGGGAGAGATAGAATGGGGTAAATTATTTCCAGGCTTGAAAAACCTATTACAGTAGAAAGGAAGATGGGAGGGTGGGCGATGGGCATCACTTGAACCTTACTCTCATCAGTATTAACTCAAAGAGGTAGTAATTTACACACTCAGTTGAATATAGAAATCCATCTTCCCTGACTGGGAAGTAGGAGAGGAGGAGATTAAGTAAAGATGGAAGAGGACTGAGAGAATGGAGGGCAGATCAGAGGAGGTGGTAGATAGAAGCAAAACACTGGTGAGGTGTGAAAGGGTGAAAGGAAAGAGAGGACAAACAGGAGGAAAAAACAGGACAGAGGGAAATACACAGTAATCAGAACAGTGAATAGGAATGGGATGAACTCTCCCATGAAATGATAGTAGAGTGGATCGAAAAACAGAATCTTGTAATATGTTGTTTACAAGAAACACACTTGAAGCAGAGAGACACACATTGTAAAGGTAAAGGGTTGGAGCAGAATCTATTATGCTTCAGCTGGAATTTTTTTAAAAAAAAAGCAGAGGTAGTAATTCTGATCTCAGACAAAGCAAAAGCAAAAATAGATCTAATTAGAAAGAGATAGTGAAGGAAACTACATCTTGTCAAAAGGTACCATGGACAATGAAGTAATATCAATACTAAACATATATGCACCAAGTGGCATAGCATCCAAATTCTTAAAGGAGAAATTAAATGAGTACAGGTTCATGACCAAACAAGAGATAGAGAGCATTGCAAAATGTAAAATAGATTATTTTGATTATATTAAATTATTAAAAAGCTTCTGCACCAAAAAACCAAATAAAACCAAGATTAAAAGGAAAGCAGAAAGCTGGGAAACAATCTTCACAGCAAATGTCTCTGATAAAGGTCTCATTTCTCAATTGTATAGAGAACTGAATCTATAAGAATACAAGCCATTCCCCAGTTGATAAATGGTCAAAGGATATGAACAGGCAGTTTTCAGATGAAGACATCAAAGCTATCTATAGGCATATGAAGAAGTGCTCTAAATCACTTTTGATTAGAGAAATGCAAATTAAAATAATTCTGAGGTACCACCTCACACCTCTCAGATTGGCTAATATGATAAAAAAGGAAAATGATAAATGCTGGAGAGGATGTGGGAAAATTGGGACACTAATGCATTGTTGGTGGAGTTGTGAGCTGATTCAATCATTCTGGAGAGCAATCTGGAACTATACCCAAAGGGCAACCAAACTGTGCATACCTTTTGATCCAGCAATATCATTGTTAGGTCTGTATCCCAAAGAGATGACAAAAAAGGGAAAAGAAACTACTCATCCAAAAATATTTATAGTAACCCTTTTTTGTGACAGCAAAATATTAGATATCGAGGGGATGCCCATCAATTGGGGAATGGCTGAACAAGCTGCGGTATATTAATGTAATGGAATACTAGTGTGCAATAGGAAATGATGAACATGCAGATTTCGGAAAAACCTGGAAAGACTTGTAAGAACTGATACAAAATGAAATAAGCAGAGCTGGGAAAAACACAGGACACAGTACCAGCAACACTATGTGATGATTAACTATGAATGACTTAAGTCTTCTCAGCAATGCAATGATCCAAGACAAGTACAAAAGTCTCACAAAGGAAAATGCTACCCACATCCAGACAAAGAACTGATGGACTCTGAATGCAGATAGGAACATACTTTTTTACTTATTTTATTCTTTTTCATGTTTTTTCCCCTTTTGATTTGTTTCTTCTTTCACAGCTGTGACAAATATGGAAATATGTTCTACATGGTAGCACATATATAACCTACATCAATTTGCCTACCATTTTAGGAAAACTAGAAAGGAGGGAGGGGAAAAATATGGAACTCAAAATCTTGTAAAGATGAATGCTAAAAATTGTCTTGACACGTAATTGGGGGGAAATGCTATCTTATTGTATTTTTAAAAAATTTATTTTATTAATTTATTTTGATTTATCAATAATAACTTTCACATGCTTTTGAATTTAACATTTTTCTTCCCCCTTCCTCCCCACCACCTTCCCCAAAACGGCACACAATCTGATATAGGGTATACATTTACATTCCCATTAAACACATTTTCACATTAGTGAAGTAAGTAGAAATTAAAACCAATAGGAGGAACCATCAGAAAGAGAAAACAAAACTCAACAGAAGAGGGAAAAAAAATGATAGCAATTCAACTTCCATAGTTCTTTCTTTGGATGTGGACAGCATTTTCCATCCGAGGCCTCTGGAGATCTTAGATCCTTGTTAATGCTGAGAAGGGTTCAGTTTAACAATATTAGTCATGCACAATGTGGCTGTTATTGTGTACAAAGTCTCTTGGTTCTGCTCACTTCACTCAGCATCAGACCATACAAGTTTTTCCAGGTTTTTCTGAAGTCAGCCTGTTCATCATTTCTTATAGCACAATAGTATTCCATTACATTCATATACCACAACTTGCTCAGCCATTCCCCAACTGATGGGCATCCTCTCAATTTGCAATTCTTTGCCACCACAAAAAGAGCTGCTATGAATATTTTTGTACATGTGGGTCCTTTTCCCATTTGTTTGATCTCTTTGGGATATAGCCCTAGAAGTGCTATTGCTGGATCAAAGGGTATGCACATTTTTGTAGCCCTTTGGGCATAGTTCCAAATTGTTCTCCAAAATGGTTGGATCATTTCACAACTCCACCAACAATGTATTAGTGTTCCAATTTTCCCACATCTTCTCCAACATTTATCATTTTCCTGTTTTGTCATGTTGGCCAATCTGATAGGTGTGATGTGGTACCTCAGAGTTGAGTTGGATTTGCATTTCTCTAATCAATAATGATTTAGAGCATTTTTCATATGACTATAGATGGCTTTAATTTCTTTCATCTGAGAACTGTCTGTTCATATCCTTTGACCATTTATCAATTGGGGAATGGCTTGTTCTTATAAATTTGTCTTAATTCTCTATATATTTTAGAAATGAGGCCTTATCAGAGAGACTTTGTAAAAATTCTTTCCCAATTTTCTACCTTCCTTCTAATCTTAGTTGCATTGGCTTGTTTGTGCAAAAACTTTTCAATTTAATGTAATCAAAATTATCCATTTTGCTTTTCATAATGTTCTCTATCTCCTGTTTGGTCATGAATTCTTCTGTTCTCCATAGATCTGATAGGTAAACTATTCCTTGTTCTCCCAGTTTACTTATAGTATCAGCCTTTATATCTAATCATGAACCCATTTTGACTTTATTTTGGTATGGTGTGAGATTTGGGTCTATGCCTAGTTTCTGCCATACTCTTTTCCAGTTTTCCCAGCATTTTTTTCAAAGAGTGGGTTCTTATCCCAGAAGCTGGGGTCTTTGGGTTTATCAAATAATAGATTACTATCATCATTGACTACTGTGTCTTGCATATTTAACCTATTCCACTGATCCACCACTCTATTTCTTAGCCAGTACCAAGCAGTTTTGATGATTGCTGCTTTATAATACAATTTAAGATCTGGAATTGCTAGGCCACCTTCCCCTGCATTTCTTTTCATTAGTTCCTTTGATATTCTGGACTTTTGTTTTCCAAATGAATCTTGTTATTATTTTTTCTAACTCTAAAAATAAAATTTTTTGGTAGTTTGATTGGTATGGCACTGAATAAGTAAATTAGCTTAGGTAGGATTGTCATTTTTATTATATTAGCTCGGCCTACCCATGAGCAACTGATGTTTTTCCAATTATTTAGATCTGATTTTATTTGTGTGAAAAGTGTTTTGTAATTGTGTTCATAGAGTTCCTGGGTTTTTTCGGAGGTAGACTCCTAAATATTTATAATGTCTACAGTAAGTTTAAATAGGATTTCTCTTTCTATCTCTTGCTGTTGGGCTTTGTTGGTAATATATAGAAATGCTGATGATTTATGTGGGTTTATTTTATAGCCTGCAACTTTGCTAAAGTTGTTTATTATTTCAAGTAGTTTTTTACTTGATTCTCTAGGATTCTCTAAGTATATCATCATGTCATCTGCAAAGAGTGATAGCTTTGTTTCTTCTTTGCCTATTCTAATGCCTTCAATTTCTTTTTCTTCTCTTATTGCTAAAGCTAACATTTCCAGTAATATTGAATAACAGTGGTGATAATGGACATCCTTGTTTCACCCCTGATCTTATTGGAAATGCTTCTAGCCTGTCCCCATTACATATAATGCTTGCTGAAGGTTTTAGATAGATGCTATTTATTATTTTAAGGAAGACTCCATTTATACCTATGCTTTCTAGTGTTTTTAATAGGAATGGGTGTTGTATTTTATCAAAAGCTTTTTCTGCATCTATTGAGATGATCATGTGGTTTCTGTTGGTTTTGTGTTGATATGCTCAATGATGCTGATAGTTTTCCTAATATTGAACCAACCCTGCATTCCTGGTATAAATCCTACCTGGTCATAGTGTATTATTCTTGTGATAAGTTGCTGTAATCTATTTGCTAGTATTTTGTTTAAAATTTTTGCATCTATATTCATTAGAGAAATTGGTCTATAATTTTTTTCTCTATTTTGACTCTTCCTGGTTTAGGTATCAGCACCATATTTGTATCATAAAAAGAATTTGGTAAGACTCCTTCTTCACCTATTTTCCCAAATAGTCTATATAGTATTGGAATTAATTGTTCTTTAAATGTTTGATAGAATTTCGCATGTAAATCCATCTGGCCCTGGAGATTTTTTCCTAGGGAGTTCATCAATGGCTTGTTCAATTTCTTTTTCTGAGATGGGGTTATTTAAGTATTTTACTTCCTCTTCTGTTAATCTGGGCAATTTATATTTTTGTAAATATGTATCCATTTCACTAAGATTGTCAAATTTGTTGGCATATAGTTGGGCAAAATAATTCCTAATTATTGTTTTAATTTCCTCTTCCTTGGTGGTAGCTTCACCCTTTTCATTCTTGATACTAGTAATTTGGTTTTCTTCTTTCTTTTTTTTAATTAAATTAACCAAAGGTTTATCTATTTTATTTTTTTCATAAAACCAGCTCTTAGTTTTATTTATTAGTTCAATAGTTTTCTTAATTTCAATTTTATTAATTTTTCCTTTGGTTTTCAATATTTCTAATTTGGTGTTTAGTTGAGGATTTTTAATTTGTTCTTTTTCTATTTTTTAGTTGTATGCCCAATTCATTAATCTCCTCTTTTTCTATTTTATTTATGTAAGCATTTAGAGATATAAAACTTCCCCTAAGAACTGCTTTGCTGCATCCCATAAGTTTTGGTATGTTGTCTCATTATTGTCATTCTCTTGAATGAAATTATTGATTGTTTCTATGATTTGTTGTTTGACCCAATCATTTTTTAGGATTAGATTATTTAGTTTCCAATTATTTTTTAGTCTATCTTTCCATGGCCCTTTATTACATATAATTTTTATTGCATCATGATCTGAAAAGGATGCATTTAATATTTCTGCCTTTCTGCATTGGATTGTGAGGTTTTTATGCCCTAGTACATGGTCAATTTTTGTGTATGTGCCATGTACTGCTGAGAAAAAAGTATATTCCTTTCTATCCCCATTCAGTTTTCTCCAGAGGTCTATCATACCTAACTTTTCTAATGTTCTATTCACCTCTCTTTCTTGGTTATTTTGTGGTTAGATTTATCTAGTGCAGAGAGGGGAGGTTCAGGTCCCCCACTAGTATAGTTTTGCTGTCTATTTCTTCCTGTAACTCCCTGAACTTCTCCTCTAAGAATTTGGATGCTATACCATTTGGTGCATATATGTTTAGTAATGATATTACTTCATTGTCTATGGTGCCTTTTAGCAGGATGTAGTTTCCTTCCTTATCTCTTTTGATTAGATCTATTTTTGCTTTTGCTTTGTCTGAGATCAGGATTGCTACCCCTGCTTTTTTTACTTCAGCTGAAGCATAATATATTCTGCTCCAGCCTTTTACCTTTACCCTGTATGTGTCACTCTTTTTCAAATGTGTTTCCTGTAAACAACATATTGTAGGATTATGGTTTTTAATCCATTCTGCTATCCATTTCCATTTTATGGGAGAGTTCATCCCATTCACATTCACAGTTATGATTACTATCTGTGTCTTTTTCTCCATCCTTTCCCCCCTTTATGCTTTTCTTTCTCCTTTTCCTTTCCCCCTTCACTAGTGTTTTGCTTTTGACCACCACCTCCTTCAGTCCCTCCTCCCTTTATTATCCCTTTCCCTTTTCTTCCCTTTACCTTACTGCTTCTTCCCTCCCTTCTTCCCCCTCCTTTTCTTTCCCCTTTTTCCTCCTACTGCCTATAGGGCAAGTTAGATTTCTATACCTAACTGATTATGTTATTCCCTTCTTGAGCCAAATCTGATGAGAGTAAGGTTCAAACAATGCTCACCCCCCTCCCTTCTTTCCCTCTGCTGTAATAGGATTTGTGTCTTTCCTGTAATGTAATTTACCCTTGTCTGCCTCCTCCTTTCTCAGTACATTTTCTAAGATCAGACTAATCCACTTACTTGGATCCATTTAACCCACTTGATTAGATTTTTTTTTATCATTACATCAAAGTCAACTAATATCCACCCCTTTATGTATACTCCTTTAACATGGTGTAATAACAATACAGTTCTCAAGAGTTGCAAGTGTCATCTTCCCTTGTAGGATGTAAACAGTCCACCCTTATTAACAACATATTGTGTCTTTCTGTCCCATTTACCTTTTTATGTCTTTCTTGAATCTTGTACTTGAAACACAGATTTTTTGTTGAGCTCTGGTCTTTTTATCAGGAAGGTTTGGAAGTCCCCTATTTCGTTGAATATCCATCTCCTCCCTTGAAAAATCATGCTCATTTTTGCTGGGTAGTTGATCCTTGGCTGCAATCCAAGCTCCTTTGCCTTATGGAATATCATATTCCACACCCTGCGGTCTTTTAATGTAGAAGCTGTAAGGTCCTGTGTAATCCTGACTGTAGTTCCATGATATTTAAATTGTTTCTTTCTGGCTGCTTGCAGCACCTTCTCTTTCATCTGGTAATTTTGGAATTTTGCTATTATATTCCTTGGCATTTTCAATTTGGGATCTCTTTCAGGTGGTGAGCAGTGTATTCTTTTTATGGTTATTTTATCTTCTGGTTCTAGGATTTCAGGGCAGTTTTTTTTTATGATTTCCTGAAAGACACTGTTTAGGCTCTTTTTTTCATCATGATTTTCAGGTAGTCCAATAATTTTTAAATTGTCTCTCCTGGATCGATTTTCCAGATCGGTCGTTTTACCAATGAGGTATTTTATGTTTTCATCTATTTTTTCATCTTTTTCTTTCTGTTTGACTGATTCTTGCTCTCTCATAGAGTCATTAGCTTCCATTTGTTCAGTTCTAGTTTTCAACAGATTGTTTCCTTCTGTTAGTTTTTGTACTTCCTTCTCCAATTGGCCAATTGTATTTTTAAGGGATTTGTTTTCTTCAGTGTACTTTTTTTTCCAATTGGCCAATTGTATTTTTTAAGGACTCTTCTACCTCTCTCATTTGACTTTTAAAATCCTTCTCGAGCTCTTCTAAGAAGGCTTTTTGGGCTTCAGACCAGTTCATATTCCCTCTTGATATTGCAGTGTGGGTTTGTTGACAATGTTGTCCACTTCAGAATTTCTGTCTTGATCTTCACTTTTCTCATAATATGAATGTATGATACATTTCTTTTTACTCATGGTTTCTTTGTTCCCTGGCCTTTAAGGAGATTGAGCTCTCCTGCTGGGGAACAGAGGGCACTGACCCAAGCTTCTTGTGTTGGGAGCCTAGGTCTTGGTCACTGGCTTTGTGTGCTGGGGCCTCTTATGTTAGCAGTTGGAAGCTGTAGGGTTCTGGCAGCTTACCTCATGTTGGGCTGAAATAAGCAAGGCTGGAACTTTCAGGCAATTCTAGGTTGCCTGCTTTTCCTTTCCTTTAGCTTTCTCCAGCTCCTTTTAGATGGGTGCTGCAAGGTGTTTATCTTCCTGGGGCCCCTTGCAATGCTGCCTCCCTTGTTTCTACTAATGCACTGGGAGATTCCTATGTGGTACAGTGCCAAGGCATCTGGTGGTTTTCTGAGCTGATTTCTACTGATTCCCCTGCCCTCACTGAGGCACTTGGAGGTCCAGGTGTTGGTGTTTGCCTGCTCTACCACCTGGGCTTCAGGATCTCCTCCTGGTTGATAGTTGGAGGCTGTAGGGTTCTGACAGCTTACCTGGTGTTGGGTTGGAATCAGCAAGGCTGGGACTTTAGGAAGACTCTAGGTTGCTTTCTTCAGCTCCTTTCAGATGAATGCTGCAGGGTGCTTATCCGCCCGGGGCCCTTTGTAGTTCTGCTTCCCTTATTTTTGCTGAGGCACTGGGAGACTCATTTGCTGGGCTGCTGCACTGCTGCTCCCCATCTTTCTTCTAGTTCCGCTATTCCAGGGTTTTTTTTTCCTGGGGTGATATTTTCTGGGTTTTCAGAGCTTGATAGGGGAGGGTGAGAGTGACTACCTTTTTAATCCGCCATCTTGGCTCCTGGAAGTGGAACCGGGAAATGCTATTTTAAAGAATGATTAATTACCCAGAAAAAACAATTGCTTGTTAATATCCTTTGAACATAGATCTTATCTGAATAGATCTCATTCTTATAGATTTGAATCAGTTCTCTATTTGTCTTACAAATGAAAGCCTTGTAAAAGAAACTTGCTGCAAAAATTTTTTCTTAGTTATTTGTTTCCTTTTTTGTTTGGCTACATTATTTTTTTTTGCGTAAGAACTTTTCAAATTTTATGTGAACAGAATTGAACCTTTTATTGTCTGATTTTCTCTATCCCTTGTTTGGTCATGAACTCTTCTCTTACCCATAAGAAAAAGTAATTTCTTCCTTGCTCCTCTAATCTGTTTATGATGTCACTCTTAAGGCCTAGGACATCTATCCATTTGGAGCTTATCTTGATATACAGTGAGAGGTGTTGGTCTATACCTTGTTTCTTCCAGACTGGTTTCCAGTTTTCCTTAGCAGTTTTTGTCCAAAAAAAAAAAAGTCCTTTCCCAGAAACTGGAGTCTTTGGATTTATCCAACATTAGATTATAGTGTTCATTTCCTTCTGTATGTTGGAAACCTAATCTGTTCCACTGATGGGCCTCTCTGATTTTTAATTAGTACTACATTATTTTGATGCTAAATCATTTTGTATAGTTTGGGATAAGATACTTCTAGGACTTCCTTCTTATCTACTTTTTTTTATTACTTTCCTAGAGATTCTTGGCCTTTTGGTCCTCTGGATGAATTTCATGATGATTTTTTTCTAGCTCTATAAAGTGATGCTTTGGCATAGATCAATTAATTTAGGAAGCATTTCCATTTTACCATATGGCTTGGCAATATGGGGGCAATTAATATTTCTCCAATTATGTAGATCTTTATTTATGTAAAGAGTATTTTATAGTAATAGTTCCTGTGTGTCCCCAGCATTTTATACCTCCTATAATTATTTTAAGTAATAATTTTAAAAAGAACCCACAGTGACCTCCACAACACTATGAAATGTTAGAATTGGAATTTACTAGAGATAGTTTTATTTAGAATTAAATAGGATAATTAACTGGATTACCTGGAGGAAATTTGTAAGGAAATTTCTAAATTTCTAATGCCTTTAGTGACCTATGCTTCTCCAGGAAATAGACTTATATTTTTAGTATTAATATTTATTGAGAAACTATAGCAAGAAAAGAAGTTCAAACATTTCCCCCCAGTACCTAGGAGGAACACTCTTCCTTGTGCTGCCTCAGTCCCTGAGCAGAGAGTCCTCAACCTTAGAGCAGTTACTGTCATCCATTGGCCCTATCATGTTGTAGATGCTTCAGCATAGCTAATGGATAATCTCTCCCTTGCTTATAGAACCCAACATCTTTGCTATGGGATTAAGCAATTTCTGGGTTGAGTGCTATTTGTTCCCATGCTAGTAAATGAGTCTTGGCTCTCTGAAAACCCCAGTACAGACTGCTGTTCACTAATATTTGGTGGCTCTCCCAATCTTTTGATGCTCTCAGGGTCTCAGCTTAGTCCTTTCCATTTCCAATCCTCCTCCACCTAAGACAGGAAAAAATAGAAATAACAAGGAAAGAAGTTATAGCAGGGCCACATGCTCATGACTTCATATCACCCCAAGTGGGAGAGTAGAACATGGCACTCTTCCCTCCTTACTTGGAGGCTTACAGCAGTCCTCGCCTTCTCACTCAGCCACAGTCAGGCAGGCAAATGAGAGGAAGCCATTCAGGTGGTCAGTGCCTTTAGAATGCCATCCATTTCTAGGTCAGTATTTTTTCACTGTGCAGGAGACAGGTAGGAAACAGTTGTAGAATAATTATGCATACTCTGAAATGGAGAACAAGTACCTCCATTACATGCTATCATGCAATTACAGAAGCAAATTAATCAAGCTTCTTCATGTGGTTTGAGAGCAGGCAGAGTACTCTGTGTGTATGAGATTTCCACTGGTTAGGGCCCTATTGTATCTATATCTATACACATATACATTAATATGAAGATAAAAATATGTATGTGTATATATACATGTTTCCATACATACATACATCTATATGTATTGTAATGTGCAAAACACGTTCACATCTATTATCTCATTTGATCTTCGTAACAGCCCCATGAGAGAGGCTGGGGCAGATATTCTAAAAACCCCGTTCTATAGACTGTATTCATTTAATACACTGAAGTTCAGAGGTTGCAACCTTCCCCTACAACCAGAGTCCTTCTCAGAGTTGGAAGGGATCTCAGAAACAATCTAATCCAACTCCAGCCTGAACAAGTATTCCCCCTAGAGTAGCCTTCATAAATGGTCATCCACACTCTGCTAGAAGCCCTCTGATGAAGGGGAGCCCACTGCCCCCTAAATGTTAGGAAGTTTTTCCTTAAAATGAAACTAAATCAATATTTCTGCAACTTTCCCTCAAAACTCCTGCTTCCACCCTCTGAGGCCAGAGAAAAGCCAATCTTTCTTCCATCCAACACCTCTTCAAATAGTTGAGGAAGTCATTCAGCTTCCCCTCAATCTTCTCTTCTCCAGGTTAAACATTCTGTATATCTTCATTTCATCATTCTGGAGAGCTTCTGGACCAGTGGTACCAGATTCAAATAGAAATTTGGAACACTAAGCAATTAAACAATATAGTAACATTATATTGCTAATAATTAAATAGATAAATAATAACAATTCCTTCAGGCCACATATTGACACATATTAGAAAACCACATCTATTTTTATTTCTTTTTAATTAGTATATTAACCCATTGAAATCAGACAGGAACTTCATTTTTATCTGACTCAGGCAGCACTCAGGACTGTTGTGGACCACATGTTTGACACTTCTCCTCTGGCCTCTCTCAGAGATGGGACTAGATCACAAATCTCTTATTGCCCCTGACCAAAGTTTCCTTGCTTCCCTGGATAGGGAGGGGAAAGGGATGTGGAAGCCAAGGTCAGGCTGGGTCTGCTGTAGGGAAGGATAAGATGCTAAGCTTCAGGATAAGAACACAGTCCATCGGTCAGTAGGATTGTGGTCCAAATCTAAGTATCCAAATTTTGTCCTGTGCTGACTGTGGCATAGTTAAGTGGTCCAGAATAACTCATCTTATTCTTATCACATTAGCCGATAAATTCGAGTAGGGCATGAATCCTGTCTGATCTTTGCACAAGCTTCTTAATCATCAATTCCATAGGCGATGTCACCTATTATCTCATGAAAAAGGTGAGACAAACATCACCCGGGGCCTGGGCCAGGAGGAAACCATCTGGCACCTCCACCAGTCATTGTAGGAGTCTTTCAGTTAATTTATAAAGAGCAGTAACCCCTGGGAATTCTGAATTCCAAAAGGCACTCTGCTATTCCACCTGTTGGGTTATACTATACGCCTAATTGTGTCCCTTGAGTTCACTGGTTCACAGCATCACAGCCTTGTCTAAACCTCTCATTTTACAAATGAGAGAACTAAAACCCATCAAGGCCAAGTGACTTGGCAAAGGCGACACAAGAAGAAAACAACTAGTTGGGATTTGAATATGCAGTGTTTTATCATCATACCACAAATATAGTTATGCACGGGCATCCTCCTCATAATAATAATAATAATAATAATAATAACAATAATAATAATGACAATAATAGTATTGTTAAAATGAACAATAAAATGGTAATAATGTAATCGTTTATGCCAACATCACTAGTTGGAATTTCTTTAGCATTTCAAAGTGTGTAAAGAGCTTTCATCACAATAACCCTACAAGGTAGGTAATGCAAGTTTTCCACTTTATTCAGGAGGAGAATGAGTGACTAAATGTCAAAGACAGGATTTGAACCCAGGACTTCTGTCTCCAATTCCAGGCTTCTTCCTAGTAAAATGCTTTCCTCCCAACACCACGATTTTTCATAGAATTTTCACATTTTATGAGAATTTCAGAGAGAGAAGGGATCTTAGAAATCATTACCCTTATGTTATTAATAGGGAAAAAGAAGGCAACTGATGGGAAGTGATATGCCCAAGATGATACAGCGAGTGAAACATTAATTAGATCCTGTAATTTAGTGGTTCCTAATTACAGACCACGGGATAAGGTTGAGGGTAACAATGGTATCATAAGGGTTCACAAATCTTTGTGCATACTATGCATGGCTATTTTTTCATTATGCATTTTCTTAATTAATGGTTACTAATACTATAAATACTATCATATAAGGGGATCCCAAAACTGACATTAAAAATAGGTTCTTATGCTCAAGAAATTTTTGGAACCCCTGCTTCAGTTTCCCCATTTGATAAACTTGTTTTTGTTTGCTTATTTATTAAATCTTCTTGCAATAGGCCTACATGTATGTTGGCATCCCTGACTCTCCCTGTTCTACCATCCTCTTGCCTGGTTAGGGCTCTTGGTGGCAGGGTAGGAGCCATAGCCCAGGGTTGGAAGAGAGGATATCCTATTTGTGTCTCCCCCTGCCTCATTCCCCAAAACTGGCTGAATGAATAACTTTTCAGTTTTGAGAGGCCAAGAGGTCAGAAAGCTCTAATAATCGCTGAACTAAATGTCTTTTGCTTTATTTTGGTCTACCATACTGTCCTCTAAACGTGCCAAGGAATGTGGGCTTTGAAAATTCCCAACCCCCACTCTTGCCTCTCTCTACAGACCAAATCCCTTCCTTTTCATGATTGGTCAGGAATCATGGGTATTATAGGATTTGCAGCTAAGTAAAAGTGACAAATAGATGTTAGAATTTACAATAGTAATCAAGTTGGGCTTAGCTATAAAGCCAAGAAGATTAAAAAGGCAGCATTTGATTGTCTTATAGAAGCCTTAGGTTTTAAGGCAGAAAAAGACCTGGGTAGGTCATTTAAGGCATCCATCTGCCTCTGGGTAGGCTTGTTCCATAAAGCATTTCAGTAGATGTAAAGTTTTAAATATCTTCAGAATGAGTAATACATCAATGTGTCCCTATTATTATTACTTATAAATTTCACCTGGTAAGATGCAAAATTTTTTTACATTGACATTGACAATTAACATCCAATCCTTGGTTCCACTTCTGGGAGCCAAGATGGTGGAGTAACAAGTAAGTCGCTCTCATCCTCCCTTATTGACCTCTGAAAGCCCAGAAAATATTGACCCAGGAAAAACTCCGAGCCAGTAAAAATACAGGGCACCGAAGTCTTGTAGCCCAGGATGTGTGGAGAGTTAATGGGAAAGGCTCCTCTTGCTCTCGGGGAAGGAAAGCAGTACAGAACTGGAGGTGTCCCAGGAAGCCAGTGGCAAGCCCCACCTCAGCATACCAGGGGGAGATCCTAAGACCCAGGTAGGTGGAGAAGGCATGAGCCAACACCAGGACCGCCTGAAAGCCTCACTACAGTCAGGGAAACTGGTAGACAGCAGCTCAGAAAACCATCACCGGTGACGATGTTCTCCAGCAGCCACATCACCCGGTGCTTCAACACAACTCTGGGAAGCACAACTCCAGGAGGCTCTAGGCTGACAGGCATCCACAAGCAGTGAAACATCCCTGTGCAAGGCCCAGGTGAGCAGGAGGAAAATATTTAAGTGCAAGGCCTGGGTGAGCAAGAAAAAGTAAGTGTTTCCTTCACTCCAGCAGGACAGCTCAACTTTTTTTTTTTTGAGTCAGGAAATAGGCAAACACCACACACAAAAAGCAGAAACGACAATGACCATAAATTCTTATTATGGGGAAAGGGAAGATCAAGGCACAAATTCAGAAGAGGACAACGTTGTCAATATACCCACATCCAAAACATCAAAGGGGAATATGAACTGGTCTCAAGTCCAAAAAGCCTTCTTGGAAGAGCTCAAGAAGGATTTTAAAAGTCAAATAAGAGAGGTAGAAGAAAAACTGGGAAAAGAAATGAGAGATATGCAAGAGAGAGAAAATAGCTTGGAAAAGAAAGTACAAAAGTTAGCTGTAGAAAACAAATCTTAAAAAGTAAAATGGGCCAAATGGAAAAGGAGGTACAAAATTTAGTAGAAGAAAACAACTCCTTAAAAATTAGAAGGGGCAAGTGGAACTCTGTGAGAGAGCAAGCATCAGTCAAACAGAAACAAAAGAATGAAAAAATAGAAAAATATGTAAAATGCCTCATTGGTAAAACAACTGACTGGAAAATAGATCCAGGAGAGACAATTTAAAAATTATTGGTCTACCTGAAAACATCCAATCCTTTCACTGTACAGAGAAAGTAGGGATCATGGTGTGTAAGTTAGTGGTAGAGCCCAAGTCTCCAGTCTTGTGTTCTGTGACTGACTTCCATTGTATTAATTATTTTTTGAATACTGTTTTTCCCAATTACAAGCAAAAACAATTTTTAACATTAATTTTTTAAAACTTTGAGTTCTGATTTCTCTCCCTCCCTTTCTCCGCTCCCCCCTTATTGAGAAGGCAAGCAATTCGATATAGATTATACATGTGCAGTCATGCAAAACATATCTCCATATTAGTCATATTGTTTTCTTTTCATATTATGAAACAAGATACAGACCAAAACCCCACAAAAATTTTTAAAAAGTGAACAGTATGCTTTGATATGCATTCAGACTCCATCAGTTCTTTCTCTGGAGATGGATAGCATTTTTCATCATAAATCCTTTGGAATTGTTTTGGATCATTGTATTGCTGAGAATAACCAAGTAGAGATCATCATACAATATCCCTGTTCTGCATACAATGCTCTCCTGGTTCTGCTCATTTTACTTTCCAACAGTTTATGTAAGTCTTCTCAGGTTTTTCTGAAAGGATACAGCTCTTCTTTTTTTTTTTTTAGTAAGCTCAATAGTATTCCATCACAATCACATACCACAGCTTGTTCAGCCATTCCTCAAATGGTGGACATCCTTCTAATTCTTTCACACACACACACACACACACACACACACACACACACACAGCTGCTATAAATATTTTTGTACAAATAGGTCCTTTTTACTTTTTTTCATCTCATTGGGATACAGACCTAGTAGTGGTATTGCTAGATCAAAGGGTATGTGCAATTTCATAGCCCTTTGGGCATAGTTCCAAATTACGTTCCAAATGGTTGGATCAATTCACATCTCCACCAACAATGCACTGTATTGATTATGTTTGTCATGACTATGTCTCCAGGCTCAAATCTTATGTCCTATGATTGATTTTCACTGAATTTTACCACAAGATAATATAGAATTTAAAGCTGGAAGGAACTTTAGAAGTCATATACATATATATATATATGTGTGTGTGTGTGTGTGTGTATACACATATACACATATATATCTTTTCTGTCTTTATATCCCCAGCATCTAGGACAGTGCCTGGAACATAGTGGATGCAATCTAATGTTGTATGTGGGAACAGGCTACCATCTTAAGAATAGAGGACAAACCAGAGATAATTTTCTTGCTTGCTTTTTTCAACCAGCCTAGTATGCCGAAGTAGGCAATGGGACCTTATTGTTTCTCTTGACATAGTATTTGTGATGTCGACCCTGTCCAAAGGATGATGTCTAGCTAGATAAATGCCACAAACCTGCTGCTCAAGTGCTTTTTCTTCTCTGGATCTCAATTTCCCTAGTTCTAAAATGAGGGTCCTGGACTAGATGATTTCCAAGGGCCTTCCCAGCTCAGCACTCCTAAGGAAAGCCCTGGCAAAGATCCAGATTTGATTCCATATAAAGAAACCTCTCTTTCTCATGTCAGCTCTGAAAACAATACTGTTCTCTTGGATCTGCTACTGTTGTTTTGCATTTTATTTTTTAACATTTCTAACTACTGAAAGGTTTTTTTCTTTACATCCACCCCAAATAAGCCTCACTATAAACTTCCATTCTCTGTCTTAGGTCATTCAGTGCTCAATTCAAGCACAATCTCCTCTCCTGATGTCCCCCTCCCCCAAACTTTCTTTGTATTTACTTTGTATGTATTTCATATCTACTTATATCCACCCAGGTTGTTTCCCCCAGTAGAATATAAGCTTCAGGGCAAGAACTGTTGTGTTTTTGTCTTTGTATCACCAATGCCCAGCATGGTTCATCCTTAACAAATGCTGATTGATTGGATAACAGCTAATATTTATAGAGAATTTATATGTTTATAAAGTGCTTTACATAATTATCCCATTTAATCCTGACAACAACCTGTGTGGTAGGTACTATAGGTATTATTATCCCCATTTGACAGATGGAGAAACCAAAGGTCAGAAAAGCCAAGTGATGACCTTAGTCACCAAGCTGGTGTCAGTGGCAAGATTTGAACCCTAGCTTTCATGGCTTTAAGTCTGGTACTCTATCCACGCAAGTCTGACTTACATCGGTCAGAACCACGACTTCTAGGTAGAGTTTGGTCTCTGGTAGGAGCACAGAGGCTCTCGAGTTTCTTGGGGAACAGCAGCTTCAAATTCACCTGTCTTTTGTACAGTGAATAGGAGCAGCCTAAATCTCCATTCCAGTTTCCCATGATTCATTGTTCCCAGGGCACAGCTGTCATGAGCAGACCCAAATTTATAACCAGCTTGTGATCCAACCTCCCATGTAGAGCAGATATTATCCTGTACAGGAAGCAGACCTGGAAAAACACATTTTTTTCCAAGAATTGAATAATAAAATTGAAGAGGAAAAAAAAAGCTAATATAGTTTATGGACCAAAGTAGTTGGGAATAATCTCTATGAAATAAAAACTCTCCCCATGGATGGAAGCTCTTCCCCTCCAGGATCCCCTCAAAGAGGACAAGCCTCAGTGGGCTGAGTGGGTAGGGGAGAGCCGGAGCATTGTGGGACTTCACCAGCATGTCCAGGCTGCCAATTTTGTGTCACCACGTCCGCAGGCAAAACCCAATGACTGCTGGCCATGCCATAAATTGTGGTAGAAAAGTAAACACAGAGACACTGGAGAGCAGAAGCATAGAGAGGAGGCGGGAGGGTGCAAACCTGCCAATTCTAGGCCAAGGGAACCTGCTCTATGATTTGCTGCCCCCTCATGGGCCTGTGCCTGGACAGATCCATCACCTACCTCCTGGTGTCAGCCTTCTCTCTATAGCAAGCCTGGATATAATACCTCAACACATGTTTTTTGAGCCCCCTTGGTGCTGTTGGAGAATTTCTCAGCCTGGGTTCCTAGAGAGCCCAGGGAGAATCTCACCCACTAGGTGGATCTGCTGACTAGGGGACAAACAATTCAAGTAGCCAAACTGAAGAGAAAAAGATTTATTAACATGCTAGAGAAGACTGCTCGCCAATAGCAGTTTCAGCTTTCTGATTTGTTTTTTATGATTTTTAAGACCTTCTCATAGCACACAGCCAATCAGCAGCATTCTGCTGCAATTTAGGATAGATAAATCTTCCTTTCACAGGAGCAGTTAGGTAGTGCAGCCTATAGCTTGTCAGGCTTGGAGTCAGGAAGATTCATCTTCCCGAGTTCAAATCTGGCCTCAGACACTGACTAGCTGTGTGACCCTAGATAAGTCACTTAACCTTGTTTGCCTCAATTTTCTCATCTACAACGTGAGCTGGAGAAGGAAATGCAAACCAGTCTAGTATTCCTGCCAAGAAAACCCAAATGGGGGCATAACAAATCAGATACAAATGAAATGGCTGAACAACAACAACGGAGCCATGGAGCTTATTGACCACTGAGTCTCCTTCTAGTTCCTAAGAGCATGAAAATGCTCTGTAAATAGTAAAAGTGCCCAAACTGACCTAAATTACCTTTTAAGGTGCAGGTCTGTTTAAAAAAAAAAAAAAGCTAGGCTGGGATGGGGTGGGGGGATGAGGAGACAGGGAAACCACTTCTTGTGTTAAAGAAGCTCAGAAATAACTCCTCTTTTCTCCCTCATTAAGAAAAGAGACACATTTTCCTTTTTTCCCTGGCAGGGCATTCTTTTGCTGGGCTTTCCTTGTATAAAAGCAACAATCCCTATAATAGCAATAGGATTATGGAACTTTTGGATTTTGTAATGCTGCCACCTGGTGGAGACTAGAGTGATTGACATAGGCCTGCAAGTCCAGTAAGATGGGAAGGGATGGAAGGCTCAGCTAAGCTTCTCCCCAGAGGGACAGTTCTGCCCCTTCATTACTTTAAAGTTGAGCAGATCAGAGCTCTAGGGCTGACAGGGACCTTAGAGGACAGTTAGTCTACCCCCCCCATTTTACAGATAAAGAAGCTGAAATCCAAGGACTTGCCTGAGTTTCATTGACGTTTTATTTTGTTCTGACATCATAGTTATTTCTGAATATGTCTTCCCTCCCCCCAAACACACACACACACACACACACACACACACACACACACACTGAATCTCCTCTTGTTTAAAAAAAAAAGGCGAAAACAACAGTTAAACAAAATCATGGAACACCTTGGTCTCACCTGACATCATAAACAGCATTTTTCCTCTCTCCCACAGCAGAGAAAACCCTACAGTTGTCCAAATTCATTGTGGCATTGCTTATAGATAGATGGCTGTATAGTAAGTGACACAGCCTCCACAGATGGTTTCTTCTGTCTGACTCTGCTGCTGTGGTCCTAATAGCTACAGCTTCCTAGGCATAGCATGTCTAAAGTTACTGTGATACAATAGAAAGAAAAGTGGCTTTGGAATCAGAAGGACTTGGATTCAAATTTCACTTCTGTTGATTATTACCAAGACCTGTGGGTATGGAACTTCAGCTACCAGGGCTTCCATCTCCTAATCTGTAAAATAAGGGGGTTGGGGCTAGATGTCCTCCAACATGCCCTCCAGCTGTAGACTTGTGATCTTATGAATCTTCTCAAGGCCCTTTGTATGTAACAAAGTCACCTACCCAAGACAAGTTACCTCCCCACACCCCCCCAAGGATGAACTCATGACCCATTTTGCTTTCAATGATCAGATGCAGTCTCCCACCACTCTCTACTCACCTTAACATTTCTCCCACTTAGGAGACAGAATGCTGGAGCAGAAAAGAAGAAAGTCACTGAAGACATATTTCAGAGTATCCCTAGGAAAGACTTTCATTCATCCCTTTAATAGTCAAAAATAACCCTGAGTCATACACGCCTCCCTAAACCTCACAAGACTCATTTGTGCCTCTGCTCTGGACCCTGGACATGCCTCCATTTGCTGCCTAACACCAAAGATCAGAGTTATAACTAGGATGGAACACATAGGGCTTTGTCCCAGGGTGTGCACATTCAAGGTAACCTTCTCTGAACCTCACTTTGAAATCTTCTGATAGCCCATGCCACCATGTCACACAACTACCTCTGGGTTACCCCCCAAGGTCCTATTACTATAGTACTTTTCTTACAGAACCCATTCTTCCTCCATTGCCTAGAGAAGAAGCCATCCTTTCCCAGCATAACTACACCCACAATTCAATTATCTTATATGTTACACACATAACATGCACGCGTGCGTGCGCGCACACACACATTACCCCCTCTACTGGAATCAACTAGTTTTGTCCAAAGTCAAAGAATTTCTAGTTACTGTTCTACCTAATGCCTCCTCTTCCAACAGTTTTATAGAAATTGCCAGATTCTGTGCTTATACACAACTTTATGTGATTCAGCCTGGCCTTCCAGGGCCAATAAGGACCTCCCTGCTTGTGACTTCAGAGATGAGAAACCAACAAGTTTCACCATGCAAGAACTTGTATCCTGCTTAAAACCAGATCTTCAGCTACCTCAGTGATTTTCCCTGGCGTAAAGGTGATTGCGAGCTAGGTATCTCATGTGCGCCAATTAGGAGGAGTAATGGAGAGCTTGTCAAAGCTGAATATGCCAAAGTTGGTCTTTCTGAAGGACCTTCATCAAACACCTCCTTCCTTCTCCTGCTGTGTCCTGAAGACCATTGTCTATACCTGGGCTCCTGGCAGCAACCACCCTGGTTGTATCTCTTTCCTTGCCCATACTTTTCTCTTCCCCTCACCGCACGCTTCTTCCCCCATGTATTTAATTTTAGGTTTTGAGTGAATTAAAGCAATAATAAAGCCCTATTACTTTATGCAACATTGATCTGTCTAATTCTTTTATGAAATCTGCTATGTCCACCAACTGCTATTGAGAACTGGGATGGCATCCTATTCCAAGGAGGGGATGTAGTTAAAATACCTGGGATAGAATGGGATAATGGAAAGACCACTGGCTTAGGAGTCAGTCCTAGGCTTCCAACCCCAGCCACCATCTTGTTAATTATCATTTTGGTGCAGAAATTTTCCTTCTTTGGGCCTTATCTATAAGTGAAAGGAGCTGATGATTTCCAAGATCCCCTCCAGCTCTGATAACCTGGATTTCCAGGACATCCCATAAGGGGGGGGAATATAGAAGCAGAGGAAGGACAAGCCACTCATATGCCCTTCAAAATTCCAAGAAACACTGGCTTCTCTGGTTAATGAGGTCCAAATATTCACATGCCTGAAGCCACCATTAAGAGTCTGAGGGCCAGGTCACTGGGGGGACACATCACTGTCTCCCCTAAACCACTGGCTGTGTCAACCCCCCCACCTGTTCTCTTAATACTTTGCTCCCCTCCGTGGCTGTTTCACCCCACAGGCATAGCAAAATCAAAGGCATCTGAAAATCAACATCTTTCCCTATTATCTTTACTCCAACCCTTGCTTCTTCCTAAGCTGTTATTTTGCTAAAGGTGTCAGCATCCTTCCAGGTATGTTTGCACATAGTGAGGAAACTGTACTGACTAGGGGAGGAGTATGGGATTACATCACAGATTTAAAACTGGCTGGAAATGTAGGCTGAGGTCAGATTATAGAAAGGGTTGAATTGCCATGTTGAGTTTGGACTTGATTCAACATTAAATTGAGGATGCTAAAGTAAGCATCTTGGGTACTTAACTTCTGTATACTTGCTTAGCATTAATATTAAAAGAATAATAATAACTACATTTATGTAGTGTTTTAAGGTTTGCAAAGCACTTTACATACATTAAATTTGATCCTGGCAGCAGTCCTGAGAGATAAATACTATTATCATCCCCATTTTATAGATGAAGAAATTAAAATTAAGAGAGGTTAAGTGGTTTGCAGTTAAGTAAGTCCCTAAGACTCTTCCTGACTCCTGACTTCAAACACTTACTAGCTGTGTGACCCTGGGCAAGTCACTTAACCTTGTTTGCCTCAATTTCCTCACCTGTAAAAATGAGCTGGCAAAGGAAATGGCAAACTATTCCAGTATCTTTGCAAGAAAACTCCAAAAGGGGTCATGAAGAGCTGGATGCGACTGAAACAACTCAACAACCACTTCGTGACTCCAAGTTCAGTGCTGTAGCTATCTTAACTGCCAACATGATTTACCTATTAAACTGGGAACAAAAAATCCTGCTTGTTTGTGAGGATCAAATGTTCTGATAATCAGTGGTGTGAGAGTGGTAAAGAAAAAGCTCCTGGAAGAGAGTGTTCTTGGACCACCCTAGAGTAGCTGGGATCCCAGCATCCTCAGGAAAGGCAGCAACAGAAATGCAGGCTCAGGGGCAGCTAGGTGGCACAGTGGATAGAGCACCAGCCCTGGAGTCAGGAGGACTTGAGTTCAAATCCAGCCTCAGACATTTGACATTTACTAGCTGTGTGACCCTGGGCAAATCACTTAACCCCATTGCCAACAAAACAAAAAAAAAGGAAGGCAGAAATGCAGGCTCAGGGGGAGTACGGCAAGCTAGATAACAGATTCAGAGCCAGAAGGAACATTAGAGATCATCTTGTCCTACTCCCTCATTTTATAGCTGAGACCTAAAGAGTAGAAGGGCCTTGCCCAAGTGCATGCAGGGACTAAGTCACAGAGTTAGGATTCAGATTCAAATCCAGATCATCTTAGTCCAAACCCATCCATGCTGGGGGTTAGGAGGGGTTAGGAGAAGAGAAGGGAACCAGCCTGTGTTCACATGCCCATTACTGCAGATGCAGAGTCCTTATAAAGAGGGCACATACATACCAAGACCCACAAACACACAGGGGAGAGACCGGTAGAAGTGAATGCGAGCAGTGGGACAGGCGATGAAAGATTAAGGGGTGTGCTAGAGGCAGCCAAGAAAGCAGTTGTTAAAATTTCACTGTAAGCCCTTAAACTTCAGAAATCACTAAATGCAAGGCTTCATTTATTATTTTGTTGATTTCTAGACTTAAGAAAGTTCATGTTAATTATGTTAATAATGTTAGATCATTGTCTTAGATTGTAAGAAACGTTAATAATGCAGATTGAACTTAAGGAAGACATCTACATCCAGGGAAAGAAATGATAGATAGAAGTATGTATACAATGATTTTACATATAGATACATATTTGTGTCTAATGGTAGCCATTTCTTGTGTGGTGAGAAAAAAAGGAAAAAAGCACTTTATTATATTTAGCGTTATTATATTTGTTAACTTTATTATATTTATTATATTTTATTATTAACTTTATTATATTTAAAAGGAATAGCAAGTTGTATGTAGTAGATTTGCAGTTGCATGTGCAAACATCTTTTTTATTATACTATGTTATAGAAATGCTTGTTTTATTTCATAAATTCAAAATAAAATAAATTTTAAAAAATACTAAGTAGCAGAGTCAGCATTTGAATCCAAGTTCTCAGTCTATGAGTCTGGTACTTTTTCTCTGCTGCCACCAAACATGACATGAATCAGGGGTTTGGAGGCTGGAAGGATGGAGCTGGTGTGGAGTTAGGGAGAGATACAGTATTGAGGATGAGATAAGAAACTTTTTTCCACAATAAGATTTTGACTAAGATGGGAAAGACATACACATTTGCATTTAAGCATCTCAGCTAGTGCCAGGAGCGCCTCTTCTTTGACTTTGGTATGGTGATGCCTCATGCTTTGAGCATCGCTGGGCTCCCTGATTCCAGCCTCTCCCTTTCCAGCCTGTCAATCTTTCGATTCATCCATTACACCCAGCCAAAGCCATGAATTACTGCTTAGCCCTTTTCCCAGAGACCACGGATTCCATATTGGTTGAGTCTGAATTAGTGTTCCCTGTCCTCTAAGAATAGGAAAATGGGCATGACATTAGCAAAATGAATTGAAGATATTCAATGTGAATATCATTTTAAAAAAGACACGAGTCATCCAAATGGAAGTCAAATAAGATCATAAGCAAACAGCAATTAGAATGAATGTTGGGGTAAGGTAATTCTCCAATAGGTGTTTGCATAGATATTGTATTTGTAAGGAGTAATCCATCTGTGATAGGACAAATTTACCACTTATCAATCCTGCATAAATTTTTTGAAGGGGTAAATATTTTATTGATACCTTTTAAAAATATTTTAAATAAATATTTAAACATTTTAAAATATATTTATATATGAATAGTTTTTAATTTAAATTTTAAAATATCACTTCCTGATATTACTCCATCCGAAGCCCACCCAGTAACCATGTAACAAAGGAAAACCAACCAACGCAGTGACTGTGTCTGACTGTGTATGTAGTTTTCCACTTCTCCCAAGAAAATAGGTAACTACATTTCCTCATGTCATCTTTGGGGTCAAGATTGTACATTATAATTATACAACATTCAACTCTGTTTCAGAGTTCTTTTCATTTACATAATTATAGAGGTTTTTAATATTATTTTTCTGAATCTGATCATTTCACTCTGTATCAGTCTGTTTCTCTGAATTCCTCATATTGTCATTTTTAATAGTACAATAATATTTCATTAGATCTATGTACCATAATTTGTTGTCCTACCCCAGTAAATGGGCACCCACTTTGTTTCCAGTTTTTTGTGTCCACAAAAAGCACAGCTATCAACATTTTTGTGTATATGGGTTGTTTCCTTTTACCTTTGAATTCTTTGGAGTTTATGATCCAACAGTGGAATTTCTGGGTCAAAAAAGTAGTAACAATTTAGTGAATTTTCTCTTACAATTTCTTTTTTTTTGGGGGGGGCTAGGCAATGGAGTTAAGTGACTTGCCCAGGGTCACATAGCTAGTACTGAGGCTGGATTTGAACTCAGCTCCTCCTGACTCCAGGGCCTGTGCTCTATCCCCTGCACCACCTTGTTGCCCCCGCCAAATTTTTTTTTAGAATGTTTGGACCAATTCATAATTTCACCAACAGTTTCCCAATGAGCCTGCCTTCCCACAACTGCTCTACCACCAACTGTCAGAATGTCTTCATGAAAATATAATGTGCTTCTCCTTGTCATTTCAAAATTTTCTTTTCCCTATTTCAGTTCTCCTTTTTCTTTGGAGAAAAGAATTGAGTAAGTGCTGTGAGGGCACAGAATTTTTGTTCCCTTCTGCAAAACTGCCCATGGATGAGCCAAGGATACCTGAACAGGTTTTTACTTCAGTAAGAACCCTTTACCCTTCCTCTCATGGACTATTCGCCGGTAGAGGGAGCCAACAAAAGTAATGAAGCCAAAAGATGAGGCCTTTGTTTGGGATTTTGACTACCTACTCTGTGGACAAAATGGACATAAGCTCTAGAGTCAGTGTTAAAAGGACCACAGAGGCAATCTAATCCAACTTTCTAATTTTACACAGGAGGAAACTGAGCCCAGGAAGATGAAGTAACTTGGCCAAGATCACACAGTAAGCATCAGAAAAAGAACTTGAACCCAGGTCTTCTGACTCCAGCATCAGTCTTCTTTCTCCCCAACTACACTTACTTGCTCATCAACATCTCACTAAAATTGCTGAACATCCTTGATGGGGCCTGGTACTATGTGCCTGGCTACTTGCTAACCTAGTTACCTTGTGAAGGATTAAGTCTGATTAAATCTCAGAGGTGTCAGTCTGTCAGTAAGCATTTATTAAGCCCCTACTATATACTAGGCACTGTGCTAAGTGTTAATTATATAAAGGCAAAACCAAACAAAAACCAGTTCCTGATCTCAAGTTACTCACGTCTAATGGGAGAGACAATATGCAAACAGCCATGTGCAAACAAGATAGCTAGATCGCCATATAGGACAAATCGGAGATCATCAGCAAAGGGAAGGCTCTAGCATTAAGAGGGACTAAAGGCTTTCTGAAGAAGGTCAGACTTTAGCTGGGACTTGAAGAAAGCTGGAGAAGCCATATGGTAAAAATGATGAAGGAGAGAAGTCCAGGCATGAAGGACAGCCAGTGAAAAGACATGAAGTTGCGAGATGGACAGTCTTGTCAAGGAACAGTAAAGGAGCCAGTGTTACTTGGGAGCTGGGGGAAGGAGAAGCTGAGTAAGGCAGAAGGAGACTTGGAAAGGTAGGAGGTGGCCGGGTTATGAAGGGCTTTGAATGACAGACAGGATTTTACATTCGATCCTTGAGTTGATAGGGAGCCACTGGAGTTTATTGAATGGGGGGGAGGGATATAATCAGACCTACACTTTAGGAAGATGAATTTGACAGCTAATTAAAGGATTCACTGGGGAAGGGCAAGACTTCAGGCAGGGAGACCAACAAGAAGGCTATTTCACCAATCTACGCATGAGGTGATGAGGGCCCACATTAGAGAAGAAAAATGGTATGGAAGTAGAAACAGTCTTGGCAACAAATTGGATATGAGGGGTGAGTGAAAGTGAAGAGTAGAAGATGATACTGAGATTCTGAGCCTGGGCAACTATGAGGATGGAGGTGGCTTCAATGGTAATAGGGAAGTTAGAAAGAGGGAGGGGTTTTAGGGAAAAGATAAGGAGTTCAGTTTGAGACATGTTGAGTTTGAGATGTTTTCAGGGTATTAAGTTCAAGACGTCTAATAGAATGATCCAAGACAATTCCAAAGGACCCTTGATAAAAAATTCTATCCGACTCCCAACAGTGAAGCATACTTTTTTCACTTTCTTTATCGTCTTTGCTTTTTTTTTTCAACATGGCTAACATGTTGGCAACTGTAATGGAATGGCAACTGTAGAGGACTGTTGCTACCACTCCTCATGGGCCTAGCTGCTGACCTCTCTTGAATCATGTGATCTGCCATCCTCTTCTGGGGCCGCATGTCTCTGACACTTGCCATTAAGTCCTTATCCAGGGCTACTCTTATCTCTGCTCTCCTTCTCTGGCCTCAGCATGACTTTCTAGCTTCTTTTATAGGCCCAATACTAAGAAATCCCTAAGCAACAATAGTCAGATTCAGGTAAATCATTCCTACACCTAAGATTTAATCTTGGACTTGTAGAATGGATCTCTAAGCACCCAGGCCCCATCAAGACAAGGTCCTCAGTCATCTCAGTGAGATGTTAATGAGCATGTCCATACTTGCTACATGAAGATATAATCAAAGAACTCAACAAAGATCTCAGCTTTTTATATTACTAGGAGATAAGCTTGGGTCAAACTGTGGGAAGGGACTTCAGAGACCCAGATCTAGTCCAACCTTTCCTCTGTATGCCTATCCACCCCACCCCACCCCCCACATATACACACCCATTTCACATATGGAAAAACTGAAGCATAGGCAAGTTAAGTGACTTAGCCAAAATCAGACAGCTGGCAGAGGAAGCAGGTCTCTGGACTTCTAGGTCTGAGTTCTTCGTACTATGTCTGGCTCACCTTCTCCTTCCTCAGAAGGTCTTTGTGGAAGGATCTGTGGACCAGTAGTCAAGCTCTAGGTTCAAATCCTGACTGCCTCATTGTGAAAGTCACATTTCCTGTTGGGACCTTACTTTCTTCATCTGTGCAATAAAGCTATTGAACTAGATCAACACTTAGGTTCCTTCTACCTCTAATAGTTTATGATTCCACTGTCAATAGAGGTCAGCTAGGTAGCATAGGTCCAAGCCTGGAGTCAGGAAGATTTGAGTTCAAATGCAGCTCAGACACTTACCAGCTTGGTGACGATGGGAAAGTCATTTAACCTCTGTTTGCCTCAGTTTTCTCATTGGTAAAATGGGGATTGTAATTGCACCTACCTCCCAGGATTGTTGTGAAGATCAAGTGGGATAATAATTGTAAAGCACTTAGCCTACATGCCTGATGCAAGTAAGGACTATATAAAGTTAGCTATTATTATTGTTATCGTTATTATTAGCTTTTAAGTCCCTCAAGATTTCCTTTCTATGGCCCCTTATTTAACCTTCCCCCAGTTCCAGACTTGGCTGCACACAGGGACTGCTCATTCTGTAGCGTGCCTGAGAGTACCCATGCCAATCACAGTGATAAGCTTGCCAACAGCAACTATGCTTAGGGATCCCAGAGGCCAGCTAAGCAGGGGTCAGTTAAAAGGCAATGGGAATATAGCTTCTTCCTCAGTTGCTTTGGTAAACCAGGTCATTGGGCACCCAATTTAGAAACAACTTCTGGGCTCCACTTATTTGCAAATAAGTCTTCCCCAACCCCTCTTAATTCCAATGCTTTCTCTCTTTTAATTAATTTCTATTTATCCCTTATATAGTTTGCTTTGTAGATATTTGTTTGTATATTGTTTCTTCTTCAGATTATAAACTCCTTGAGGGCAGGAATGGTCTTTTGCTCCTTTTTGCATCCCCAGCACTTAACACAGTGCCTGGTACACAGTAGTGCTAAATAAATATTTGTTAGTTGATTGATCATTGTACGGCCTTCCTTACCTTACACTTCAATGGACTGAGCACCATAGCACTTTAAGGCTAGAAAGGACTGATCTTCGCAGTCTCTGCTTCCCTGGTCCTGGTTCTCTGAAAACACGCCTGGATGCTGGGTAGTTGAAAGAAAGTCCCTGATTCATCTTCCAAACCATTTACGTGTCTAAAGAACCAAACTGCTCTCAGGGGCTTGGCAGGAGTATAGACTGAAGGAGGCCAACATCGTGAGATCCAGATCAACAGAAGCCTTTTGTGAGCTCTTGAGAATAGCTTTTGTTTGCGGACCAGGTCATTTTCTTGCTGTTTTTGTTTGTTTTGTTTTGTTTTTTGGCGAGGCAATGGGGTTAAGTGACTTGCCCAGGGTCACACAGCTAGTAAGTGTTATATGTCTGAGGCCACATTTGAACTCAGGTCCTCCTGAGTCCAGGGCCGGTGCTGTATCCACTGTGCCACCTAGCTGCCCCTTGACCAGGTCATTTTCAAAACAAAAGGGGTCCCAGTGTCTTACCCTTGACCATTTCTAAAGGGTAAGTGACTCAATAGAGCTTCTGGTGAGTCAAAAGACCTCAGAACAGAAGTATCTAAATCATTTAGAAGCAAGAATATGACTGGATGGGGCAGAGCAGTGTATGGAGCTAGGGGGGAGACAGGGGGAGCTGGGTGATGAGAGAGTCATGCCTTTCTGAAAGTGGATGAATTCCTCAATGCTAGGCACAGGCCATATAGACCTGGTGAGATGAGTCTGAGCAAAAAATCTCTGCCTCACTATCCTACTACATAGTTTAAAATATGTTTCTCCCTTTTGGGTTCAGGCTGTCCTTTCTAACTGGGTCATCCTCCTTATAAATTTTGTGCTTCTCATTCAAGCAGAGTCTGAGACCTGGATAAGAGGACCTCTGATCCAGAACAAACTGGGGCTTAGGTAGTTAAAGAAACAAGAAGCTATAGACCCATCCTTACCCTGGAGCCATCAAGAGCAGGTTTTCTGGGCCTACCTCCTCTGAGCTCCAAGGTTGTCAGATCTAACTTGCTCCCAAAACAACAGTTCCTGAGTATGCCTTAGAGGCAGTCAGGTGGGATGGGAAGGCAGGGCAGTTCTGCTGAAGCTCAGGAATGTGTTCTGATTAGGAAAGAAGTCAAATATTCCTCCAGTCTGTTGTTAAGAGGCCGGATCCTGGCTGATGCTCAGCTGATTCAAACCAACAAGTCTTTCCTGAATGATTACTGTGGGCCCAGCCCTGTATTTGGCTAGGCTGTGGGAGAGGCAGGGAAAAGGACATGGTCCTTGTCCTTATGGGAGCTCTTAGTCTGGGAGAACAAGCAGAAACAGTCCTGGGCCCTGCCCCTGAGGAAGTTCAGGGTTTGGGGTTGAGACAGTAAGAAACCGACTCAGGCTTTCAACTCAGGGACCTCCAAGCACAGGCAGCTTCTGGGGTGAAGCTCCATTCTCAGTTTGCATGTATCTGATCCTTCAGTAACAGGATATACATATGGTCAAGGACAGGCCTGTCTGTAGGCCATGCTGCCTCAACGGAGTTCAGAGGAGAGGAGGGATCAGCAGGGGCTGGTATGGTCAGGGGAGGCTTCATTTAGACACTGAGGCTTGAGCTAAACTTGAAAGTAAGGGATATAGATCATGGGACTTATAGACATCCAAAAGCTGGGATATGGATCATGAGACTTATGGACATTGAAAAACTGACCCCAAATCTCTTTCCCATGTGTCAGCCACAGGCCTGAAAGAGATGAATAGATTCATTCCTTTAAGGATACTGTTCCCAGAGGGGCAATTAGGTGGTGCAGTGAGATTGAGTGCTGGGCCTGGATTCAGGAAGATCTGAATTTAAATTTGACCTCAGACACTTAATAGCTGTGTTACCTTGGGGCAGTCCACCTGAGTTCTGTTTGCCTCAGTTTCCTCATCTGTAAAATATGTTGTGCCTAATTTACCAAAGATCGTCATGAGTATCAAATGAAATAACAATTATAAAGCACTTAGCACAATCCTGGCACATTGTAAATGCTATATAAATGTTAGCTTTTATTATCATTATTATTATTATTATTCCAGAAACCATTATCAAAATATACATTACCCAAGAAGGGCACTGACAGATTTTTATATTAGTTGTGATCAGGGAACTGAGGGAATAGGGCACAGAATGGGTAGATGTCGGAGGGGAGGAGAGGGATCGGGCTAGATCCTAGGCGCAGGGGTGGTGAACCTGTGGTCTTGGGGCCGCATGTGGCCCTGAAGTGCAGCCCTTCGACCGGATCTAGACTTCACAGGACAAGTCTGGATTCAGTCAAAGGTTGCATTTGAGGACCTAGAGGACCACATGTGGCCTTGGGGCACCCCTGTGGGGATGCTGTCCAGTATAAGGATAGTGGGAGAGGAAGCTACAAAAACAAACCTTTTGTTGACTTTACAATTTGGATCTATTTTCTAAAGTACTTTCCCCAATTCTCTAGGCCTTTGGAGAGGAGGCATTTGAGATAGGGACAGAACTAGCCATAGGAAGAAATATCCCTTTACGGCATTGCCAACCTTTGAAATCCAGAGACTGGCTGAAGCAGCAGATTTTATACCCTTTTGTGAAGTCGTTGCAGGAATTTCCCAACCTCACCAACAATACAGTTGCACTTCTGCAAAGGAGGAGGTGGGTAGTTTTAATTCTCTTTCCTCAAGGGAAACTAGAAGAGAATGTTGAATGAGAGACTGCTGAAATAGTTTCCTGGGCCAGAGGAGCCAAACAAAACAGAGACCTGTAACAAGATCAACTACTGCTTCCAATCAGAGACTCTGACACCCCAGATGTAGCTTCGACAGCAAGGTAAATTAAGTCAACACACTGGCCTGGGACTGGGTTGTGGAAAGATACTCTAAGTATACTGTAGAAGGGATTCTTAATCAGGTACGGATCCAGTCAGTCAGGAAACAGACATTTATTTAGCATTTGCTCTGAGGATACAAGGAAAATTAAAAAACAGTTCCTGCCCTCAAGAAGCTCACATTCTAATGGAAGAGACAATGTATACATAACTGAGGACATACAAAGTATATAGAAGGTAGTCTGAGAGTGAAAGGTACTAGTAGCTGGGGGGACCAGGAAAGGCCTCCTGTAGAAGGTGGGATTGGAGCTGAGTCTTGAAAGTATACCCCAAATATGTAGCAACTAAGCCAGAAAGACTTGTTTCTAACTCAAAGGCATGTTTCTTCGAGTTATTCGCTGAAACACACATAGAAACAAAGATTTCAAAGTAGCGTCTTTTTCTCTTCTTGTCTTAATAAGACACGGCTAAATATTTGTTTATGTGAAAAAACATTGGTGTGTATGTAGGGGGGAAGTATGACTGAGCTGCAGGCTAAATAGGAAGCAGTAGGATGTTTTGGCTGCCAAAAAAGGGGGGAAGGGTGTTGCATTGACAGGCATAATGCCCAGGAGGAGAAGGCAAGAGAGCCCTTGTCTTCTGCTTTGGTCTGGTCACATCTGGGGTATTGCGTTCAATTCTGTGAACTATAGTTTAGGAAGGACATTGACGGGTTGTAGAGTATCCAGAGGTGGTGACATGGGTGGTGACAGGTCTAGCTATGTTTCATTAATAACTCACTCATGTTACACTAGCAATAACTTAATATGGCTTGCCTCACAGAGATGTTACAAAGGCAAAATGAAGCATGTATAAAAAATGCTTTGAAAATTGTAAAGTATTTGACATGTATAAGAGGTTATTATTATTACTCCAAGTATTGTATTTAAAAGGAAATTCTGATTCTGTACCATTCTTTGTCCACTAATTAATGAAGGCAAGGCTACAGGGTTAAACAGATCCACTCTGGTCCAATTTGTACCTCAAGTAACCAAAGCGGTTTTACTAAAGTAGAGGTCTGATCATGTCATCTTCTTATGAATAAACTTTAGTAACTCCCTATCGCTTACAGCATCAACTATGAAATCCTTTGTTTGGCATTTAAATTTCGTCGCGACCTGGCTCCTTCCTATCTTTCCAGCCTTCTCACACTTTAGTCCACCTGCTGCTCCTTGCACATGACACTAACATCTCTTATCTCTGGCTATTCCTCATTCCTGGAATGCTCTACCTCCTCAACTCTGCCTCCAAGTGTTTCTGACTTCCTTTCAAGACTCAGCTCCAATCCCACCTTCTACAGGAGGCCTTTCCTGGTCTCCCCAGCTACTAGTACCTTTCACTCTCAGACTACCTTCTATACACTTTGTATATACTTAGTTATGTATATATTGTCTCCTTCATTAGAATGTGAGCTTCTTGAGGGCAGGGACTGTTTTTAGTTTTCCTTGTATCCTCATAGCAAATGCTAAATAAATGCCTGTTTCCTGCCTGACTGGATCCGTACCTGAATAAGAATCCCTTCTACAGAATACCTAACAAGTATAGTTAGGAATATGTAATTTTAATAATTAATCATTTTAATAAAGCCCAGTAATCTGGCCTTTGCTTGAAGACCTCCAGGGAGGACAGGCCCTCTAGGTCCTCAAGTGGGACCCTTTGATTGAATCCAAACTTCACAGAACAAATCCTCTTAATAAAAGAATTTGTTCTGTAAAACTTGGACTCAGTCAAAAGGCCAGGCCACACCCAAGGCCCGAGAAGGCCACATGTGGCCTCAAGGCCACAGGTTTCCCCACCCCTGGAGAGCATAACCTTTCCAGGTTTATCATCACTATGTTTAAGTAATCAGTTTTCTTTATGCACTGCTCTTTGAAGAGACTAGACCAAAGTGCAAGGAAGCAAATTAATATTAAAGAGTTTTTGTTTGTTTTAACAAAGAAATTTGAGGGTCAGTGTATCTAGGAGCACTGGATTTGAATTAGAGGAGCTATGTTCAAATCCAGCCTCCATGAATTATTTCCTAACGCAAGTCACTGAACTTCTGTAGCTCCTGCTTCTTCATTTGTCAAGTGAAGGAGCTGTATCAAATTATTTGTAAGGTCCTTCCCTACTCTTTTCCTATAGATACATTTTCTACATAGGGACATAAGAGCAGAGATCACTACCTGTATCCCCTGATAATAATTGATGGTCTGCAAGGGCCTTCTGAAGCATGAAAAAAAAGGTTAGTAGGAAAAGTAGACTTAAATTTTAGAATGCTCTTCAGCCAGTAGCATTGAAACATAGAGACCTTTTCAGTAGCTTACTGGATATAGTTATGTCAAGAAGCATTTATTCAGTACTTACTATGCTCCAAGCTAGCCCTGTGCTAAGCACTAGGGATACAAAGGCTGTGTTTGTGTGTGTGTGTAGTCCCTGCCCATGTCCCTTCAAGGAGCTCACATTCTAATGGGGGAGAAAATAAGCAAATAGGAACAATTGGAGGTTAGCTCAGAGGCAAGGCACTAGCATTGATGGGGACAGGGAAATGCCTCTTGAAGAAGGTAGGATTTGCACTGAGACTCGAAGGGAGCCAGGAAAGCCTGATGGTGTAACTTAGGAGTGAGAGCATTCCAGGAAGTAGCTGAGGAGGGACAGATTTCCAGGCAGTGGCTTAGGAGGGAGAGCAATCCAGATGTGAAGCACAACCAGTGAAAAAAGTCAGGAGATATAGTGCCATGTTCAAGGAACCACAAGGAAGTCACTGTTACTAGATCATAGAGTATGTGGAAGAGTCAAGTCTAAGAAGACTGGAAAGGTAGGAAGGGGCCAGGTTGTGGATTTTATGTCTTATTATGGAAGTAATAGGAAACCTTTGAGGTTTATTGAGTAGAAGTAGAAGAAACTGTCAGACCTGAGCTTTAGGAAGATCACTTTGGTAAGCTGGAGTAGGGAGAGACTTGAGGCAGGGAGGACAACCAGAAGGCAATTGAAATAGTCCAGGCACAAAATGCTGACAACTTATATTAGGGTGGTGACTGTTTTAGAGGAGAGAAGGGGATATATATGACAGAAGTGGTATAAGTTAAAATTTTGGGACTTGGCAACAGATTGGATATGGGGGTGAAAATGAGGAGTTGAAAATAACACTGCAATTTTGAGCCTGTGTAACTAGAAGATGGTGGTGTCATCAATAGTAACGGAAAACCTAGAAAGATGGGAAGGTTTTAGGGGAAAGATAATTAGTTCAGTTTTGGACATATTCAGTTTGATAGGTCCAGTAGACAGTTGGAGATGTGAAACTAGAGGTTGGAAGAGAGATCAGGGCTAGATAAGAAGATCTGAGAATCTCAGCATAAAGATAATAGAATCCATGGGAGCTGGTGACAGCACAAAGTGAAACAGAATAGAGGGAGAAGAAAAGAGGGCCAAGAACAGAGCCTGTGGGGGACACCCATGGTTAATGGGCATGACCTGGATGAAGATCCAGCAAAGGAGTCTAGGAAGGAGCAGTCAGACAGGTAGAAGGAAAACCAGGAAGGAGTCGAGTCACAAAAACCTAGAGATGGGAGAAGACAGTGATTGACTGCGAGAGCATGCAGAGAGGCCAAGAATGAAGAGGACTGCGAAAAGATTATTAGGTTTGGAGATTAAGAGATGATCCAGGGCTTTGGAGAGAGCAGCTTCAGAGAATGAGGTCAGACAGAGTGAAGAGAGTTAAAAAGAGAGGAAAAGGAGAGGAATTTAATGTAGACAGCTTCCTTAAGTTGCTTAGCGATGAAGTGGGGAGGAGAATTATTGGACGATAGCTAGCAGGAATATTCAGATCAACTGAGGGTTTTTGTAAGGATGGGAGACATGAGCAGTACACAGGGAGAGACTGAAGATTAGTGAGAGAGTGGGGGTCATAGAGGGTGCAATCTATTCAAGAATTCAAGATAGAATAGGATTAAAGGTACGTGTAGAGAGATTTGTCTTAATAATAATAGCATTTATACATTGCTTTAAGGTTTGCAAAGCACTTTGCGAATATTAATTCACTTTATCCTCTCAACAACCCTATGTATCTCCATTTTATAGTTAAAGAAATCAAGGCAAACAAAGGTTAAGTGACTTGCCCAGGGTCACACAGATGGTGTTTGAGGCTGGATTTGAACTCAGGTCTTCCTGACTCCAGGTCCAGTACTCTCCACTGTACCACCCAGCTACTAGAGGTTACCTGTCTTAGCAAAGCAAAGGGACACTTCTTCATGTGAGATAATGAGGGAAGATATTTGAGTGGTATGAGATAAGGCACAGTGGTCTTCACTGGCCATTTTTTTCCTTTCTACTATGCCCAGCACAGCCTTATTAATGTCAGGTGCTTAAGAAACGTTTGTTGAACTGAGCCAGATTTTCATCAGAAAATTCAGTTACTTAAGTTAAACATCAGGTTACTTGAGTTTAGGGAGAAGTAAGCACTGATTACATTTGGAACGAAAAAGATACTATGAGCATTTCATCTCTTTTTTTCCTCGTCCGTAGTGTCCCTTCTAGCTTTAGAGATAAGATCCTATTATCCTGTGACCTTCCATAGCACCGCAGCAGGAAAGCAGGAGACAAGTTTAGGGCCATCTATGAAGTGCCAACTTCATGGAAGTGTTGGATAATTTTTTTTAATTTAAGAATTAATTAAGAATTAACTTAAGAATTAAGCTTCTCAGTATATGAATTGCTCTTTAACAGGAAGTCTTTTTAGGAGGGCATTGAAAAGCTCACCTAAAAGAAATCTTTGGTGGTTTCCAGGTCAAATCATTCATTCATCAGATCTTGAAATGTCACAATTCTAAGAAGCCTTAGAAGTTACAGGATCATAGATATACAGGCCATCTAATCCAGCCCCCTCATTGTACTGGAAGGAAGGAAGCAAGTATTTATTAAGCACCTATGATGTGCCAGGCACTGTAGTAAGCAATTTACAAATATCTCACCTAATGCTTACAAGGAATAGGCCTGATGGAGCCTGCACCCTGGGCTTGTCACAGAGGGAGACTTGGTGATCTGGTGGGCAGGAAAGAGGAGGGGAGCTGTGAATCAGAAAGAGAAGTAGCTAGGTCTAAGGATTGGGGAGATCTCATTTCTTGAGGGAAACCTTCTTCTTTACACTAACACCACCCTTGGCAATCTAGAGGTCAAGGAAGACTCAGAAGGGTCAAAGGGCACTAAAAGTAGCAATGGCAGCCACTTTTCCCACAGGACAACTGGTCAATAAAGATTGCCCTAGGGGGCAGCTAGTACCTGCCCTGGAGTCAGGAGGACCTGAGTTCAAATTCAACCTCAGACATATAATACTTCCTAGCTGTGTGACTCTGGGCAAGTCACTTAACCCCAATTGCCTCACTAAAAAATAAAATAAAATTAAAAAAGATTGCTCTGCCCTTGGGAGAGACCTAGAGATGAGGCTTCCAGTCTTATTCTTTCACTAGCAAGTCACTTATATTCTGTGACTTATAGAAATCATTGCTTTCCAAGGTACTTTCCAGCCTTATCTATTTTATCAATGACTTGGCTGAAGCTAGAACAATTATCAACTTTGTGGGTGAAAGAAAGTTGGAATAGAGCCATGCTGGATACAAAGTCTAGATCCAAAAAAATCTTGACAGGCTAAAGTCATGGAATGGATCTAATAAGATGTAGGAATGAATGTCCCATCAAGGACACAGATACAGAGTTAGAGGAGGCATGTTTAGACAATAGCTCTTGTGGAAGTAGGTTGGGGCTTCTAGCAAGCTATCAACATAGCGATCTGGCAGCCAGAAAAGCTCATGTGATGATGAGCCAAAGGAGATGATAGTTTTGTTGTCCTCTGCTCTGGCCAGACCACATCTGCAATTCAGTTACTGGGCACCATATTTTAGGAAGGTCATGAACAAGCTTCAGTTTCTCCAAAGGAGGGTAATCAGGATATATGCCAGGCACTTTGCTAAGTGCTTTACAAATATTATCTCATCTGATCCTCATGACAATCCTGGGTCATAGATGCTATTATTAACCCCATTTTCAGTTACGGAAATGAGGCAAGTAAAGGTAAAGTGACTTGTCCAGGATCACGTGGCTAGTAAGTGTCTAAGGTCAAATTAGAACTTCAGGTCTTCCTGACTCTGGTCCCAGTGCTCCGTTCATCATGCCACCAAGTTGACTATAAATAGCACAGAAGAACAAGAAACCTGAAAACTAACTCTAAAAAGCAAACTATACTAGCACCTAGTCTGAGGGTTCCTCTTGTTCAGCTTTCTTGGCATTGAGTGAATTATTCCATCTCAACTGCCCTATGAAGTTGGGCCAGGAGGGATCATGAAGCCCATAGGAGTTCAATGATTTGCCCAAAGTCACCAAGTAAGTTAATAGCAGAACAAGAACTGGAGCAGAGGGGGTCCCTTGCCTTGCCATGGCATTCCAAGGCCAGTGTGAAAGCTTTTGATCAGCATGGACTGATGCTGAACAAAGTGAGCAGAACCAGGAGAACATTGTACACAGTAACAGCCATGTTGTGCAATGACTAACTTTGATAGACTTAGCTCTTCTCAGCAATGCAAGGATCTAAGACAACCCCAAAAGACACACAATGGAAAAAGCTATCCATATCCAGAGAAAGAACTATGGAGTTGGAACGTAGATCGAAGCATACTACTTGCTTTCTTTTTCTTCTGTTTTGTTTTGTTTCTTCTTTCTTGTGGTTCCTCCTATTGGTTCTAGTTCTTCTTTACAACATGAATAATGTGAAAATATGTTTAATAGAAATGTATATGTAGAGCTTATCCAGATTGCGTGCCATCTTGGGGAGGGAGGTCAGAAGGGAGGGAAAGAAAATAAAAACTCAAAAGCTTATGGAAGTGAAGGTTGAAAACTAAAAATAAATTTTTTGAAAAAAGGTTTTTGGCGTAACTGAAAGATTTGAATTTTAAGAAACTGGTTTTACTTCCTGGCCCTCTCTGGGCCTCAGTTTCCTCACCTGTAAAATGAAGGAGTTGAACTAGATGACCTCTAACTTCATTACTAACTTCTGTTCTGACACTGACCTCAGTCTTAGAAAACCCCTGGCTGTATTCAAAGCAGAGGTCAGGTGTCAAGTCTTACTGAGGCCTTTTCTGACCACCACTGCCATTGATTTACTTCCTTCTATTCACCTTTAATACCAGTACACATTGCATTCCCACTGGTAGAATGTAAACTCAGGGAGGGCAGGCACTGAAGCATCTTTGTTGTTCTCTCAGCACCTGACATGGTGCCTGGCCCATAGCGGGAGTCTAATAATTATTTATTGAATTCAATTGAACTAAGCAGGCTTACATTGTCCATGGACAATGAAATAGTTCTGTTGAATTTTGCTTGATGACACTTGAAGCAATGCTAAGAGAATGCATTCAAGAACATTTGAAGCACATAAGCCTGTGTATTTCTTCCTAATACATACACAAGGAGGCAAATCTGCGGGACTAGAATATCTCAATCCACTTATTCAAATCCATATTGCTATGTCCTTTCACAGGCTCATTCCAGGGTCTCAGCTTCTCTATACATACATGGAGAGATCAATGACTGTCCTTCAAATAGCCCTCTATCACCCTAACCAGGACAAAGGCATCTTTGAAGACATCCCTCATCACCTGGAGCATGACACTACCCATCTAGTCATTGGGAGAGGCCAGAACGCCCATCTCAAATTCAGGCTTCCTGGAGTCTCTCGCCACCATATATCCCTGGAGCCATATCTGGAGAAGGGAAATATCTGTCTGACATTCTGTCTGAAGATCTTGAGCAGAAGCAGCAGTGTGTGGGTGAATGGACTGACCTTGAAATACCTGGAGCGAGTCCCACTGACAGCAGTTAGCAAAGTCATATTTTCTGGAGTCCAGATGGTTATTCATGTTGAGGATGGTGCTTCTAAAGAAAAGTTTGCCTGCTGTATGCATTTCAGCTGCTCACCCCTGATTTACAGGGCAAAAGCAGAAGAGACAGATGAGTTTGAAGACATCCAAGAGGACCCAGAGCCCCCACAAGAGACCAGGGAGTTGAATTAAACTCCAGCATTTGAGGGGGTTTTGACTTGAATTTTTAGTATCTCAGGACAACCTTTTCCCCAGCAGAGCAGGACAAAGGAGGAGAAATAGAAATATAACCCACAAGGGAGTTTCAGGACAGTAAGTTTCACTAGCCCACTGGGTAAAAAGAACTCCCTTGGTGATTACAAGATCTTAAGATATTAAAACAAGTTCCCTAGAGTCTAACACGGCACAGCCTGCTGGCCCAGCTCAAATAATGAGCTAATTCTAGCAGGAATAAAATGTCTTAAATGGTTACATCTATGGAAGGTAACTGTATAACTTCATATATTTTTAAAGGCCCTATGGGGCCTCCAAGATGGGGGAAACTATGTGTAAGCATGTCTTCATATATGGTGTTTGATTTTTCCCTCCCTATATCACCCTTTTGCTTAAATGTGGGTTATTTTATGTTGTTAATTTTGTGTTCTGTCTCCAGTGTGGTAGATGTAAGTTACTGAAGGAATGTACCAACATACGTAGCAATTACGTTTGTGGTGATATGAAGTTACCTTTGGCTTTTAAATCCTCAAATGCACTTAAGGCTTATGAAAGTCTGTATTTAATAAAAATTTATGTATTTCATTAAGTTGGCATATTTAATAGAATTTTCTGCTCTTCAACTGTATCAAATGTACCCTTGTGTTATCATCCAGAGAAAGAATGGAAATGAAATAAAAAAGGCATTAAGGGTCACGGAAGAGGCTGAATCCTAATGGGTAGACAGAGCCCTGGACTAGGAAATAAGAGACCTGGCCTCTAAGCTGTTATTGCAGCCAACTCCCTCCCTCCTTGGGTATGACCCTTCAATTCCTTCATCTAATAAATGAGGGTGTTGGGCTAAAGATTCTCCCTCCCAGCTTCAGTAATACATGACCTTCACATATGTATTTCTTCCTTTGAAAAGTCAGAGACAGAAATCAAAGAATCAAAGTTCTAGAGTGGGAAGGCAAATCAGAAGTCAGGTCTTCTAACTCCCTCATTTTACATATGAGGAAACTGAGGCCCAGAAGGGCTAAGTGATCTCCTCAAGGTCACATTAAACAAGACAGTGAGTGGTGTCAATTAGTGACAGAATCAAGGAACTTAAAGTTGACAGGGACACCAGAAGCCATCTAGCTCGATCTCTTTCTACATCATTTATTTGATAAGTATCTATTAAGCACCTCTATTCAAAGTGGTTTACTTTACATTTAGGGCTTCCTGAAGAGTGGGATTAGCTTTTGCCTTTTTTTTTTTTTTTTTGGTATCCTCAGTGTTTAACACAGCACCTGGCACACTGTGGTAAGCGCTTAATAAATGTTTATTGACTATTTACTATTGATGAGGACTTGAATATTCAAAGGTAAAAACAAAACAAGCCCCACCCTTCAAAACTTCACATTACATTCACAATATTAGGTATACACAAAATGAATAGAAAGCAATTTGGATGCATGGAAGGCACCAATAGGGAAGAAGAATGGGATCACTAAAAGCTTCATAATGGAGGGGGTGCTTGTGGTGCTTGAGAATCAAGGCAGACATGAGGAGGGAATGCATTCCAGGCCATGCAAAAATAGGAGCTGGGAGATTGTGCACAATATCTGACAAGCAATCACAATGCCTTAACCTGAAGATTTCCAGTAAAAGGGACCCCACTCTCCCTTGAGGTGGGCCATTCCATCATCTTTCTTGTCATTATCCAGGAATTTGGAGCTTCCTAATCATTGCCTTCTTCCCACCTAAATGGTTCTGTCTCAATGCTTAGATGTGTCAGGTCTTCGGCTATTTGAGTGATGGTTAAGGGAGCACGGCTGTAGGAGGCATGACTCAGGTGTGAAAGGCAAAATAACTAATCGAGTCATTAGAAATAAGCTGACTATTTTCTCTCCCACTACCGCCCCTTCTTGATTTCACTGTTCATGCTTAATGTGCTAAACGTCTTGCTGAGGTTGAAAACAGGACAGAGACAGAATAATGTAACAGAAAGGGCCTGGCCTTGAGAGGCAGCAGGCCTGGGTGGCATTCACAACCCTACCGCTTAACAGCCCTGTGACCATAGACAATGCACTTAACCTCTAGATAAACATTAGTTGCCTCTTGTGTCTGGTATGAATAATAATTGCCTCACCTATCTCACAGGAGTATTTACTTAGTAAATTTTAAATTTAAAAATGTGATACAAATTTGTCATGAAGGGAGGGAATGCTGGAAGGGTAGGTCCCATTTCTTTACTATTCATTCTGTATCTGTAACAGTGTCCTGTCAATAACCAGAGGCCCACCCAATAACCCCTAGTCAATCAGTCGGTCCAAGGGCGATTATTGCCTTTTTGTCCTTTTTGTCGCTTGTTCAATTGTTTCAGTCATTCCTGCCCTCAAGGGAGAGTCCAACGGGGGGGGGGTCAACATGCAAATAACCGTGCACAAACAAGCTACATATAGGATAAAATGTGAATAGAGGGAAGGCATTAGCAACAACAAAGGCAATTATATAATAAGTTAGAATTAAAGGGGATAAGGAAGGGCTTTGTATAGAAGAAGGGATTTTAGCTGGGCATTAAAGGAAGCCAGGGAAACCAGGAGACAGAGATGGGGCGGGGGGGGGGGGTAGAGAATTCCAGGCATGGGCAATAGCCAGTGAAAATGCTTGGAGTAGGAGATGGATTGTCCTGTATGAGGAAAAGCAAGGTGGCCAGTGTCACTACCAGGAATTACTATCTAGACTGAAGGTGGTCACAATCCTTTGGATGTTGCACCCACAGGGGCTTCATGGTAGGATGCCCATGATGGTAAGAACAATAGAAAAGGCAGGCCAAAAGGGTAACAAGATACAGAGTTGGTATAAAGGCATCCCTGACTGGTCCAAGGTACTCAGAGGGTAACAGTCAGGGCTCTGGGCAGTCTGTGTCCATCTGTGCATGTGCCTGGTAGAATGGCTGGCACCTGGTACTACAGTCTATATGGTTGAAGAGTCTAAAAATGGGGGTTCCAGTTTTCACTATGCCAAGCATCTTTCACCTGCCCTCTTCACCCCATCAGTTAGGGACCAGCTCCCTCACCATGACCTTTGACCCCTGACTGCTAGAGGACTGCGACCTTTGACACCTCCAGATTCAAGAGAAGGGGAAAGGGTTCATGCAGCTGTCCTTGGCACTGGACAGTCATCACTCCTTCTTGGTGCTGTCTGACCAATGATCTCAGGCATATCATAGCATAGCCCGATTTAAAACATTTCCCATTTTCACATAAAATTTATATGAAAATACACACTTGGAAAGCCACCCAGGTAACCAGACTTCCCAAAGTCACATTGTTCTGCCACATGGCTCCTTTGGTCTTCATCACAAATGGAGTCCTGGGCTCTCCTTACTTTTATCAACTGCTTGCAGGCAGCCTCAGAGGAAACCAGAGGCTGATATCCTTGCTAGAGGCACTGGTAGTAGGTGGTATACCTAGGTGGCACAGTGGATGGAGTGCTAGACTTGGAATCAGGAAGACCCATCTTCCTGAGTTTAAATCTGTCCTCAGACACTTACTAGCTGTGTGACCCTGGGCAAGCCACTTAACCCTGTTTGCCTCAGTTTCTTCATCTGTAAAATGAGCTGGAGAAGGAAATGGCAAACCACTCTAGTATTTTTGCCAAGAAAACCTCATATGGGGTCAACTGAACAACAACATAGCCCTCTTGTCCCTCAGGGCAATTGTCCTGCCTCCCTAAATGTGGTATAACAATGGTACACTATCTGGCACTTATACTTCAGACTAACAATAGTCAGATAGTTATTGTTTCTCTGGGTTTCCTCTTACCCAATGATCTAGGTTTTAACATGCCAAAACAGTCATTTCCTAAGTATAGGTAATAGCTGATCTAATAGCACAGATCGTGGTCCCTTCCTCACCTCAATAGACAATTTTATCAGTTGCTGTGGCCAGCAACTGACGAGCCTTTCTAAGCTTAGCTAGATCTTGTATCGAATGACAGATATCCAGTTCACTGTAGGTGTCCTGAAGTGTTTCCAACTTGGTAGAACTTTGGAGAACTTAACCATTCACTGACGTGGTCTTTAAGAACACAAGAATTATCTCCACCCTACAATAAAGCGTCAGAGAAAGACTTGGAGGAGCTACTTAACATGGCACGTGAAGCATAAAAACCTTTTTGAAAGGTACACTTTATGAGCCTGACATTTAAATGCAGCAAACTTAAATACAGCTGGAGTCCTAGCCTAAAGGAACTCTTTGCTGACTGCAAAAAGTTTCTACATTAATGGCATCTGTGGGTGATAACACCATCTCACGGAGATAAGAAAAGGTCTCTTTAAGTTTGGATATATGATGCTTTCTATTTGGGGCTTGTTTATATCTTACATGGGGACAAGGATGGGGACTAGACCTGTATACAGAAATCCCAGGTGAGAAAACTCTATTTACCAATGCAGGTCAGCACTTTCTCCACAGCTATGAATCTTAGCTATAGGCTAAGCTAGAGCACAGAGAGGTTGTTGCTTCTTGCACATCTATTATGTATGAAAGGAATGTCTCAAACACAAGTCCTTCTAGCTTCCAGCATGGATCTCTAGCCACTATCCCATGCTGAGTCCCACTTTATATGCAAATTCTAAATTCAGTAATGGAAACCACTCGACATTCTCCATAATATATTAAAAAGCCACTGGTTACACACAGAACAAGAAAGCCACAGCTTGGTGATTCAACCTGAAAATAAGATGGTATTTTTAAAAAGCTGATTGCTGGATCAATTGTTTGCCAGGCCAAGAATCTGCTTTCATGTGCAAAACAACCTTCACTAAACCAAACAAACCACTCCTCACCCTTCTAGGGCCCCTATCTTCTCATCCATGTAAAGAAACTGTCAGATGAAAGTTTTAAGATAATTTTGTTGTATATTTGAAAGGAATAGCAAGTTGTACATAGTAGATTTGCAGTTTGATGCGCAATCTTTGTGGGGTTTTTTTTTGTACTATTATGTACTGTTATGGAAATGCTTGTTTTATTCCATAAATTAAAAATTAAAAAAAAAATAGGTGGGCTTCATGCACCACCCTTCCTACGATTGATACATACCCTGTCCTAAGGATCTTGATTTTTTTTTACTTTTTATTTTTTTTTTATTTTTTAAGACCTTGATTATTTATAGCCTATGTGGTTTCCTCTCCTACACAGAAATAAAAGATTGACAACGATCTAGGTTTTAAGAGACAGGCTCGTTTCTTTAGCATTTTTTGTGGATTCTGTATCCCAGAATGAAAAGGATGAAGGGCAAGGCGTAGAAAAGAAGAGCAGCCTTTCGTCCTTCGTCTCTTTTCCCTTTTGGGGCTCTAGAGATGTATGAATTCACCCTGACAAGCCCAGTCCTCTCTTCATACTTCAAAACTTTTTTTTCATATAGGCAGAAGAAGCATAGAATTGAAGGCAATTCATGAAAAAGAACCGGGACTTGAGATCGAAAGCACCTTGGGTCAGTAGGTCACTTCATGTTTGAGCCCCAGTTTCGTCCTCTGTAAAACGGGGATAATACCTGCGCAAACGACCTCACAGTATTGTTTAACTGTAACACACAGCGCAGCTTTTGCAAAGCAATGTATCTTCCGGATACATCTTCAGAAGGTATATCACAAATATGCAAACCCCTCCCCCACAACATGTGGGAAGAGTAATCTCTGTTCAGTCTCTGCGAAGGGGAAGGGGGATTTGGTTCCCACAGAGCACAGTCCGGGGTCCAAGTCCAAAGCCCCCCGCCCCCCCCCCGGCCTAAATCCAGACACACCCCCTCCTGCAATCCTGGCCCCAAGGTTTCCATGGCTCCAACTCCAGGTCTGGTGAGGATCACCTCTAGCACCTGAAACTGAGGACAAACACAGAACAGAAACAACCCAGGCTCATTTCTCCGAGCCAGGGTAAAAGAGGTGAGCGGAGGAAGGAGAGCCCCTCCCCTCTCCCTAGTTCAGTTCACTGGAGAAAGTTAGGCACTCCTTTTAAAGATACAGGGAGCCAGTTCCAGAGACTACTCCCACCCACGTGCTAGGGATGTAGTGTGCTCTTAGGCAAACTTTTGTGATTGTTGTTCAGTTGTTTCAGTTGTGTTTGACTCTTCATGACCCTATTTGGGAGTTTGCTTGGCAAAGATACTGGAGTGGTTTGCTATTTCCTTCTCCAGCTCATTTTACGGATGAGGAAAGTAAGGCAAACAGGGTTAAATGGCTTGCCCAGGGTCACACAGCTACTGTCTATAGCTAGATTTAACTAGGTATGCTCAAAAGCTGGGTTACATAAGGCAGGTACTTTGTATGTTTTAATGTCATTTGAGCTCATAGTTTAGGCTCAAAAAAAATCTCTACCCTATAGGAAAAATTGCTCCCCAATTAACAAGGTGGGCTTTGTATGTTAGTTTACTGGCTCCTCAGTTCAATGCTCCTCACAACTGTGCACTCCACTTTTCCTCTAGATGAGTGAAAGTTCTCAATAATATCGCATTCAAAGTTCTCTTCGTCACCTAAAGTGAACACACAAATCCCATTGGCACCAATTCACTGGAAATTCAGAAAAATGGGTCCCACCTCACTGGGTCTGTAAAGCCCCATGTATATAGAATGCCTCACAGGTTGTTGTCTGTCCTTCATTCTCAAAGAGGACCATGACATCAGGAAGGTAATGCCATGACCTGCGAGTGAATTGGATTTAATTGAAGCATTGCTGTGCAGTCACCAGCCTCACTCTCTCCTCTGGAGTCATCTGAGTCCAATGGCAAGATATAGATCAGGACTACTGGAGATGGCCCTATGTTCACAGATACACCAACTTGTCTTTCTTCTTGATGAACTTTGTAATTTTACATGTTTGCACCCCAAAGGCAGGCACACAGTATACTGAAGCAATTTTTAGAAAATCCGGAATCCTCCCCCAACACCTTTAAGCCTTTCTATTTTTGGCAGGCCACTTGAAAAAAAAAACCAACAACTTCCAACCTGAGCATTACAGCATGTCTAAGCAAGAAGTTCCATTCTCTCATGTTCAAGCATAGAAGAAGACAATAACATATCAAAAGAAACATGAAAATAACCTACTGCAGTGCACAGATTCCAAGAAGAGACAGCAAATGCATTTCATTTAGTAGGAGGAAATAGACTTAGTTAATAACAATAAGAAAGAGTAGGGATAGGAAATTATAGAAATAAAGAGACCTTCTGGACAGAAGGACCAGGGACTAAGAAATCATCATCTGAGGAACTACTTAAAGGTAGTTTACAGTTCTCTTGGAGGGACAGTTGAATGAGAGATGGTTGGTGAAGGATGTGTGGGAAGATTTCTTAGGCCCCAAATTTTAATTCCAACATTTCTAGCAATAGCCCAAAATGTTCCAAAGCATATATCGGGGAGTGGATTTCCCCTTTAGTCATTCACTCTCAACCATCTCTTCCCCCAGGACTTGAAGTGATGATCATTTCATCATCATCATGATCACAACTTCACATAGTGATTTAAGTTTCCTCAGGAGAAGCCTGTGAAGTAGGTAGTACAAATGTTTTTGCTCCCACTTAGAAGGAATTCACTCCATTCCCAGGGTTGAACTCTGGAAAAATAAGAGCAGGGTGGGGATTGGGGGTGGCTTTATACCCATCTTACAGATGTCAGCCATCAAAGAGGTTGCACAGGCTGCCATTTTATGAAAGAGAACCCCAAATTCCTCATCCCTTGTACCTACCCTTCCAATGTAGGGGAAAGTGTCTTGCATAGCTTTGCATTTGTGGTATGGAAACAAAACCTGGCTGCATTTTCTCCCATTGCAGCCTCTTCCTGGCAGATTCCTGGATTTATAGAGCTCAGCTGGAAAGGCTGCTGACAGCAAAAGAGATTGATTTTCTCCTGGATGATTCTGGGAGGCTTGTGTTGGCAAGCCAAAGTAGTAAGAGTGAGCCCCAGGGTTGGGGTTATGTTGCTAGTGCTGAAAAAGAGCATCTGACACCATGTATACACGGCAGCTCGGGGTAGGGCAAAGGATACCCTTTTCCCATTTTTAGAAAGATACTCAATGTACAAACTGGGTCAGGTGTGGGACTATTATTCATTTTCTCCGCCACTAAAGAAATGCTTAAAACTCAAAGGGTTTATAAATACACTTTGTCAGATATGAGCTAGCCACCCACCATTTCCATTATATTCTGCAGGGAGACTGATAATGTTTTACATTAAAATGTAAAACACTTCGAAGGACTGCTGAACAACATTTCTCTTTCACTTCTGACATGCATTGTCTACGCAACTCACAAGTTATGATCCCCTGATGAATCATGCTCTGGCTTGGGTTTTCTTAGTCTCAATATCTTTCTGGCAGTGGTCATCTTCTCCTATTACAGAGATCTCTTGCTGGGCAACTAGCACCCAGATCCAGGAGCTTCTGACCTCGAACTCACAAGTTTACCAACAAGGCTAGGAACAATCATCCCAAGATCTCTGTTCAGTGCCCAGTGTTCAGGAGAAGAACAGAAAGCAAAGGAGGCAAAGAAAATTTTGATATGCAGTCTCAGAATAATGCTTGTTGCCTACATCGCAACAGAAGGAAATGTGAAATTTCAATTAAAGGTAAGTGAAAATAAAGATGTAGTTTTGTTTATTTTTTTCCCTTCCAAATTCACAGATTCTAGGTTAAGCTCTAAAGGCTTCCTGACTCTCCTCATGCTTCCTGGCACTTGACCCCACACACAAGGGTACCACTGTGGGATATTAGAGAAGGAAAGGAGAAAAGGAGTCAGAAACTCTTAGGAGAACCAGAACAGCAGTGAAAATAGTGGGTAGGCTTGGCTGGGCCTGAGAAGTGAAGCCAAGCAAAAGAAATGAGCTTGAGGGTCTTAGGGACACATTTACTATATTCAGCTCCAAAATAATCTGGGGTTCTGAATGTAGTCTTCACTGCCTCTGTGAAAGAAGTTGACATCAGTTTGCTCAGCTTTAGCATTTGGGGTTAAAACTTACCTGGAATACCAGGACCAATGCATTTGAAAAACTGTGTCTAACCAAAATTTGTTTTTAAGATCTTCCATTTTCCCTTTGGAGCCGAAGTCCTGACTTCCTCTGGGGAGGATAGAGAATGAAAGTGGTGTTTCTTCCAGGGTGAGGTGGGGGTGGAGAGATTAAGGGGCTGTATTTTTTATGTGAGGTATATTTATTTATAAATATTTAGACAATAAGCATATTACAGGTTGATCACTAAAACAGATATGCAAATAGAAAACTCCCTAAACAATCAACATAGCATCTGAATTACAAATATCAATATACTTTAAGTACAACTATAAATTACTGAGTAAACTTCTGTACTCTGAGATTTATGAAGACAGGTTTGTATCTCATTAGCACCTTCAAATATTTGCTGGAATAATCTCCTTGATAAAGGACATTTTGAAGGCATTCAGCAAGGTTTATTGGCCTGAGGAAGACATCATTCAGTTCCTGCCTGAGACACTTTAGTAGTTCTGTCACTTTGGGCAAGTCATTTGACCTTCCACAAAAGTTTTCTCATCTCTAAAATTAGGGAATTGGGTTTGATGGCCTTTAAGTTTCCAGTTCTAAAATTATACTCTTGTTCTCCGTGGTGATTTCTATTTTTCTCACTACAGCTTAGACTAATTATTAAACAACAATTCCCATTTTCAGGATGTGTCTACATGGGCAATCCAATTAAATATTCATTTTAAAAGCCTTCTGGTTATTTTACTTAGGCATGATTTACTTTATTAGGATATATTTTACACTACAAGTCTTTATAAACTATTTCAGTCTTGACTTTCTTCTAAATTTGGTCAATACTTCAGATTATCATTGAAAAAAAGGTGAAAATTCGACTCCTGTAAATGTTTTAATGAAAATATAACATTGTACATCGTTGTACTACCTGAACTTTTTGGTAACCATTTATAGTCAAATTAATTTCAATTAATAGAACATTTAAAATAAACATGAATCGTCAGATGAAACAAATCAATACATATGCCATTTTTGAGAAGCATGTTTTGATCTGTACCTTTAATCTATCAGTTTTCTTTTTTCCTTATTTTTAGCATTTAAAATTTTTTTTAATTCCAAATTCTCTCCCTCCCTGAAGCTCCTATCCTACCTACTCAGAAGGCAAGCAATATGATACCAATTGTACATGTGAAATCATACAAACCATATTTCCATATTAGCCATGTCACAAAAGAAAAGAAGCAAGAAAAATAAAATGAGAAGTTATACTTCAATTGGCACTCAGTTCTCTCTTTGGAGGTGGGTGGTATTTTGATCCTCTGAAAAGTCCTTCAGAATTATCTTAGTTTGTTTTATTGATCAGAGTAGCAAAGTCTTTCATAGTTGAGCATTGTTACAATATTGCTATTATTCTGTATAGTGATTTCTTGGTTCTGCTCATTTTACTTTACATCAGTTCACATAGATTTTCCTAGATTTTTCCTTAGGAAACCATCATACTTGTCATTTTACAGCATGAAAAGAGCTGCTATAAATATTTTTGTACATATAGGTCTTTTCCCTTTTCTTTTGATATCTTCAGGATACAGACGTCGTGGTGGTATTACTGAATCAAAGGAGAGGCATAGTTTTATAGTCCTTTGGCCATAGTTTCAAATTATTCTCCAGATTGGTTGCACCAATTCACAACTCCATCAACAATGCATCAGTGTATCTATTTTCCACATCCCCTTCAGCATTTATAATTTTCCTTTTCTGTCATATTAGTCAATCTGATAGGTGTAAGGTGGTACCTCAGAGTTGCTATAATTTGCCTTAATCTATTCAATAGTGATTTAGAGCATTTTTTCAGATAACTGTAGATAGCTTTGATTTCTTCTTCTGAAAACTATGTGTTCATATCCTTTGACCATTTATCAGAGAATGGCTCTTATTTTTATAAATTTGACTCAGTTTTCTATATATTTGAGAAATGAGGCCTTTGTCAGAGAAGCTTGCTAAAAAATATTTTATATTGCTTTATTGTCTATAGTACCTTTTAGCAAAATGTAGGTTCATTGTTTATCTCCTTTAATTTGGTCTATTTTTACTTTTTACTTTGTATGAAATCATGATTATTACTCTTGCCTTTTTTACTTCAGCTGGAGCATAATAGATTCTGCTCTAACCCCTATTTTGACTCTCTCTGTATATATTTCTGTTTCAAGTGTATTTCTTGTAAACAACATATTGTTGAATTCTGGTTTCTAATCTAGTCTGCTATCTGCTTCCATTTTATGGGTGAGATCATCTCATTCACATTTTCAGTTATAAGTACCGGGTATTTCCCTCCATCCTATTTTCTTCTATTCATCCTCTCTCTCTTTTTATCCTATCCTTCCTCAAAAGTCTGTTTTGCTTCTAACCATTGCTTGCCTTAATCTGCCCTCCCTTTTATCACCCCCCCCCATTCTCTTATTTCCTTCCCATCCTATTTCCCTATTGGGTAAGACATTTCTAAATTCAGTTGAGTGCATGTATATATTACATATATATGTATATATATGTATATATATCACATATATATACATATATGTATTATATTATATATATATATAATATATGTGTGTGTATTTTATATATATATATGTGCATATGTGTGTGTATTTTTTCTTCTTTGAACCAATTCTGATAAAGTGAAGTTCAAGAGTTAACCCACCTCCCCTCCTCCACCACTTCCCCCTTCACTGTAAAAGCTTTTTCTTGTGCACCTCTTTTATTTGAGATAATTTCCCTCCATTCTTCTTCTCCCTTCCCCCTTCTACCAGTGCATAGCTCTTTTTCACCCCTTCATTTCTTTTTAGATTAATCCAAAATAATCAATTCACACCTGTGCCTTCTATCTTTACAGACTCCTTCTGACTGCCCTAATAATGATAAAAGTTCTTAGGAATTACATATATCCCATATAGAAATGTAAATAGTTTAACCTTATTGAATCCCTTATGATTTCTCTTTCATGTTTACATTTTTATGTTTCCCTTGAGTCTTGTGTTTGAATGTTAATTTTTTTTTTATTCAGCTCTGGTCTTTTCATCAGGAATGATTTAGTATTTGAATGGTGTCTCTTTGACTCTTTGCAATATTTCCTCCTTGAACTGGGAGCGCTAGAATTTGGCTATAATATTCCTTGGAGTTTTCATTTTGGGATCTCTTTCAGGAGGTGATCAGTAGATTCTCTCAATTTGTATTTTGCCCTCTTCATGTAAGATATCAGGGCAGTTTTCCTTGATAATTTATTAAAAGATGATGTCTAGACTCTTTTTTTTGATCATGGCTTTCAGGTAGTCCAATAATTCTTAAATTATCTCTACTTGATCTATTTTCCAGGACAGTTGTTTTTCCAATGAGATAGAGTAGAAGAGAACTAAGACAAAACTAAGCACAGAAGCATAAGAAGAAAAAAAATCCTTCATCAGCCACCATATTGTATGACACGCATGATTCATATCAAGAAGCAGCTGAAAGGTTTAAGTCCAGTGGAAAAAAATCTGTTTCAAGTCGAATGCCAAGTGTTTAGCTCTGGGGGTGCTTTCTTGTTGCTCTTGTGAGGGCTAGTCATGGCTCCATAATGGCCTCATCCTCATGTACAGAACTACATCTCTCCTACTCCCTTTGGACCTGATTTTCTCTCTCGTCAACTTCTTTGGCTCTATCCTTTGGATGTGATTTGGTTTTCCTTTCAAGCTGAAAAGAAAACATATCAATCATAGCTTTCACCAAATATGGGCTGACACTGTTTAGAACACAGTATAGTCCAGGCACTCATGGGATCCCCAAACCCTTTCAGGGAGTCTGGGGGATCAAAATTTTTCACAATAATACTAAGATGTTTTAATTTTAAATACAGTAAATATTGAATTGGGGGTCCTCAATAATTTTTAAGCATGTAAAAAGGTCTTGAAATCAAAAAGTTTGAGAACCATTGGCCTAGAAAAATCTGGGTCCACATTTTTTCTCCCTGCTGTGAGAAGTTCCAAAATAATTGAATCAATAATTCTTTTCTTATTCAACTCAAGACCCTAGTCAGGAAAATTTACCCTGGCAAATACTGTAGTTGTGAAATTTATTTCTCTCTCTCCTAGGTGTTCTGCCCTTATTGCCTTTCCTCTGCTTCATTTGAATAATGAAATATATAGAAAAACAAAACAATATTTAAGCACATTTATCTTAGAAAATCAGCTTTTTTAAAAAAGAGAAACAAAGTAAACTTTAAAAAAATTATTTACTGTTTTTATTTTTCTCCAGCTACATGTAAAAACAATGTTAACATTCATTTTTAAAACTTTGAGTTCCAAATTCTCTCTCTTCTTCCCTCCCCACTCCTACTCATTGAGAAGGCAAGCAATTTGATGTACGTTATACAAGTGTAGTTATGTAGAATGCTTTCCTACTACTCCTGTTGTGAAAATTCCCTCTATCCTATTCTCCCCCCATTTATTCTATCCTCTCTGTCCTTTCACCCTGTCCTTCCACAAAAGTATTTTGCTTCTGACTACCCCCTCCCCCAATCTGCCCTCCCTTCTATCACCCCCCCCTTCTCTTATCCCCTTCCCCTTCTTCTATTTTCCTGTAGGGCAAGATAGATTTCTATACCCAATTGAGTGTGTATGTTAGTCCTTCTTTGAACCAATTCTGATGAAAGTAAGGTTCACTCACTCATTCCCTCTCACCTCCTCCCTCTTCCCCTTACTGTAAAAGCTTTTTCTTGCCTCTTTTATGTGAGATAATTTACCCCATTCTACCTCTCCCTTTCTCTTTCTTCTAGTACAGTCCTCTTTCACCCCTTAATTTTATTTTTTAGATATCATCCCTTCATATTCAACTCACACCTGTGCCCTATGTCTATGTATACTCCTTCTAACTACCCTAATAATGAGAATGGTCTTATGAATTACAAATATCATCTTTCCATGTAGGAAAACAATTTAACTTTAATAAGTCCTTTATGATTTCTCTTTCCTATTTACCTTTTCATGCTTCCCTTGAGTCTTGTTTTTGAAAGTCAAAATTTCTATTTAGCCCTGGTCTTTTCTCAAGGATGCATGAAATTCCTCCATCTCACTGAATATCCATTTTTTCTCCTCATGGATTATACTCATTTTTGCTGGGTAGGTGATTCTTGGTTGTAATGCTAGCTCCTTTGCCTTCCAAAATATTATATTCCAAGCCTTCCAGTCCTTTAATGTGGAAGCTGCTAAATCTTGTGTTATCCTGCTTGTGGCTACACTATACTTGAATTGTTTCTCAGAAAGCAAACTCTTAAGAAATGGAGATTTGGAGAACAGACATAAAAGTCTGTTCCCAAAGTGAACCAGTTAAAGTGGGAGAGTGTGAAAAATCACTAGCCTTTACCAAACAGTTTCAGCAAATCCAGATTTTGTTCCATGACTTTGTTCCATGGTTCCATCAGATAGTCTTTGTCCTGTAGCCCAAAATCCAATCCTCAATGCAACTGCCAGCTGTGGGTGATGGCTTTCCCTGTTTTCACACTTTCTGAGAAACACTACAGTCATATGTGGCTGCTATGCATGTCTCCCAAGCACCTACACTGGGACTGTGGCTTCTGCCTTTCGTTTCCCACAGAATAGTAGGGCTAATTTATCAGTTATCATCATGCTACAATCCATTACAAAATTAGGGCAGTTTCCAAGGTGGTTGAGTAGGAAAGGGTATTAGGGATAACTGTCTGCATCAGACACTGTGTCCAGATTCCTATTACATATGGATACAAACTTCCTTCTAAAGGAAAAGAAAGAATTTACAAACATTGTCTTGACCATCAACATTCATGCAAGTCTTTCTATTATCTCTCATTTCTCATAAGCAGAAGCCTCCAGAGAGTAAGTAATTAATATAAGATCCTAGGGAATGGGGGGAGGGGAGAAGAGCAGAAATTATACCCTCTCACTAAGAAACTGGCTCTGGAGGCCTAAGGCAGACAGTCCTGGGAGAAATTTGACCTCTTAAAAAGTGTATCACAATGTTTTCCAAACTCTCTGGCTCATTATGATCCAACCTAGGGCTTCAGGGAAAATATCTTAAATAAATCTTATATTTGGCTCATGTCTAGCATCTCCCCAAAAAGAGATGAAGAGAATCCCTCTCAGAAAGGTATTCAGTATGTAAAGTAGATAATATATAGGTCATCTATTTATTTTCTCCATCATTAAAGAAATGCGTGAAGTATAAAAGCCTGCCACCTTGACGAATGTATAAAACATAAACTGTATTTCTCAATAAATGCAGGAGAAAAACAAGAATGCCCACTCTCACATTATTACTTGATAGAGTTCTACAAATGCTAGCAATTAGCAAAAAAAAAAAAAAAGAGAAAAATTAAATGTGTAAAGATAGGTAGAGGAGATACAACTATCCCTTTTTGCTAGTAACGATTGTTTACTTAGGAAATTCTAGGGAGTCAGTAAAGATAAAAACTGAGAAAGTTAATAGTTTCACTAATGTTGTAGGCTACAAAACAAACCCACAAAAATCAACAGCTTTTCCATATAATAATAATAAAATCCAGGAAGCAGTAATAGAAAGGGAAATACCATTCAAAATAACTACAAAATGCATAAAATTCTTGGGGATCAAAATTCTCAGATAAGGGTTTTGTATTCAAGATATATAAACAACTAACATATATATTATATATGTTAAATGTTATGTGTATACGTATATAAATATGATATATACAAATATGTGATATATATGCTAACCTTTATATAAAACTTACTATGTACCAGGCACTATGCTAAGTGCTTTATAATTATTATCTCATTTGATCCTTACAACAACCTTAAGAGGAATGTGCTATAATTACCCCCATTTTACAGATGAGGAACTAGGACAGACAGGACTTAAGCGACTTGCCCAGGATCGCACAACTAGTGTCTGAGGCTGGTTTCAACCTCAGGGCTTCCTAACTCATGCCTGGTGCTCTATATAGATAAATGGTCAAGGTATATGAACAAACATTTCTCAGAAAAATTGTAAGGTATTAATAACCATATGAAATAATGCTCTAAATCACTATAATAAGATAAACACAAAGCAAAACAACTTTGAGGTTTCAGCTCAGCAAATTGGCAAATAGGACAAAAGATGGGAATAACGTGTTGAAGGAGTTATGTGAAGATAAACACACTAGTGCATTGTCTGTGGAGCTGTGAATTAGCATGACCATTTTGGAAAACAATTTAGAATGATGCAAAGGAAGTCACTAAAATTTCCATTCTTTTTGACACAGAGATTCCACTACCAGTCTGATATCCCTAGAAGGTCAACAGTAAGAAGAAGGTCCCTATATAAATCAAAATATTTATAGCAGCACTTATTGTGTTAGCAAATAGTAAGAAAAAAAGTAGATGCCCTCTGATTGGGGAATGGCTAAACAAACTGAGGTACATGTGTGTAATGGAATATTACTGTGCTGTAAGAAATTATGGAAGTGATGAATACAAAGGAGAATGGAAGATTTTTTCTGTCTGATGTAGAGTGAAGTAATCAGAGCGAAGAAAAAAGCATATCCGATTATAACAAGTGGCCATTGCCAAATTACAAAGAACAAGAATGGTTTCAAAGAAGAGATTTGAGAATTGCTGTGGTGGGAGGTCCACAGTTGTAGTAGATTACACATATTTTTAGATGTATTGATCAGTTTTGATGATTTTAAATTTTTCCTTCCAAAATATTATTTGTTATATCAAGGTTCTCTGGAAGGGAAAAAAAAAGAGAGAAACTGGGAGAAACTCTGGTGATGTAAACATTTATGTAAAAAACCTAAACTATTACTGATTGTAAAGTACTCACAGGAGCTCATGAACAGACATAGAACATGCATGAAGTATGAAAAGACTCAAACAAGTTATTTGCCTCTATTCAGTTCTGTGCTGTCTGCATAATTCACAAGTTCAAGTCTCCTAGCAAAGCCATCCCCTGTCTAGAGCTTCCTTCATGTTTTCAACAGTAATTTCTTCCTGTTGATAGTCACCTCCTCTGAAAAGTTTTGCAGATATGACCTCTTTCTGGGTCACCAGCACCTGGACCCAGGAGCTTTTAACCTCTCCCATACACAAGGTTGCTACCAAAGTTAGGAACATCCATCTCAGAATCCCTCTTCGGTTGCTGGTGCTCAGGAAAGGAAATAGAAATTAGAAGAGGCAGCAAGGGACTTGAGATACAGTCTCAGCCTTCCCCAGATAAGCATATGCTCTCATTAACCTGGGTGAACTAATTGCCAGGGTTGGGGTGGAGTGGGAAGGAGAGACAGAGGTTCTTTCCAGCTAGAAGAATAAGGAGTGTGCCAACACGCTCAATAAATGGAAAGAGAGAGGAACGAGAGAATCTTCTTAAATTCTACTGTGTGGATGGCTTTTCCTGGCTCAGCCATTAATTATCTTTGAAAGAGTCTCTTCTGGGGCAGCTAGGTGGTGCAGTGGATAGAGCATCGACCCTGAAGTCAGGAGGACTTGAGTTCAAATCTGGCCTTAGACCAAACACTTGACACTTACTAGCTGTGTGACCCCAGGCAAGTCACTTAACCCCAATTGCCTAAAAAAATAAAATAAAAAAGAGTCCCTTCTGCCCATCTTGGGGAACACAGGATCTGCCAGAAGCCTCTAGTCATGCATTGTGCTAGCATGAGCTAGACCATGTGTGTCACCAAATGTGGTCAGGCCACAGGCTCAGCTCCATAGGGAGTGCCTCAGCCAAAAAACTTATGTTTATCACCAGAAGCGGCCAGGGCACAAACTGAGCTCCGTGAGATGGCTCCCACAAGTCCATCCTCACGTACATTGTGTGTCAGTCCTCTTCTGTAAATGTTATACAGCTTAGCCAAGAGCCTGGGTCTTGTCATTCTCTGGTGATCATGCTACAATTGTCTCTAGTGCATGTTATATTTCCACAAATCCAGTCTCATCCAAATCTAGCTGTTCTACTTATATTTCCATAATACAAGATGGAGCTAGCTCCCTTTGTTATAGTGCTTTATAGCAGAGGTGTCAAACTTTCTGCAAGTGGGCAGGTAAAGCTCCCAAGTGGTACGCACATTAGATTAAAAATAGAATTGGGAAATCTTTGACAGCATAAGTAAGAATATAATATAACATATGGGCAGCTGGGTGGTACAGTGGGTAGAGCACCGGACTTGGAATCAGGAAGACTCACCTTCATGAGTTCAAATCCAATCTCAGATACTTGCTAGCTATGTGATCCTAGATAGGTCACTTGACCCTGTTTGCCTCAGTTCCTCATCTGTAAAATGAGCTGGAGAAGGAAATGGCAAACTATTCCAGTATCCTTGACAAGAAAACCCCAAATGGGGTCTTAAAGAATCAGACATGACTGAAACTACTCAACAATAACCACAAACAATACAACATAAATAATGTCAATTTGTGATTTTCTAAGTCAATATATTGCCCACAGGAATCCTTTTCTATTTGATTTTAATACCACTGCTTTACAGCTTGCAAAACACCTTCCTAACAAGAGCCCTGTGAAATAGTTACCTTAGCATATCATTATCCTCACTTTACAGATGAAGAAACTAAGTCTCAAAGAGGCGAAATGGTTTGCCTGTGCTCACATAGCTAGTAAAAGGTCGAGCCAGGACTCAAACACAGGTCTTTCTAAGTCCGTGACACCATATTGCCTCTACGAAGGCATGTACAGGTAATGTACGGTTCTGGCTCGGAGGGCCCATCTGAGACTCAGCAGGAGAAAACGAAGCCCCAAGTCTTAAAGAAGAAATGGAAAATTTAATTAACTCTGTTCTTTTTGTGGGACTGTGATCCCCCCTTACCTTTCACCTTAATCAAAGACGGATTAAAGTGAAATCCAACCTACAGCTTGAGTCCCATTCAGAGCTGATTAGAAACATGCGTTCCCTCCCTGGGACTGACTAGTCAGGGAAGAGGGAAGCTATTATCTCTCTTTGGAGCTGGTAAATGTTTCATAGCTGGGGCAGCTTTCTTTCTACAGAGGGAGAAAATTGACCTGGAGAAATAGGTCCCCTTTCTTTTGTTTTACAATCACTCATTGGTTCAAATAAGGAACAAACACCACACATATGGGTTGTGCTGGAATCCACAAAACACCAAGGCTTCTGATGCAAAGTATAAAGTCCTTAGAGGAATTGCCCACCAGCCAGAAGGGCACAGCAGGGTGACTTCCTGCAGAGAAATGTTTGCCTCCTATGAGTCAATACAGCGAGAATCTGGAACTTTTACATTGTGACTAAGTGCTCAAGGAAAATGTTTCTGAGAGAGAATGAAAGAGAGAGACAGACAGAGAAACAGAGAAAGGAGAGAGAAGGGAAGAGGGTGGGGTGAGGAATGGAGAGAGAAACACAGAATGCAGAACACACCCAAACTGTTTAAGAATGGCTTTGGATTTAAGGGAGAGTGGTTACTCAAACCCTTCTGGGCTCTTAAGGTGTTTCAAGTAGGCCAAGGAAGCCTAAGCTGCAGGTTCAGAGTCCCAGCTAGATGTTTGGAGAGGGTAGCAGCAGCCAACACTGGGGTCTCCAAATGGATTAAGCTGGCCTTCCAGCCCCTCACGAGCTCACATTATACTCCTGACCTCCATTACCCGACTTCTGCCAAGTTAAAAGAGAGACAAACTACGGGAATGATAATTTGAGAACGAAGAGTGACAAAAGAAGAGGTCTCGTCTACATTTTAAAAATTTAAATAAAAAAAAAAGACATAGAAGCCAAAGAGACAGAATTAACAATCGCTTAGGCTTGGACTCAGGAAGATCTAGGTTCAAATCCAGCCTTTGACACTTACTAGTTGTGTGACCACGGAAGTCACTTAACTTCTCTGAGATTCAGTTTCTTTATCTGTAAAATAAGGAGATGATGGGATGGGATGGCCATAAAGGTCCCTTCCAGTACTAAATGGATGATCTTATTGTAACAGTGGGTATACCTTCAAGGACTGGGCCCCTTCCATGGAGGTAGGCCGTATCTGTAACACATTTGTCCTGGCCCTTTTCAGTGTACGCATAGATAACGGACATTCAGCACCCTCAGGCTTCTGATTGGTCCCTGTGTGTCACCTCTCTCCAACCCACCCCAGGAAGGGGGGCTGTATTGAAGAGGATTTAACTAAGCAGGAGCAAGACTTGCCCATTCAATATGAAAAGGGAGAGACAACTTCTGCTATCCCTCTCTTATCCCTTTCTTTTGAACATGTGGTTTGGGACTCTAACTCTTTTTGGACTGTCTTTGAAGGAGGGGATACTCCCTCTCTCCCCCTCCCCCAAAAGCTGTGACAGTTGCTCTCACGCGTAGTGAGAGCATCTGCTTGTCTCGGGGAGTCTGAGATTTTATCTCAAAGTGTTGGCCGCCTCTTCTATTTTGTGTTTCTTTCTCCGATTACCGGGTGACTGAACAGAGATCCTGAGTTGGATATTTCCTGATTTGGTGGCTAGGTCCCTCATGGGCTCAAGAGATCTGAAAACATGAGAGGTTCAGATGACCAGCAGCAGACGCTGAGCCAAGTGCTCCACAACTATTGCCTCATCTGGGCTTCACAACAACCATGAGAGGTAGGTGCTAATATTATCCCCATTTTACAATTGAGGGAACTGAGGCAAACCGAGGTTAAGTGACTTGCCCAGGGTCACACAGCTAGGAAGTGTCTGAGGTTAGATTTGAACTCTTTGGGAGTCTTCCTGACTCCAGGCCCAGCGCTATTCACTGTACCACCTAGCTTCCTTAATACATGTCATAGTACAGTATGTATAATAAAACACACTAAATGATGAAGCAAAGCAAAAACTCTCCCCAGACTAGAGAGACAAAAGCTCCAATATATCTGCTAAAAAAAAAAGAGTGGAGGACATAACAGGTAAGGGGAGTTGCCTTGACTCTATAGCTCCTGAATAATAAAAATGTTAATATACTACTTGTGTATTTACATAGTGCTTTAAGCTTAACAAAGCACTTTCTATATGTTACCTCATTTGGTCTTCACAACCCTGTGAAATAGGCACTAATACTATCTCTATTTTACAGATGAGGAAATAGGCTGAGAGACAAGCAATAATGACATTCAGCTTCAGAGCCATAACCAGCTAACTTTGGACTTGGGCGAAGACTATAATTATCTCATTCTACTTGCATTTTCCTGGTGGTTACTTTGCTTGTTTTAAGTATGTTTTCTTAAGCCATTCACTTTTGCTGTCCTCAGAAGTCCTGCAGTTCTTGTTATATACCCTGGTTCAACTCAATTTAACTTAACTTAAACATACATTGTGTACCCAAGGCCTTGTGCTAGGTGGCATGGTGGATAAAGACCTGGACTCAGAGTCAGGAAAACCTAAATTCCAACCCTGCCTCAGATACTTACTGTGTGATCTTGGATACGTCACTCAACCTCCTCATCTATAAAATGAAGACAATAGCACCTGCCTTACAGGGTTGTTATAAGGTTCAAATGAAATAATACACATAAAGCTCTTTTCAAGCCTTAAAGCACTATCTCTCTCTCTCTCTCTCTCTCTCTGTATATATGTAATATACATACGTATATATGTATATGTATACATGTGTGTATATATATATGTATACATGTATATATGTATATGTATACATGTGTATATATATATATGTATACATGTGTGTATATATATATATATATTATATATATATATATGTGAGCCATTATTATTATTGTTGTTGTTTCTCTTAATTCTGTTTAATGATGGTGCTAAAGGGATGGTAGAGACTAATAGGAAAAGGAGAGGTCAGGAAGTGAGGGAGCTACCAAGGGAGGAGGAGGTGAGCCTTGATAAACTCCTTGATTATAGGGACAAAGTTTATTTGTCTTTTACTTTTTTTCTGGGAAGTCATCTTCCGTCCATTCCCTAAATGCATACACAAGGCTCTGTATGCAATAGATATTGAATAAATGTTTACCTACTAAATGTGATTAGAAATTAGTCAGCTGGGCAGGTAAAAGTGACCTGAGGCTGCAGACAAAACAATATAATCAGATGAAGGAATCATTGCTAATGTACCTCTTTTTCTCTCTTGAAAAATTCTTTGATGGGGGAGGGGATACAATACATACATTATTTCATTTGAGCCTCACAACAGCCCTGTAAAGTTGATGCTACTATTATCTTCATTTTACAGATGAGGAAAATGAGGCTGTGAGAAGTTGGGTGACTTATTCAGGATCACACAGTTAGTGTCTGAGGCAGGATTGGAACCTAGATCTTACTGACTCCAAGTCCAGGGCTCATTGGGCACACGGTGTATGTTTACATGAAGGAGGTTAAAACAGAGTAATTGCTGGAGCTCTGAACTATCGTTTCACAAACTTTCTATAATCCCTCCTTTCTGTGGGACCTTCAACAAGTCACATTGTTTTTCTGAGTGATCAAACAAGAGTACTATATAAGCTGTCAAGGGAAATGAACATACTTCAACCCAAAATAGATAGTAGGATATTTTCACTGGATCTCACTCAGTTCAGTTTCAGTTCATTCAGCCTTTTGAATAATGCACAAAACAAGAGGATTACCATGATAACTTCCTAATAGGTCTCCCCACCTGCTGCTCCCCACATATATGTGTGTGTGTGTGTGTGTGTGTGTGTGTGTGTATGTCTTCACATTCTTGGGGTAGACATCCCCCTACCTCACTGACGTGTTGAAGGTCTGTCAGTTACCCTCAACTTGGTTTAGCCTTTTATTTTTTAACAAGGGTGTGGCCATTGTGCATGCTACAGTTTCTTAGAGCCACAGGTGAGAACTGGGGACAGGTGGATGCCAAAGGTGGATGAGCAGCCCTAAAAAGGGCTTGGCAAGCCTTCACACCTGGCAGAGCAATTTGTTCCAACAGTCATGAAGGCCACTGAAGCAGGCCCTATGGAGTGCTTAGAGCTTGGTCACATGCAGTAGATGCCAATCCACTGCATCTGGGGAAAGAGTCATCCTGACTTTTGTCTGGCCACTGGATTTTGACGACTATGGATAAGATAGTGAGGCGTCAGCTTTGCAGTTGCACTTTGTGCAACTCTACCTCACTTAAATCCAATTCACCAACAAGTCAAGACATCACCCTGTGATGTCATTGGTCTTCAAAAACAAAGGGCAAGCAACAACATATGTGTATGTATGTATATATATGCATACATATAGATATATGTGTATGTACACATGCATGCATATGCAAATATGTGTATATGTACTTGCATATACATATACTGTGTACATGTATACATTTACATGTATCCACCTATGTGTGGATAGATAGATGATAGATTAAACTTACTCAAATCCACAGGTGTAACCATCTACCTTTCTCTATTCTACTCCCCTTCCTCACTCTGACTCAAAATCTTTCGATGGCTTCCCAATGCATAAAGTCCATTCAAGGCTTTCATTACACATAATCTGGCCTCAATCTACCTTTCCAACTCCATCTCTCACCATTCTCCTCCACAAACTATCTACATCAGCCCAACTGGTCAATTGTGTCAATTGTGCTCACGAAGCACAATTTACAATTTCTTACCGCCCTGTTTTTGCCTGAATTATTCCCTTCATCTAAAATAACCCTGTCAAAATACAACCCATCTTTCAAGACCCAGATCTTAAGCCACTACCTCCTCCAGGAAGCTTTCTTTGATCCCCCGTTGCAATTTCATGTATGTCTCTTAAAAACTTATAAAAATTCATTTTATCTTCTACTTCTTTGTATATATGTCTTCTTTCCTTTTGAGCTCCCTGAGGAGAGGGACAATGTCTCATCTGCCTTCCCTCAGTACCTCCTGGAGTGTGCTTCACATAAGCCTTCCCATTTAAAGTTTACAAAATGCTCTGATGCCAATGACCCTGTGAGTTAGGTAGTACTGCTGTCCCATCTTGAAGATCCGGAGTCTCAAGGTCACAGAAATGGGTGAAGTGACTAGCCAAGACCATACAGGTAAGGCTTTGAGATTAGGGCAGGTTCACCTTATCATCTTATAGGGAAGGAAACTGAGACCCAGTGAGGTGAAGAGATGACACAGGTAGTAAGTGAAAGAGCTAGCATTTGAATACAGCTCTTTTGTCTATAAGTTCAGCATTCATTTCGTTTTATGACAGCCTTCCCTTATGAGTTCAAAGGTTGGGTTGGGTGAAAAGTTAACAATTCCCTTGAGTCAAGCAAGATCTTTCCTTTTACACCTTTTATTCAGGTCTTCAAAGGCTCGTAGATTTGGAACTGGAAGGGGTGTTAGAGGTAATTCTAGAGGTAATCTCATAGATGAAGAAATTTGGGACCCAAAGATTTTAAGTCACTTGGCCAAGGTTGTATGCAGGCAAAAGACAGAGCTAGGATTTGTGACTAGGTCCTCTGATTTCAAATCCACCTCTTTTTGTACTCCACCTGTGGTTACCTCTTAACCCAAGCTAACGTCTGTTTGTTGCTTCAGCATTTAATCTTAGCCAAAAGGCCAAGAGGTGATACTTGTTGCTTTTGAATCACTATCAACCCTTGTTGCCAGAGATAGTCCTTTATCTGTCACTGGGAGGTAAAGTGGAGGAAAAGAAAGGCAGAAAGGGGTAGGAACATCAGAAACAGATAAGCTTTTTTGTTTAGTTGGTTTTTTTTTAATCTCTTCCTACAAAAAGATCCACTTCTGGCTGACCAGTATGTTCTAGAGCATGGAGAACAGGGTGCAGGTAAGCTTTGGTGGCTGCCTCGGGAATAAATGATCAGGAAGAACAGGAATTAGTATGCTCATCTATTTCTGACTCTGGTAGTTCCTACATATACTTCATACATTGAATAACTGTCTCATCATTGATTAACTTGCCTTGCCTTCCCTGGCCTCCATAGATTGGGACACACCCTGGGTTTTGTCAACAACCCCAAGAAAAAGACTCGATTAAAAAAAAATGCACAAAGTAATTAAAAACCAATAGTTTTGCACTTTAGTTAAAATGCAAAATAAGGGAAAAGTATCTCCCATGTTCACCTTTCCCCAGCTTTTCCAAGTCAGAGAGAAGGATTTAACTCAGGAGAAAAAGAAACAATGTCATGAAGATTCCCCACTTGTTCCAAAATAGCTCATGAGCCCTGACTTATGTGTATACCTTTAAGAGTCAGCCAGAGGGCACAGTTCATTCAAACCGAAGGTTATTTAGTGCAGTAAGAAAAGTGGAGTAAGTACAGGATATTAAGGAAAGTCGCAGCAAAACATAAACTTAGGTCACAGACCTCCGCAAAAATACACACCATCACCAGGGAGTAAAAAGAGAGAACTCATGTGGATGGGACTGTCATGCAGGAAACACATGTGTTCAGAGCATCTCGTGCCTCCCATGTGGCAGGATCACTAATGTCTTCTGGCAGCATCATAGCGCAGAGGAATGTGTTCCTCATTGGTCTCCTCTAGGCACTTTGTCTCCACCAGACACTGTTCTGCTGGTTATGTTACATCCATAAGACACATAATCTGACAAACACAGTTATGGCAAAGATGGAGCTTCTTTAGCCAATATCCTTAGCTAAATCACTATTCTTTTCCTCCCAAGGAGACCTGGTCTTGCTAAGCTCTCAGTTTGGGTCATAATCCTAAGGGCTTCTTCATTTTGGTAAACAGCTTTTAGAGAAAACAATAGTCCTTACCTCAACCACACTAGGGTGGGGGAAGCTACTAAACTTTTTTTCTCCCTCTAATAAGCAGCCCATCTATTGTTTTCAGGAAAATATGCTACATTGTCTTTCATCTCTAAGAGATACTTTTACCCAGGAGCCAAAATCTTTAGGACTTAGAAGAAATTCTTCTTAAGCAACCAGTACCCTGAGGCTTCTGTTTTTAATTTGTACTTAACTTTCTCTTCCAGGCCTTGAGTCTGCCTTTCAGAGACCTCACTCTAGTTTATGGTGGGCAATGCCTCTTGATTTTAATTTATGAAGTCTGCACTATACCTAGTTATCATCTATGTAGGGGCTATTTGCCCAACAAGTGTGAAGTTTGGGGGTTGCTCAGTTTATCTATTCCAAGAATTTCTTCTACTCTCCCATAGAGATGTTGTTGTGTATCCTTTGCTTTGGAAGAGGACCAATGACATCACAGAGTGATGTCTTGACTTGCACTTGAATTGGATTTAAATGAGGCCCAGTTGCACAAAGTCATAAGCCTCACTCTCTCTTCCTGAGTCATTGAAGTCCAGTGGCAAGACAAAAATCAGGATGGCTGGCAATGGCCCAGCACGCATTGGATGACCTTGGCATCTTCAACACAGTGCCTGGCACCTTCATGACTAAAGGAACAAATTGTTCTCATTTGCCCACTCCGCGGGAGAAATCTTCACATGCTTGGGGTAGACATTCCCCTAATTCATGATGGATTTGAAGCCTGTTGGTTACCTTAAACCTGATGTAGCCTTTCTGTCCAGACAGTGGCCACCGCATATGCTACAACTTCTTGGAGACACAGTTGAGAATTGAATGACAGGTGGACACCAAAGGTGGATGAGCAGCTCTGAAAGGGGCTTGTCAAGCCCTCATACAAGAGGTGCTGGTCTCCCCTGAATACCCCATATATCCCATGGAAAAGGGGAAAGGCAATATAAGCCCAGGAAGCAATGCCATTGTATCTCCTACTTGCCTAACAACATTCCTAACCTTTACTATACAGACAGAGCCAGCCAAAGCTTGAAGAGGATTTGAACTCACCCTTACTTAAGGAAAACCTCCATAATAAGGAGAGCTATCCAAAAGCAGAGTGGGCTGCCTTGAAAAATATTGGGCAGCCCCTCACTAGTGCTCCTTAAGTAATCAATAGAAACACTTTAAATAGAGGAAATTCAAGTAAAGATTGGACTACAATAAAATGCCTTCTAAGGTCCCTTCCAACTAAGAGATAGTAGGATAAAACAGGAAAGCCATGCTAGGCAGTGGATATACGAAGACAAATTCTTTTTTTTTTTGTATAATTTTTTTTCTTTGTATATTTGAGGACAGTTTCTGTCCTCAAAAAGCTTAAAGTTTGTGCCATTATGAAGACACTGAAATTTCTCTGGGCCAATTGCTCTGCCCACAGTAGGGATCACAATCTCTGCTACTCTCTTCTAAAAGTTTCATGGGGATTAAAAAAAAATTAGTGGTTGTGAATATATCTTGGGATGAAGGTATTTCCTGCAGAAACTTGAGGTCATTCTTATGATTTAGAGCTGGAAATGGCTTATGAGATCATCTAGTACAATCACAGTTGAAGAAACTAAGACTCAGAAAAGTTAAATAATTGTCCCATATAAACATGGCAAAGCATAGATTTACATACAGGTCCTTTTTACTCTAAATCCAGTGTTCTTTCCGCTATACTGCATTGCTGTCTTTGGTCATGGGAACTAATTTTCCAAGTGCTGACTTCTGAGCATTAAGCTTAGGATACATTTGGGATATGGTATAATATCAGATTGGAAGAAAAAAGATGAACAAGTTTCGCTAGAATAGCTTTACCACTAGAGTATTTGTGCTGGGCAACTAATATCACAATATGTGAGATCTTCAAGTTTATAAACTGAGGAAGATGCATGTCTGAAACAGGAAGAAAAGCCTCCTCCTTGACCAGGAAGAGTTTCACTCTTAACCTCACTCCCTTAGAGCAGGAAATAATGTCTGAAACTGGCTAGAATCCAAGACCCTGGCCCTCATGTAATAAAAGCATAGGTCATATCATGAGGTAAGAGAGGCATCATGGTAGACTGGAAAGAACATTGCATTTAGAGTCAGAAGATTTGTGCGTGAATCCTACTTCTGCTTTTAACTACAGATAGACTCCTCTCTTCTTTGCTCCTTAGTTTCTTCATTTGTAAAACAAGTCAATTGGACTAGATAAGTTGACAAATTTAGAGCTAGTAGAGATGTTGAAGGTCATCTATCCCAACACTCTCATTTTATAAATGAAGAAATTGAGACTTGTGGAGATCAGATAATTTATCTAAGGTCACGCAGACTAAAAGTGGCAGAGCCAGGATGAATTTTGAGGGCTTTGAACCCCAATCCTCATAACTCCAAAGAGTGCTTTCTAAAGTCCTTTCTAATTGTAAATTATAGGATCTCTATGATATCTAGGTCACCCAGCTCATCATCTTAAGGGTCTGTCATCTAGTCAGAAGGTTAAAAGAAAGCCAGTTATCTTTCCTCCCCGACCTTTTAGGAGTCCTTATGTTCATTCCTATGTTAAGTTGAAGTCCTTGAGCAAACTTTTAAAACTCAGTTTCCAATATAACATGAAGATCATGGGCAAACCATAAAGAATGTGTGCTACCTGGAACTTAGATCCAGATTGCCATATAGTTGACGTCAGCTCTTTAGAAACAACAATAGCCCATCAATTTACCCAAAACATGGGGAAATTCTAATAGAACACAGAGACATAACTGGAAATGGGATGTGCAGATGGGTCCAAAGCAGATGCACGAGTTGTTATTGCTTCTAGTGAGGAAGTTGGTTCGGTTGGTTCAGAATCAGCTTGTGCAAATTTCTTTTAAGCAGAACTAGAACCTTACTCCTGGTTTTTCTAAGAACAAAAGCGGAGAAAGGAAGCTACCACTACAGTTACAATAGAGAGAGGAAGTCCAGAGCTGATTGCCTACAACTTTATATCCTGGGTAGATTATTTACATCATACCTCTCAATTTCTTTTTTCTAGTTTCTAGTTTTTTTAATGTGTGGGTTGGTGGAGCAACCTTTTTTTTTTTGCAACTTGAAGTAGAGTGCTTGAGATTGTAGAATCATAGGCTCATGGGAGGCCATGTGGTAGGATATTGGCTACAGAAGCAGAGATCCCGGATTTAGATCCTACCTTTGACCATTACTCTGTGTGCAACCTTGGTTAAGATACCTAAACTCCTTGGTGCTCATTTTTCTCGTCTATAAAATGAGAGGTTTGGGTTGAATGGCCTCTGAGGACTTACCCAGCTCTAGATCTATGGTCCTATGTCATTTTGCTCAGGCTTCCCTTTCCTACCACTTACTTGGAATGAAATATAAAACATATGTAGATCTTCATTTATATATGTATTTATTTTAGTGAAAATATTTAGTATCAGGGAGCATGTTCTCCTCTAAGTCAGGAAAGCATCTCAGAAAAGTAAGCCCTTTCAGATAAAGAAAGAATCCTATTTGTAATAAATAAAATAAAGACATAAAATGTAAACAAAGTAAAGTCAAAAACCAAAGAATTCTATTTGTCCATCTTAAGTCAGTCTCAAAACTCTATGTCTTTCTCTTTAAAAAAAAGCCTTCCTAAAAAGCTGTGAAGTAGCCGAAGAGGAAAGGGGAAGACAAGTTATATGACAAGAATCTGAAGTGGAAATCAGCCCTAAGAGAGGATGGAAAAACCTACTTGGTAAAGAAACTCTTGGGATACAAAACATCCACCAAAAAACCTCCCCCAAAGCCTGGGGAAATTTTGCTTCACAAGCCTGAAGTACCTTCTGCAGAGCCAGTCATACAATCCCAGAATCCCCAAGGTGGAAGGAGCCTCAGAGGTCTCTCAATAGTCCAGCTCATGTCTGAACAAGAATCCCTTCTACCTCATCCCTGGCAAATGGTGATCTTGCCTTTGGCTGAAGACTTCCAGTGAGGAGGAAACAGCTTCTTCCTCAGACTGCTCTAATTGTTGGGAAGTTTTTCCTTATATCCACCTTTCTGTAATTTCATTCTGACTCTGCCCCAGTCTTTCAGAAATGTTGACCTCCTTATCATCTCATTCCTTGGTATTTCTCCAGGAAGGACTGAGCACAGGTACTCTTAGCTCTCTTCAAAGCTCTACTCAAATACTCAAGCCTACATATATCTTTTTCCTGAACCCATCTCCTAGTTGTAATTGCCTGCTCCCCTAATAATGTCTTTTTTTGGTAATACTTGTATATAATGCTGACAAGCTGTTTCCTCTGGTAAAATATAAGCTCCTCTGGTAGGACTATTTCATTTTTGTCTTTGTCTATTTGTCCACCTTAAGTCAGTCTCAAAACTCTGTCTTTGTCTTTAAAAAAAAGCCTTCCTAAAAAGCTGTGAAGTAGCCGAAGACGAAAGGGGAAGACAAGTTATATGACAAGAATCTGAAGTGGAAATCAGCCCTAAGAGAGGATGGAAAAACCTACTTGGTAAAAAAACTCTTGGGATACAAAACATCTGTGCCAAGCATAGTGCCCCACATATAATAGGCACTTAATAATACTTTATTGAATGGTCCTTCAGCTAACTTCTTTAACTTCTTCCAAGAAAGAAAAAAAGAAATGATAGGTAAAAATGTGTTACAGGGTATATTGCACAGGTTAGTTCCATGAAAATATAGAACGAGATATTAACTATTAAATCTTAAAGCTGCACTATGTGTTATATATGAGTGTCTATATGTGTGTGTGTGTGTGTGTGTGTATGTGTATGTGTGTGTTTGTGTGTGTGTGTTACCTGAGGCCCAAACTTTATTGATATGGGAGTCCCTCCTCATTTGTGAAGATAATGCCCTGCACCTGTGTGAGTGGCAGGAAAGAGTTGGTGAAAGAGAGAGAGAGGAAAGGTCCACTCTGTTCAAATCTTTGGACTGGTTTTGAGTCTCTTCAGGTCTCTCCAAACACTTGAGTCTCTCCAAGTGCTGCAATCACCTTAGGAGCTTCTAGCTTCCAGCTTCAAGAGAAAAAAAATGGATGATGTCAACCCCACTTCAGGTTGCTGAAGGAAAAGACTTTGGCAAGAAGCTGACATGAGGGGAGCTGGCATTCTCTATCATGTCCCTATCTGCAACTTGCTACCCTAAAGATGTGGAGAAACATCCTCTTGGGTGAGTGAGATCTAGGACTCTCTCTTGGTCGAACTTAGCTATCTCACTCCCAATGTGAGAGATCCTTCATTCTGTATTTTCTGTATGTATTCTCCTTTACATACTTTCTTTTTATTTTATTTTTTTTTTGGCTAGGCAATGGGGTTAAGTGACTTGCCCAGGGTCACACAGCTAGTAAGTATTATGTGGCTAAGGCCGGATTTGAACTTAGGTACTCCTGAATTCAGGGCCAGTGCTCTATCCACTGCGCCACCTAGCTGCCCCCTTTACATACTTTCTTTGATCTCTGTTTTTGCTATTTGATTTGGGTAAATAAGTTTCTTGGCTATGTGTATTCATTGTGAATTGGTATTTTATGGGAAAGGAGTCAAACCTTGGATATAAATGTTGAGGTCCCTGCTTCCCCCTCAATAATGAAATGGTCATCAGAAGTTTGATTGAGCCTGAAAACCACATCCTCTAGACTAGTCATATTTAAGGAAACAGGTAGGTATAATTCTAGCCTGGCACCCCACTCTCTCTGAGGAGAACAGCATGGCCAAGCTTCTGGCTCCAACTTCCAGCTTCCCCTCCTGGCAGGAAATAAGGTAATCCTTGGAGAAGATGGGGAGATGTCAGCTCTTCCTCCCTTTCAGCTGACGCTACATGATGATGCTATGATGAGTTATGCTACAGGATGGGGGAGCAGCTCTCACTACATATAATTAAATGTTTCATTAAAAATTTAATACTGAACATCAATACAAGTAAATTTGCCCAGTAACTATATTGAAACTTATTAATTTCAACATATAAAGTATCATGCATTTTTTTAGACACTTCATCTAAGTCCTCATAGAATTCTTTGTCCATATTCATTCACTTTGCCACAGGAACAATATTAAAATGAATGATTGATTGAACGATGTTACAAGGGTTTTTCCTGACTTTGAGATTTGGTAACAATGATAACAATTTATTGGTGCTGTTATCACAAAGCAACATTGCGTCCAGGCAACTTTGTGTGGGGTTTGCCTGAACATGCAATCTAATTAATTAATTAATCCACTCATTCATTCAATAGTCATTTATTAAGGGTCTGTTATGTGCAAAAGCATGGTGCTTTATAATAACTCTGGAGATCTTATTCTACAGATTCACCCCTCAGTTAATTCAAGTCTAGATGACTCAGACCTCTACCTCCATGCTTGCTGGTGAAAATCTGATCTTGGATAGATTGGTTTACAACAGTCCACAAGCAAATAAATTTCTTGAAAGGCTGAATGCAATTCTCTCCTGCTGAGTACTAGGAGCTTGAGTGTCTTTGGCTTGCCATGGGTCTGGATATGCTGCCTGGATTCCAAAATTTAAGGTCCAAGTATATTTAAGACCTTAGTGATAGCCCCTATACATCTCTAAGAAATTATCTGATCAAGGAGCCCTCACCAGCTAGATACTCTCTATTTGACAGAATGTGGAGCCCTTTTCTTATGGAGCTCTATTCAACAGCCCAAATCTTCCAATATTTCTTACTAATGCTTGCCCAACTGCTATGAGTTCAACTCCATCTGACCCACCCCACTTAATCAGTAACATCCTTGCTCCTTTCAGGGAAGACTGGAATGAAAGTACTTCCATGTGGCCCTTTGACTTTCTTTAATGACAGATGATTTCAAATTACATTTCCATTTGTCTGGTGAGGGCAGAATGCAATTACTTGGCGTTGTGTACAGATTGTTGTATTGACACTTCCCAACACGCTCTAGGAGCAGAGGGAGGTTGCCTTGGAATTTTTAACTATTTTTATACTGTTTCCATCAAGGCTGGGAGCTCTATGATTCTCACTGAAATATGGTCGTTGGAAACTCCATTGCTGCTATCCAGAAAACTCTCCTACCCCTAGTGAGAAAGGGAATTGGAGCCAGATTTTCCAGAGTGTTTGCAAGAAAATTTATTGGCAAACTACGAAGTACTGTAAAAATATCAACTTATATTTTTGAAAAGTACTAATGGAGGGGCAGCTAAGTGGTACAGTGGATAGAACACTGGCCCTGGAGTCAGGAGGACCTGAGTTCAAATGTGGCCTCAGACACTTGACACTTACTAGCTGTGTGATACTGGGCAAATCATTTAACCCTGATTGCCTCAAAAAAAAAAAAAAAGGAAAAGAAAAGAAGAAAAGTACTAATGGAAAGGGAGGAGGAGAGGTGGAGTGGATAGAGAAACAGCCTATGAGAGTTAGGAAGACCTGTGTTCAAATCACATATAAGGGCTATGTCATTCTGGACATATTTAATTTCTCAGCGCCTCAAGCAGTTCTCTAAAACTATAAATACAGCAGAATATTTGCTGATCTACATTTCTAGAGGGAGTTTCCTTTCTGGGGAACTTCCTACTTCAAAGAAATCAGAGGTCTGGACCAAAACACCATGCAAAAAAAAATCAAACCACTATGGAGATGCACCCTGATCCGATGGCAAACATCTTAAAGTTAGGAGGTCTGCCTTCAAGCTCTGGCTTTTATACTTGTTAGTTGTATGATGGGGGCTAAATTCTTTACTCTCTCTGCCTTTTTTGCCTCACTGTAAAGTGGGGATAATAATATTGGCACAATCTATGTTGTGATAATTGCAGGGTTTTCATGAGAAAAGTGCTCCTGTAAATTGTAAATAACAGTTTGAACCCTTTTCTGTAGATGATCCAACCAATAATAAGAGCTTGTTCGGAGCAAAGGATAAACAGGGGATGACAAATCTGCCTGCTTCCAGCCAGTGTCATAATCGGGCTTTACCTACTAGAAAGAATGGGGGTGACCACAAAAAGGTAGAGAGACGAAGGGAGGAGGCCAGTGTGTTGCTGTCCTGCAATTCCCACCGTGGAGAGAGAAAGGGAACAGGAATTCCGGAAATGTAGCTTCTTTTTTAACTGCTTTCTTTTTTTTTTTAATACCGCTTTTATTATTAATCCAACAGTCACAAACAAATACGAACACTTCCATACACAAAGGATGGAAGATGAGGATTGTATATGAAACTGAATGTACTGAATGTTATTTTTTAAAATATGCATCAACTTTAACATGTAGGACCCACGTTGTCCTTGTCTGTTTCCTTCTGAATATCTTGCTGCTCTCTTCTGTTTTTTCTGTACTTCACTGCATTCTTTTCTTCTTTTTTGTGTCCCTTTTTAAAAAACCCTACCAGGATCCCCTATGACACTTGCCCTTCCCCAATAAAAGCAAATTTGTGTATAGCCACTATTTTCTACCCATGATTGAATTTAATTCAACAAGCTTTTATGGGCCACTTCCTTTATATCTGCCCTCGGGCAAATGCTAAAAGAGGAAGAGGAAGACATATCCTTTGACCTTAAGAAAGCGATGTAGTCTAACTGGGGAAACCGGCCTAATATACACAAAAGCCAAACAACCCACTACATTACTTAGTCCTAGATTACATGGTAGGAATAAGCACCAAAGGAATTCATAAAAAGGAGGAAGAAAAGGTTTTCTTGAAAAGGAGCAACTGAAATTTGGGGGGCAGCTAGGTGGCACAGTGGATAAAGAACCAGACCTGGAGTCAGAAGGACCTGAGTTCAAATCTGTCCTCTGACACATAACACTAGCTGTGTGGGCAAGTCACTGAACCCCAACCCACCTCACAAAGAAAAAGAAAAAGAAAAGGAGCAATTGAAATTGAACTTTGGGAGGAGAGGTTTAGAATCATAGATGAACCTTGGAAGGAACCTTAGAAACAATCTAGTTTAATCCCCTCATTTTCAAACCATAGGATAATAAATTTAAGTGACTTGTCTCAGGTCAGTCGTATTGGTTGGAAGTGGTAGAGATGGGGTTCAATCCCCAATCCTGTCATTCCTAAGCTGGAGTTCTTTCCACTGCACTGGGTTGAATTTGGCTAGCTAAAGAAGAGGGAACTCTCTATGTCTTTAAAATGCACACATACATATGTGTATATATATATATTTCCATAGTTGTATGTATTAATGTGACTGTATGCATGTGTGTGTGTATTCTTTTCTGGGTTAACATGTCTTTGTTGTTATTTGGTCATTTTAAGCTTCTCTGACTCTTTCTGACCTTCTTTGGCGTTTTCTTGGCAAAGACACTGGAGTGGTTTGCCATTTCCTTCTCCAGCTCATTTTTTACAGATAAGGAACTGAAGTAACTCGCCCAGGATCACACAGCTAGTAAGTGTCTGAGCCAGATTTGAACTCAGGAGATGAGTCGTCACAATTTCAGGCCCTGTGCTCTATCCACTGCGCCACCTAGCTGCCTGCTCATACAATTAGTGAACATCAGACATGGTATTTGAACAAGGTCTTCTATTTCCTATGAGTCCAAAGCCTGAGATCTTTCTCTCTGGTGGCAATAATACCATAAAGGGACTATCTATCTACTTGGCATAAGTTTAGTGACATTGAAAATCAATCTTTTGCCATTGCTTATTAGCACCAAATTTCTTGTTTCATGAGTTAACATATCAACAAACACTTCTCTTTTTTTTAAATTAATTTTTATTATATTTAGTTTTTACATTATCCGTATTTCCCATAATATTCTCCCCCATCCTCTCCCAGAAAGTAATCCTGTATGATAAAGAATTATTTTTAAGAGGAAGAAAAAAAATTTAGCAAAATTAACCAGGGATAGGAATAGAGACAAAGCCTGTGATTTCATCAATATAGAGAAATCCATGATGAGAAGGAAACTCCTTACACTGATGCTGTCAGCCACATATGTCAGAAAAACTCTAACATCTAATGTTCCAAACCCATTGTCCTGCATCTCTGCAAAGAAGGGTGGTCATATATCTTCACTAGGGCCAAGCTTGTACAATATAATTTTGAATCATTCAGTGTCAATTGTTTTACTGTTGCTGCTATTCTTTCCATTTATACTGTTGTAGTCATTAAAACAAAAACATTTTAAGATGCAAAGAAGAGCAGAGAGGACTGTCTAAGTTTCTGTCACTTGCTCCCTACCTAGGCTAAAGGGAGGGTTTTCTGAACTCTTATTTTTACCAAGGGAAGATGCCAGTGATCACTGGTCTTCATACCACCCACTAAGACCCTGAATTGAAGGAGGATTAGAGATCTGCTTGCTTTTTAATTTATCAAAGAGCACTCTCTGAAATAGTCACAGACACAGGATTTGAGAGCTGAGTGAAGCACAGAGATAATCTTGTCCAAATCATTAATTTTCCAAAATGGAAGATAAAGCTCAGAAAGGGGAAATAAATTGTCCGAGCTCACCCGGTGAAGGAGCAGAAAATCTGGGACTAAAACACTCTCCAATTCTCTTGCTATGGTGTATTTCCTCTGTATGTGTACAGTCCCTAGTACACAGAAAGTACTTAATAAATGCTTGTTAACTGATTTATTGAGTCTCAGTTTTCCCTCCTATGTACTGTTTATCTTTTAACAGGATCCTGGTCATTAACAAATTTCAAACATGAGAAAAAGTTGATTTTCAGTATCATTAAACTAAAGTATCAAGTAGATAGCCTTTGTTTGGTATTGTTGCCACCAGAAAGACTTCAGTCTCTGGACTCAGAGGAGATAGCATACTTTGTTCAAATCTCACCTCTAATATTCATTACTTGTGTGACCTCGGGTAAATCACTTAACCTCCCTGGGCCTTAGTTTCCTCATTTGCAAAATGAGGGTGTTGAATCAGAAGACCCCTCACTTTCAGTTAACTAATTCCTTTTCCAGCTTTAGATCTGATCTTATAATTCTGTGAAAATGCTGAGGTTGTGAAGATTGTCCTTGGAATTTGGAGTCCTGAAAAGAATATGAGTGTAGGGGAAAGCTAGCTTTTAGGAGGGTTTAATTGCAAATTCCTAACCCAACATTTATGTTCTGTTCATCTCATGGAGGAATGGATGTGTTACCTCCGGCCTGGTGGATATCACATCCAGTCTTGTATGACTTTGGCTTCTGTAGTAACAGCCAGTTAAATCAGGCTGATCTTGTAAACAGCCTAATCCTCTCTTTTGGTTACCCTCTTCTCTCCAGGTTTTTGTGACTCCGCTCTGTCCTGGTTCTTCCAGGACTGGAAGAACCTGTCTGACTGTTCCTTCTCAGTCTCCTCTGCTGGATCTTTATCCCGGTCACTCCTACTGACTGTGGGTGATCTTAAGGGCCTGTCTTGACCCCTTTTCTTTTTCCTCTATACTATTTGGTGCTCTCATCAGCTCTTAGGGATTTAGACTTCTTCTCAATGTAGAGTATTCTTGGATCTATTTATCCAGTCCTGACTTCCAGGCTTGTATTTCAACTGCAGACTGTCTTATAAAAATATCTTAAGCTTAACATGTAAAAACTGAGCTCATCATCTTCCTCCCCTTTCAAGCCCTCTCCTCTTCCTAATTCCCCTATTATTGTCAAGGGTACCACCATCCTCCCAATGACTCAGGTTCTCAAGGTAGATGCCATCCTCAACTCCTCATCCTCACTCACCCTCCATATCCAATCTCCTGCCAAGTCCTGTGGATTCTACTTCACAACATCTCTTACATATGCCCCCTTATCACCTGTGACATGCCATTACACTTGTGAGGCCTGAATCAGTCATGTCTAGACCACTGCAATAACCTTGTGGTTGGTCTCCGTACCTAGAATCTCTCCTTACTCCAGTCCATCTTCCAATTAATTATCAAAATGATTTGACCTTTTTGCTTGTCTGACCATTTCACTCCCCTATTCAATAAATTTCAGTGGCTCTTTATTACCTCTTTTTGTCATTCAGTTGCTTTCAGTTGTGTCCAACTCTTCTTGACCCCATTTTGGGGTTTTCTTGGCAAAGATACTGGAGTGGTTTGACATTTCTTCTCCAGCTCATTTTACAGATGAGGCAACTGAGGCACACAGGGTTAAGTGACTTGCCCAGGGTCACACAATAAGTATCTGAGACCAGAGCTGGAGAAGGAAATGACAAACTACTCCAGCATCTTTGCCAAGAAAACTCCAAAAGGGGTCACAAAGAGTTGGACATGACTGAAAATGACTAAACAACACAGAAGGAGCCTGGGAAGACAGGAAGTGGAGATGTGGAGGGACATCATTCCAGGCATGGAGGACAGTTTCAAAGCAGGGTGCCTTGTGCTTGAGAAACAGCATACAGGGTATTATCATTGGATCACAGAGTACATGAAGGGATTGAAGGTACAAGAAGACTGGAAAGGTAGGAAGCGGGCAGATTAGGCTAAAAAAAGTCAAATAGAAAATTTTATATTTGATTCTCAAGTTAATAGGGAGCCACTGGAGTTTATTGAATAGAGGTGTGATATAGTCAGACCTGAGTTTTGGAAGATCAGCTTGATAAGCTGAATGAAAGGTGGAATAGAATGGAGAGAGATTGAGGTCCAGGCCTGAGGAGAATAGTGTCTGAACTAGGGTGGGCAGTGTCAGAGGTGAGAAGGGAGCATACAGGGGGGCACTCACACTTACACACACGTATACGAGAGATGTTGTGAAGATAAAAACAATGAACACTGATTGGCACAGTAATATTCCATTCTATTCATGTACCTCAATTTATTTAGCAGCTCCCAAATGGCGGGGCGTCTACTTAGTTTCTAATTCTTCGTTTCTATAAATATTTTGATGTCTATGGGAACTTTCTTCTTACTAATGCCTTTTTTAAAAAAATTATTTATTTATTTTTAGTTTCCAACATCCACTTCGATAAGATTTTGAGTTCCAAATTTTCTCTCTATCTCTCTCCTCCCCCACCCCAAAATGGCATGCAATATGATATAGGCTCAACATACACTTTTATATTAAGCCTATTTTCACATTAGTCACTTTGTAAAGAAGAATTAGAACCAACAGGAGAAACCACAAGAAAGAAGAAACAAAAAAAAAAGAGAGAGAAAGAGAGCAAATAATGTGCTTCAGTCTGCATTCAGACTCCATCATTCTTTTTCTGGATATGGACAGCATTTTCCATCACAAGTCTTTGGGAGCTGAGTAATGACTTTTTTAAGGGTAGAAGCCTAGTAGTGGAGACTGTGGATCAAAGGGCGTGGACGTTTTAGTCAGATCTTTTGCACAATTCCAAATTGCTTTCCAAAATGGTTTGTCATTCTGATTCACAGACACAACCAACAACACGGCAGGGTGCCTTTCTTCTAACAGCTCCTCCAACATGACTATTCCATTCTTTTGTCACTGTTTTTGGTAAGGTGAAACCTCAGGCTTGTTTTGATTTGCCTTTCTTTTATTATTCATGATGTCAAACATTCTCTCATATAGGCATTAATAGTTTGTAATTCTTTTGAGAACTACTTGTTTATATCTTTTGCCCACTTACCAGCTGGGGAATGGCTTTTAGTTTTATACATATATTTATCTATTTTATATATTTATATGTATATATACATATATATATATATATACACACACACACATATACAGATATATATCTATTGGTTGTCTATATATCTTACATACAAATTGTTACATGAGAAATTTAATACAAAGATTTTTCCTGTTTACCCATTTTTCCCATTTCCTTTCTTATCCTAAGTATACTAATTTTATTTATACAGAAGCTTTTCAGTTTTATGCGATCAAAATTATCTATTCTATCTTTTGTAATTGTCTCTATCCCTTGTTTGATTAAGAATTCATCTCCTACCCCAGCAGTGAATGTTTATGATCTACTTCCATTCTATTATTTTTAATAGTCTAATCTTTAATATTACTGGTACATATCAATTTAGAATTTATTGTGGAATATGGCATAAGCTGTTAGTATAAGCCTAATTTCTGCCACACTGCTTTCCATTTTTCCCACCAGTTTTTAAAATCAAATAAGGAGATCTCTAAATAATTTACATTTTCCAGTTTATCAAAAACTGGGTTATCGAATCCCATTGTTTCTGATTTACCTTTGTCTAATTTGTTCCATTGATCTATTTCTTTGTTTTTGGAACCAACACAAAATGGTTTTGATGCCTACTGCATTATAATATAACTTGAGGTCTGGAAATGCTGTTTTCCCTTCATCCCTAACACTTTTTCCTATTTCCCTTGATATTCTAGATCTTTTGTTTCTCCAACAATTTTTACTATAATTTTATTGAGTTGTTTGGCTTTTCAAGCCCTTCCTAGGCTGGGCCCTTTTTACATTTCAAATTTTCTCCCTCTTTACTCCCCTCAAGGACTCTAGGACCCAGTGAAGTCAGCCTCCTTGTCGTTCCTTACATAAGACTCTCCATCTCTTGACTCAGTGGATTTTCACTCTCTGTCGTTTTCCTGCTCTCTGTGTCTCTGTCTCTCTCTGTCTCTGTGTGTGTGTGTGTGTGTGTGTGTCTCTGTTTGTCCTTCTGTCTCTCTCTGTCTCTGTCTCTCTGTCTTTCTCTCTTTCCTGTCTTCCCTGACTTTCTTCAGGGCTCAGACCAAATTCCCTCCTTTTGCAAGTAGCCTTTCCTGGTCTCCCTTCATTCTAGTGCCTTCTCTCTGAGATTACCTCTAATCTATCCTGTATATACTTTGTTCATACATAGCTCTTTGCATATTGTATCCCCCATTAGAATGTGAGTTCTTTGAGGACAGGAACTCTTTTTGCTTTTCTTTGTCTTCCCAGCACTTTGTTAGCCCAGTTCCTGGCACATGGTGAGCACTTAATAAATGTAAGTTGACTTCTTGCTGGGTCACTGAAATAAAACAATGAAATTCTCCCTTCTAGTCAAGCCAGCCACGTTTTAGATATAGCTTCACCCTTTCCCTCTCCCCCTTTTTACTGGCCAACCAGCTTTTCAGCTGCCAGGACCCATGAGGAGGGGTTACTGAGCCCTAAGCCATCATTTAGATTCCCAAACTCCTTACCAGACTCCTGCCTTTCCTTACTAGCCCAGCTCCTCCTGGGTTAACCAGAAACACCTGCCTACATGGAATTTCCTGCTGCAACTCAGTCTTCATTTCCTTAGATAGTAAAAACCCAAGGCATGCAAAGGTGAAAGAAACCAGCAGGTCAATCATGTTCATGACCAACTACCAGCTCCAGAGCAGAGGACTTTCAAAATTAAATTTTAATTCCCACCCGATGGTGTGGCTGGGAGGAAGGGTGATTCAAACCTTCCAGATGACCCAGGCTGGGATCCTCGATGATATTAGCACCATCCCCAAGGCCAGGAGGGCTGTTTATGCCTCTGCCACTAGATTATGGAAGGAGACTTGAAGAATGAAAGGAATCTTTAGCAGCACCTCCCTGCCCCCCAGTCCTAGCCTCTCATTCCGCAGCTGCGATTGCTGCTGGAGTGGATCAAGTGGTCACTCCCACGGGGCTGTGTGAATTATTAGCTGCCATTAGAGATCAGAGCTAAGCAGGCAATTGCCATACTTGGACTGAGGAAACATCAAAGCGTAAAAGGTTACCCAGGTTTATAGGGCTGCCTAGTTAGGGGACAAGGCTCTGGGCTCTGCCCTTAAGAGAGGTGAGTGAGTGTAATGAGGAGCAACGCCCCCGAGGTCTCATGTAGGGAAAAGAATGTTGGGGTTGAGTCAAAACCTGAGTTTGACTCAAAGCTCTATTGCTAAATAGCTACGTAAACTTGGAGAAAGTACTTCACTTTCTTCTTTTGTAAAATAAAGGGGTTGAGTCTCTACGTTCCTTTGAGCTCTAAAATGTGTGTCCTATTCATACTTGCATAACATCGCATGAGGGCTCTCTTCCATATCTCTATGAAACAGGGGGAGCTGAGGATACTAGGAAGATGGAGGAGAGATGCATGTTATTTTCTCCCGCTCCTTAGATTGACAAATTGAGGCACTGTGAGGGCAAATGAATGACGCTCCCAACTCCACAGTCTGCTAGCATGACCACTGTTATCCTCAGTTCACTGTTCAGTTTGATGCTGTCACAGTTCCAAACCAGACTGGTAAGACTGTCAGAGCTGGAGGGACTTTGGACATGGTTTTAATTTTATAGATGGGGAAATTAAGGCCCAGAGAGGGCAAATGACTTTCCCAAGGAAGATCTTAGCCCAGTAGTTCAAGTCCCTTTACCACCACCCCCAAATGGGAATGCATAGGATTTGGAATGGGAAGGGATTTTATAGGTCATCTGTTTCAATTCCCTCACTTTACACATAAGTGAACTGATAGTGAAAGTTACTGTCTCAAGGCCATAAGTATTAAAGAGCCAAACTGAAATTTGAATCCAGGACTTCAGACTCCAAATCCTGTATTCTTGCTTTAAAATATCCAGATATCTTCAAATGTGGCACAAAATACTGTAGAACCTTGCCACAACACAACTTATCACAATAATTTATATGTATCATGGGTCCAATCATGTCCCTCCAAACATAACACAACAAAAGCCTCACAGAACTTGCTTCTTATGTTATGCCCTGTCACACTAATTAACTCATGTAAGCCCATGAGCAACACCCCTATAGTTCCTTCCTCTTTGATTTAGAGAGTTTATTTTAGATGAAATGTTATAAGTTCAGTTACAATCACACCGAAACCCCATTAGGAAAATTCCCAACATTTAAGTGGAAGATAGGTTTTCTGACTAACTTTACCTAGTGATGTAAAAATGGAGAAACAGAGAGAAAGATATATACATATATGCATGTATATGCATATGTATATGTGTACATACATGTATGCATGCATATACATATGGGTCTGTATACATGTATGTGTGTGTATTTGTGGCACAGTGGATAAAGCACTAGGCTCACAGTCAGAAAGACCAGAGTTCAAATCTGACCTCAGACACTTACTAGCTGTGTGACCCTAGGCAAATCACTTTATTGCCTGCATAAAACTGGAAAAGGAAATTGCAAACCACTCCAGTATCTTTGCCAAGAAAACCCCATGGACAGCTGGTCCACGGGGTCACAAACAGTTGGACACAACTGAACAACAAATATATGTATTATATATTTACATATGATATATTTTATTATGTATATATGTGTGTGTGTGTGTTGTGTGTGTGTGTGTGTATAAAATGTCCAAGAGATGAAGAATAAACATCTCTAGCCTCTTCTCCCTCCATCCTTCAACAAGGAAGACTTAGAGGCTACTCTCTTCTTCCGGGAGAGGGAGAAGTGGGGAGGTACTGGATAGAATTATGTCTGTTTGCACTTTTAAATATTGTTAGTTTAAGAGGATGAGATTTTCTGGTTCAAGCTAAATTCTGATTACTGTTAATTATTGGGGGGAAGGGGAAGCAGGACCCCAGCTCTATATCCAAGGCTTGATCCCTTTCCTACCAATTACCAGTTCCACAATGAACACACATAGTACTTAGCCAAAAGAAATCTATGTATCTAAATCATATCAAAACAGAAATCAGAGCAGGTATACATAGGAGAGTAGAAGCCAGACTATTCAGAGTGAGGAGCCCTCCCACTGGGAGGGATATAACCAAGATCCACCAAGAGAGACTGTCCCAGTGTAAGTTGCCCTAAAGTTGGGAATAGGGACATGATGAAGACTGCCAATTCTACTCACTTCTTCCCAGAGTCTTCCTTCAGCAAACTGAAGTGGGGTGGCCTCCTCCATCCAGCTCTCAAAGGGAAACAGAAGCACATGGAAAAAGACTCAGACAATACTGAAGAGACTGAAGTCCACCATTCTCACCGACTCCTCCCTGCCTCTCCCACAAGGGCAGGGCATTGATCTTTTTTTTTAAAATTTTATTAATTTATTTTGATTTATCAAAAATCGCTTCCATATGCTTTTGAGTTGAAAATTTTTCTCCCCCTTCCTCCCCACTACCCTCCCCAAGACGGCACACAATCTGATGTAGGCTTTACATTTACATTCCTATTAAACATATTTTGACATTAGTGAAGTTGTAAGTAAAAATTAAAACCAATAGGAGGAACCATCAGAAAGATGAAACAAAACTCAACAGAAGGTAAAAATAAGTGATAGCTTCCATAGTTCTTTCTTTGGATGTGGACAGCATTTTCCATCCCGAGGCCTCTGGAGATGTCTTAGCTCCTTATAATGCTGAGAAGGATTCAGTTTAACAATTTTAGTCATCGTATAATGTGGCTGTTATTGTGTACCAAGTCCTCTTGGTTCTGCTCACTTCAATCAGCATCAGACCATATAAGTCTTTCCAGGTTTTTCTGAAGTCAGCCTGTTCGTCATTTCTTATAGCACAATAGTATTCCATTACATTCATATACCACAACTTGCTTAGCCATTCCCCAATTGATGGGCATCCTCTCAATTTCCAATTCTTTGCCACCACAACAAGAGCTGCTATAAATATTTTTGTACATGTGGGTCCTTTTCCCATTTGTTTGATCTCTTTGGGATATAGCCCTAGAGGTGCTATTGCTGGGTCAAAGGGTATACACATTTTTGTATCCCTTTGGGCATAGTTCCAAATTGTTCTCCAAAATGGTTGGATCATTTCACAATTCCACCAATAATGTATTAGTGTTCCAATTTTCCCACGTCTTCTCCAACATTTATCATTTTCCTGTTTTGTCGTGTTGGCCAATCTGATGGGTGTGATGTGGTACCTCAGAGTTGTTTGGATTTGCATTTCTCTAATCAATAAAGATTTAGAGCATTTTTTCATATGACTATAGATGGCTTTAATTTCTTTATCTGAGAACTGTCTGTTCATATCCTTTGACCATTTATCAACTGGGGAATGGCTTGTATTCTTATAAATTTGTCTTCTCTATATATTTTAGAAATGAGGCCATTATCAGAGAGACTGGTTCTAAAAATCCTTTCCCAATTTTCTACCTTCCTTCTAATCTTAGTTGCATTGGCTTTGTTTGTGCAAAAACTTTTCAATTTAATGTAATCAAAATGATCCATCTTGCTTTTCATAATGTTCTCTATCTCCTGTTTGGTCATGAATTCTTCTGTTCTCCATAGATCTGATAGGTAAACTATTCCTTGTTCTCCCAGTTTACATATGGTATCCACCTTTATATCTAAGTCATGAACCCATTTTGACTTTATTTTGGCAGATAGTGTGAGATTTGGGTCTATGTCTAGTTTCTGCCATACTCTTTTCCAGTTTTCCCAGCAGTTTTTTTCAAAGAGTGGGTTCTTATCCCAGAAGCTGGGGTCTTTAGGTTTATCAGCTAATAGATTACTATAGTCATTGACTACTGTGTCTTCCATATTTAACCATTCCACTGATCCACCTCCCTATTTGTTAGCCAGTACCAAGCAGTTTTGATGATTGCTGCTTTATAATACAACTTAAGATCTGGAATTGCTAGGCCACCTTCCCCTGCATTTCTTTTCACTAGTTCCTTTGATATTCTGGACCTTTTGTTTTTCCAAATGAATCTTGTTATTATTTTTTCTAAATATAAAATAATTTTTTGGTAGTTTGATTGGTATGGCACTGAATAAGTAAATTAGCTTAAGTAGGATTGTCATTTTTATTATATTACCTTGGCTTACCCATGAGCAACTGATGTTTTTCCAATTATTTAGATGTGATTTTATTTGTGTGAAAAGTGTTTTGTAATTGTGTTCATAGAGTTCCTGGGTTTGTTTTGTGAGGTAGACTCCTAAATATTTTATAATGTCTACAGTAAGTTTAAATGGGATTTCTCTTTCTATCTCTTGCTGTTGGGCTTTGTTGCTAATATATAGAAATGCCGATGGTTTATGTGGGCTTATTTTATAGCCTGCAACTTTGCTAAAGTTGTTTATTATTTCAAGTAATTTTTTACTTGATTCTGTAGGATTCTCTAAGTATATCATCATGTCATCTGCAAAGAGTGATAGCTTTGTTTCTTCTTTGCCTATTCTAATGCCTTCAATATCTTTTTCTTCTCTTATTGCTAAAGCTAACATTTCCAGTACAATATTGAATAACAGTGGTGATAATGGACATCCTTGTTTCACCCCCGATCTTATTGGAAATGCTTCTAGCCTGTCCCCATTACATATAATGCTTGTGAAGGTTTTAGATATATGCTATTTATTACTTTAAGGAAAACTCCATTTATACCTATGCTTTCTAGTGTTTTTAATAGGAATAGGTGTTATATTTTATCAAAAGCCTTTTCTGTATCTATTGAGATTATCATGTGGTTTCTGTTGCTTTTGGTGTTGATATGCTCAATTATGCTGATAGTTTTCCTAATATTGAACCAACCCTGCATTCCTGGTATAAATCCTACCTGGTCATAGTGTATCATTCTTGTGATAAGTTGCTGCAATCTATTTGCTAGCATTTTGTTTAAAATTTTTGCATCTATATTCATTAGAGAAATTGGTCTATAATTTTCTTTCTCTATTTTGACTCTTCCTGGTTTAGGTATCAACACCATATTTGCATCATAAAAAGAATTTGGTAAGACTCCTCCTTCACCTATTTTCCCAAATAGTCTGTATAGTATTATATTAATTGTTCTTTAAATGTTTGATAGAATTCACGCAGGGCATTGATCTTCACCCATGAGCAGAGAGTCCCATACCAATGGGCTTTGGGACTAGGGTTATCTATGTATGAGTATGGATGATGTTAACTGCTTAACTCTTTGCGGTCTAGGCAAAATTCAATTTATTATAAATGTTTGATTAATGAAACAACAGATGATATTATACTGCAGGGGTGGGGAACCTGTGGCCTTGAGGCCACATGTGGCCTTCTAGGTCTTTGGGTGCAGCCTTTTGACTGAGTCCAAGTTTTACAGAACAAATCCTTTTATTAAGGGGACATTATAACATAGTGTCTGTGGATAGACAGGCACCAGGAAGGGAAACTAGGGAAGAGCAAACCTTTCCTTGGGACCTTCGTTCTCCCAGTCTTCTGCTCCAAAATGCCTATATATCAAATAACTCTCCTTGGAGTTATTGTATATATGTATATACATATGTGTGCATATATATATGTGTGTGTGTATAGATAGATAGATAGATAAATAGATAGATATAAAAAACTTTCTTTGCCACAGCTCTGCCCTATCTTTGCTCCTTAGGGGTGTATTGCTAAGGCACTAGCTTTCTCCAGCCTCTCAACTGACTCCAGTTCTTAGCTTGGTAATTTATAGATGACAGTGGGGTATGCCCAAGTTTCCTGGGCCTCTCTGAGCATGTTTCACGTGAAACACATTAAAGTTTGAAGGATTTTCCACATTTAATCTAAATCCTATGAAACATCACTTATTTTAAGTGGCGGATTGAGTGAATGAATCATCCTACCCTTATACACGTATAACATGATGTTGGGGTGTTAGCCTTGTGAAGAGGAGTACTGTAGAACCTTAATGTCATTGTATTTCTTTAGTCCATCTGTGCGTATCTTATGAATTGCGAAAACGTGGATTGTGGAACTATAACAGCATACTAAGACCTAAAGAAGCCCAGATTACCCACAAACATCCCAGTAAAACCTTAAAGTTCACTATTAACTGAGAAAATACAGAGAATTACTTGTAGATTCCTCTACCCAGAGGATGAATAGATGGATCATTGAATCCTGCAGAAACCCTGAAGCAGACAAGTCAACGTAGGTCAAAGGTCTAACGCAGCCCTAAGATAACTAGAAGAGTGGTCTAGCACTGACCCAGAGCCCAGGGACCCCAGGGAAATGAGGAGATAACCATGAGCCTAGTGGCAGGAAAAGGACCCTAGGCAAAGAATAAAATAGTTACCTTGTTTATCCTTTTTTTTTAAAACATTTCTTTGTGCTTTGTCAGATAGCATGGTTGCATTTCTTACTTTTTTTAAGATTCATTTGATGCAAATTTTAAAAAATCCGTCCCCCTCAGTTTTATTTTGTATATGTTTTTGTTCATTTAAATGGTGTTTCTTGTAAGCAACAGATTTTAGGGTTTTGTTTTCTTATCCAATCTGTCACTCTTTTCATTTTATTGAATTGTTTAATCCATTCACATTTAAAATTATGAGAGTTAGGTTTATATCTGTCTCAAATGGTGTTTTTTTTTCAAGTTATTTTTTTCCATCCTGCTATAAATACAGTACTAAGGTCCTTCAGGTGCTTCATTTAATTTTTTTTTAATGGCTCTGTTTCCTCTGGTTCTCTTTCCTTCACCCTTTACCCCCTCTTTTTTTTTTCCTTTAACTTTGGGGTCTTGCTTATTAGTTCCCTTTTATTCCCTGCTTTTATATGGCTATATAATTCTCCCCCTCCCCCCTTTTCCCTCTCAGTTAGACATATTGATTCTCTCTTCCTCTCCTCCCTTTCAGCTGTTCATTAGTTTTTAAAATTTCATTTTTTGTGTCTTTTTCCAAAAAGTATTCATCTTACTCTCCTCATTATTCATGCTCTCTTTCTGTGTACTCTAGACTTCCTAATTCAGGACCCCTATAAATTATCTAGCTGTGCAATCAAAGCTTACATTCTAGATGTACTAAAATGTATCCATTCTAGGCTCTCCTCTTTAGTAAATTTCTGCCACTATCTTGTAGAGCTTGCCCAGTTTCCATTGTGATTTTTTCCCAGAACAATCCCAATTATTGCAGGTGTCAGTCTCATCCCATTGTAAGATGCTTCCCTCACCACCTTCCTAATTATGAAGTCCACCACTGATCTATGCTGTCCTCCAATTACCTTTTCTTCCCCATTTGCCTCCTCCCTGGGTCTATTTCCTTCTGCTCCCCCAGATGCCAGTTGCCCCGAGGAGTTCCAACTCCTCTCCTTTTCAAATACCAAAGCTACTGGTAGAGCCAAGATGATGAAATGAGACCAGCAGAACTCTCCCAACATAGCCCTCTACAACAACTTAAAAAATCACATCAAACCAAATTCTGAGCAGAAAAGCCCCCTAAAAAGTAACACTGAGTCATTTTCCAGCTTACTGTAGCTTAGGAAGACAGCAAGAGAGGTCTGCAGAAACTGAGATAGGAGCTGGTTAGAACCATAGTGCCAGTTGGTAGTGACATTATTTAGAATCATAGTGGCACCAGGTGGTAGTGGTGGTGAGTAGGTAGCAATGGTGGTGGCAGCAGCATCACCAGCACTCGGCAATGTAAGTACCAGTCACAAAGGGATCCCCAATAACTTCTGTACCAGTGCTGGGTACGAGACAGGGTGCCATATGTCAGATCCATTGCCCATTACCCAGTTCTAGGTCACAGTTTCAGAGAGAAGAGAAGTGGTTATGGTAATAGGGAAACAGGGGCCTTACCAAAGTAAGGAGTAGAGCATAGACCAGGAAAGCAATGAACAGACCCCTCCCTACTTTGGAAGCCCTGAAAACTTACACCAGGCCCCAAGACTGACCTGTAAAAGCAGCAAAACGAAATAAAAGACAGAAGCTCAGGACAGACACCCTCCCTACCCTGAGAGATTAGCAGAACCCAACTCTAATACAAAGTCCAATGTAAAAAAAAAATAGGCTCAAAAATGAGTAAACAAACAAATAAAAAGAACCTGACCATTAAAAGCTGCTATGGTGACAGGGAAGCTCAAGAACAAACACAGAAGAAAACAATGACTTGAAAACATCTACAAGCAAAGCCTCAAAGAAAAATGCAGATCAGGCTAAAGCCAAGCAAGAATTCCTAGAAAAGCTAAAGAAAAAGATTTTTTAAAATAATTTAAAAAATCAAATGTGAGGTAGCTAGGTGGTGCAGTGGATAGAACACTAGCCTTGACACTAGCTGTGGGTAAGTAACTTAACCTTGATTGCCTTGCCAAAAAAAAAAATTGTAGAGTAAAAATTGGGGATGGAGTGGGGTAGAATGAGAGCTGTACAAGAAAGTTATGAAAAAACAATAGCGTGGTAAAAGAAGCACCAAAAATACTGAAGAAAATATTTCCTTAAAATTCATAATTGGCCAATTGGTAAAAGAGGTACAAAACTTTGCTGAAGAAAACAACTCCTTAAAAATTAGAGTCAGTCATGTAGACACTAATGACTTTGTGAAACATCAAGAAATAACAAAACAAAGCCAAAAGATTGAAAAAAATAGATGAAAATGTGAAATATCTCATAGGAAAAACAACTGACCTGAAAAATAGATCAAGGAGAGATAATTTAGGAATTATTGGATTACCAGGAAGACATGATTTAAAAAAAAAAAACCCTAGACGTCATATTTCAAGAAATTATAAAGGAAAACTGCCCAGATATCTCAGAACCAAAAACAAAATAGAAATTGAAAGAATCCTCCAGTCATCTCCTTAGGGTAATCTCAAAATGAAAATTCTCTAGAATATTATAACCAAAATCCAGGTCTTTCAGGTCAGAGAAAAACTAATGCAAGCAGCTAGATATAAATAATTCAAATACTCTAAAGCCACAGTCAGGATCACACAGGATTTAGCTGCTGCCTATATAAAAGATCAGAAGGCTTGGAATATGATATTCTGGAAGGCAAAAAAGCTAAGAATACAACCAAGAATAACCAACCAAGAAAAACTGAGTATAATCCTATAGAGGAGAAAATGTATATTTCATGAAATAGAGGACTTTCAAGAATTTCTGATGAAAAGACCAGAGCTGAATAGAAAATCTGACATTCAAGCATAAAAAGGTAATCACAAAAAAGAAATCATATGGGATTTAACAAGGTTAAACTGCTTACATTCTTCTATGAGATGATCCATGTATTCCCTAAGAACATTATCATCATTTGGGCAATTAAAAGGAGCTTACTTAGGCAGAGAGCCTAAGTGTCAGTCTGTTATGTTGGGATGAAATCAAAAGAAGAAAGGAAGAGTAAGAAAGAGGGATGCACTGGGAGAAGGGTGAAGAGAGAACAATTATCTCACATAAAAAGGCTCTCCTTCCTGGGCCTGGAGAAAGCAGCAGCTGCAGAAAGGCTTGGCTGTTAGCCTTCTCTTTCCTCCTCTGTGGGCCCTCCTGCATCCATCCATCTCCACTCCTGTTCTCTCCTTGGGAGGGCACAGCAAAACCAGCCCTGGCTAGGTTGCACAGTGACTTCAGTGGAAAACTGGGCAAGGAATAAGAGGAGATCAGCCATTAGACTAATGTTCCTGAAGGAGAGGAGTGCTAGCTGCAGTCAAATGCCAGGCTCTAGTTAAAACACTGGCAGCAGTGTTGTCTAGGCTGCAATGTCAGATACCAGCCAGGAGGCAAAACATAAGCTTCTCATAGCAACAAGTCACCCATGCTGCAAAACGTAGAATTATATACTTCGAAGTGATCTTAGTTTTTTTTTAATTCTCTGTCATATTCCTCAAGTTGCTGTGAAAGCTTCAACTTTAGTTTTTGTTTGTTTGTTTGTTTGTTTGTTTGTTTTTGAAATTGACATTTGCAACATAAGTGGTAAAAAGAAAAAGAAAAAAAGGCATAGCTGATAAACAGTTTCTCCCCTTGAAGAAGGAAGACTTTACGATGGACAGGAAAATAAAGGAGAAGAGAAGGTAACGCTTGAATCTTAACTCTCATCTGAACTGGTTCAAAGAAGGAAGCATAGACAGATGCAGACACAGATATAGTTGTGTATAGAAATTCATATTATTCAACAGGGAAGTAGGAGGGGAAGGGGCTAAAAGGCAAGGTGGGGGAGTGATAAAAAGAAGAGGAGATTAGAGAAGTCAGTGATCAGAAGCAGAACAGACTTTTCAGGAGAAAACAGAGTGAAAACAAGAAGGATAAATAAAAGAGAAAAATGATGGAGGGAAATATATGGTTAGTAAGAATAACTGTAAGTGTGAACAGGATGAACTCACCCTTAAAACAACAGGATAACAGAATGGATTAGAAACCATAATCCAACATGTTGTTTACAAGGATATACTAGTAACAGAAAGATACTCCCAGAGTTAAAACAAGGTACTGGAGCAGAATTTATTATGCTTCAGCTGAAGTACAACAGACAGGGGTAGCAATTATGATCTCAGGCAGGGTAAAAGCAAAAAACAGGCCTAATTAAAAAAGACAATGAGGGAAACTACATTTTTTTTAAAGCTCTATCTATGTCTATGGTAGACAATGAATTTATATCAGTACTTAAGCCGATATGGACCAAGTGGCATAGCATTCAAGCTCTTGAAGGAAAAGTTAAATGTTACTGGAGGAAATAGATAGTAAAAACAATACTAGTGGGAGACCTTAATTTTTCTCTCTCAGACCTAGATAAACCTAGAAAGAAGTTAAGGAGATGAATAGAACTTTAGAAAACTTAGATTTTATAGACGTCTGGAAAATATTAAACATGAATAGAAAGGAGCATATTTATTCTCAACTGTGTGCATGGCACCTTCCCAAAAATTGCCCATGTATTAGGACTTAAAAACCTCATAAACTAATGCAGAAAAATCAAATGTACCCTTTGGAGACCATAATGCAACAAAAATTATATTCAATGAAGGGCCTTCAAAGCCTAGGTTAAAAATTAATTGGAAAGTTAATGATTTAATCCTAAAGAATGAGTGGGTCAAATTGTGGTATGTGATTGTGATAGAATATTATTGTCCTATAAGAAATGGTGAGCAGGATGCTCTCAGAAAAACTTGGAAAGACTTATAGAAGCTGATGCAAAGTGACATGTACTGGGTACAAAGTAAAATATTATAAGATGATCAGCTGTGAATGACTTAGCTATTCTCAGCAATACAATGATCCAAGACAACTCTGAAGCACTTATGATGAAAAATGCTATTCATCCCCAGAGAAAGAAGTGATGTGTCTGAATACAAATTGAAGCATACTTTTTTTTTACTTTATTTTTCTGGAGTTTTTTGGAATGTTTTCTTTCACAATATGATTAAAATGGAAATATATTTTGCATGACTATATGATATATATATATGTATATATATATGTATATATGTATATACACCTATGAAACCTATGTAGAATTGCTTTCCTTCTCGATGAGAGGGGTGGAGAGGGAGGAAGGGAGAGAATTTGAAACTCAAAGTTTTAAAAACAAATGTTGAAAATTGTTTTTATATGTAATTGGAGAAAAATAAAATATTAGACAACAAAAAAGAATGAGTGGGTCAGGGAACAAATCATAGAAATGATCAATAATTTCATTAAAGATAATGACAACAATAAGACAATATACCAAAATTTGTGGGTACAGCCAATATAGTACTTAGAGGAAAATTTTTATGTTAAGTTGTGTGGTTTCTTCTTCATTCTCAAAGACAACTAGGACATCACGGAGATGATGACATGACTTGCAATTGACCTGGATTTGAGGGAGGGAGGGCCGTGCAAAGTCACCAACCTCACTTTTTCCTCCAGAGCCATCTGGGTCCAGTGGCCAGATATTGATCAAGATGACTGGAAATGGCCCAGGATGCAGTGGGAGATCTTGGCCCCTTTAAGCTAAGGTCTTTTCAAGTTCTCACTTTGCCTGAGGCAATGCCTATTCACTGAATAGGCCTCTTTAAGAAGTGAATCAATGAATGGCCCCTTTAAAAAAATAAAATCAAATCAAACTGGGAAGGAAAGACCATCAGGGTTGCTGGCCAAAAGAGAAATAGTTAACTGTTTACATTCACTCTGAGCCAGAAGGGCCCAGAAATAACCTTTAAGCGGTGCTTGGGCAGGGACTTATTGTCCAATCCATGAGATCCAGAGAGAGTTGGATTTAAGGCTTGTCTAGCCAGTAAACACCAAGTTAACTAGGTAGATTTCAGCCATCAAAAATTCTCTTCCTTTGGGCAGAACACCTGAAAGAGAAGAGAAGAGAGGAGAGGAGAGGGGAGGGGAGGGGAGGGGAGGGGAGGGGAGGGGAGGGGAGGGGAGGAGGGAGAGGGGAGGGAGGAGAGGAGAGCAACCTTCACACCAGAGGTACCAGTCTTCTCTGAACACACCCTACATCTCATTAATAATAGCCATTCTCTAATAGATAAATGGTCAAAGAATATGAATAAACAGTTCTCAAAAGAACTGCAAAGTATTTACAACCACATGAAAAAATGTTCCAAATCATTGATAATAAGAGAAATGCAAATCAAAACAGCCCTAATGTTTGACCTCACACCCTGCAAATTGGTAAAAATAACAAAAACAAAATTGGCAACAGTCCATGTGGGAGGAGGTTGTGGGAAGATAGGCACACTACCCCCAGCGCAAGGTCCCTGCCTCCATTCACAGAACATCTCTCGTCACCCAAAGAAGCATTCATCAGTATAGACCACTCTCTCACCACCAAAACTATGCCTCCTTTGCCTCCCTCATTTTTAACACTCCCCTCAACTTCTCCTTATCCACTTGCCTGGAGACTCTTCTCTTACTGAGACCACAGGAGTCACCTTCTCATTGCTAGCCCTTCATTTGATTTAAGTGCATTGCTCCTCCGCCCCACACACACCTTCATGTAACCTCCCATGTTGTAATTATAGTCTCATTAAAAAAACAACAACAACAACACAACAACATTGATTCACCGGTAGGCTATGCCAGGTTCTGTCCATAATATTCCAGGTCTGCCTCTTCACTGTTACCTCCATCAGACTTCTGCTTTCTCCTGCTGTGTCCTTGTGTACATTTAGAGAGAAGTCTCTTACTGCTCTTTATGCTATCACTCTGTTGCTGTTTCTGTCATTGGATGCTGTATTTATCCACTCTTGCATTTCTACTATGGATGTGTTTCAGACGCAAATAATCTCTTTACTTCTGATTTTCTTTCTTAAAATGTTTCAAATACCTCTATATTATTAAACATCTATCTTTTCTCATTTATGGAAGCTAAGATTTGCATGATAAGTCACCCTAGGTTTCATCCATAACTCTATTGCTCTTTAGAACAAATCATTCTCTTTCCTCCCACATTTTCTGGTTAGTGCAGAATAGTCTTGTGTTATTCAAATTTACTTTCCTTTATGTTTGAAGGTCTGTGTCCTCATCACTTGTCAGAAGTTCTGGACAGTTCCCTTTTATTATCTTCTGCATTATAGTATTAAGGTTTTTTGTCATTGAGTTCCTGATGCTCAGTTTTCCTCCACACACCCTATCTTCAAGATTAATTTGTAACGCTTCCATAGTGAGCGTATTTTCTTTTGATGTTACTGGGTTTTATGTTTCTCTTCTTCTCAACTTTACTTCACTTTTATAAATTTGCATTTCCAATCTATTATTCTCTCTTTTGTTTCTTTGGTAAGACTTGCTGGCACAGATTCCAATTTTTCTATTCTTGTCCATTATTATTTCTGTGCAGGCAATGAGTGCTGTTTTCATAATTCTCATTTCTCTTTTGAACCACTGAGGAATAGAGTATTGTGGTTTCATGCTCTGCTCAAAATCCAAGGGTTCTCTACTTCATGAGGTATAAAATATTTTTTGTTTTGCAGTATTTATCCATGGATGTCTGAGCTTGTTTATTAAATCTGGAGGCCATATATCCTTCTGTTGCTAGTGTTTTCTTGTTGATATACCTGTTTACATTCAAGATGTTTGAGTTTTCTTCTTCCTGACATCTTTGGTAATGCCAATCTTTTTTCTCATTTATTTCCCCCTATTGCTCACTTTCTGATTCCCTCCCCTCTGATTGTACTTTGGTTGGGGGTTAGATTTCAAAGTACCTCTGCTTCCTCCCATACTGAGCAATTCACCAGCCTAAATCTCCGCCCCAATTGTCTTTTGGGAACTGCTCTTTTCCTCGGACTTGGTACGGTGCCTCTTAATCCCCAGACAGATACATCGAACTGTCCTGACCCTTCTGTTCCCTGGTTTGCTCACTAGCCCAGCACTGGCAGTTTAGAGCTTTGCAGTCCTGATGCTATGGGGTTTTTCACCCTGGCACCAGCAATTCAGAAAGCTGCCACATGAGTGTTATGGAGTTTTCCTTGGCACTGGAAGATCAAATCTTTGCAGCACAAGTGCTAAGGGGTTGTCTGCCATAGCCTTAGCTATTTATCATAGCCACCACCAAGATTTTGCTCTTAAAAAGGCTGTTGCTCATACACTAGCCACTTTACAGTACTGGAAAGAGGAAGGGGAGACTGTGTTGGACTGGGTTTTGTTGAAAGTCTGTATGTCAAGACCTTGGATCTTCTGGTGCAGCCTTGTTGCTAGGAGAATGTGGGGGAGGGGTATTGGGTGACCTACTTTTTTTTTTAACATTTGTTTGGATTCTTGGTGTCCTAGACCATGGAGACAGCTAAAGATGTCTTATCTTTGGTGCATAATTTCCATTTTGGGAAGATTTGAAAGTCCTGGAGATCACAGAAAATGTCTAGTCCTCCATATTGTTGTTCATATGACCTGGAAGACCCAAGAATGATCTTTTAGTTTCCAAATCTAATCCAGACAATTTCATTTATAGATCACAAGCATCAGGCCAAGTCCCTCTCTTTTATCGCCTTTTTATTTTTAAGGGTCATGGGAGCAAAGAAAAGACAAAGTACAAAAGGATAGGATAGAAAGAGATACACATAGCCATGATCATGAATGAATTGACTTGACCTATAAAATGGAAAGAATAGAACTGATTAGAAAACGGAATGCAACAATATATTGCTTACAAGAAGCACACTTGAAAATAAAGATTTACATAAAGTTAAAGTAAGGGGCTGGATCAAAATCTATAATACTACAGCATAAATCAACAAGGCAGGGATAGCAATCATGATTTCAGATAAAGCAATGGTAAAGATTGATATGATAAAAATTGATAAGCAGGGAAGTTACATTATGTTTAAAGGTTCCAGAGATAATGAATCAATATCATTACTGAATATATATGCACCCAAAAGCGTAACATCTACATATTTAAAAGAAAAGTTAAATTGGAAGGAGAAATAGTAAAACTGTAATGATTAGGGAACTTCATTGTGCCTCATTTAGATTCAGACAAATCTAAACAAAAGATAAATAAAGAAGTTAAGTACCTGAATAGAACTTTAAAATAATTAGAGATGATAAATATTTGGCAATTACTGAATAGAAAGTAATTCACCTACTTGTTATTTATATATAGCATCTTTATATTGGGAGCCATATATTGGGAACATAAATATCATCAAAAAATGTAGAAAAGCAGAAATACTGAAGACATCATTTACTGATCACTATGCAATTAAATTATGTCCAATAAAGGACCCTTGAGGAACAAATTTAAAAGAAATTGTAAATTAAATAACAAAATTCTAAAAAGCTGGCAAGTTAAAGAAAAATTATACAAACAACAGAAAAATTCATCAAAAAATAATAATTATAATTTTTTGTTGTTCAGTTATTTCAGTCATGTTTAACTGTGACTCCATTTGGGGTTTTCTTGGCAAAGATACTCAAGTAGTTTGCCATTTGTTTCTCCTGCTCATTTTTACAGATAAGGAAACTGAGGCAAACAGGATTAAGTGACTTGCCCAAGGTCACACAGCTACTATATGTGTGAGGCCAAATTTGAACTCAAGGAGATCCATCCAGGCCCAGCACTCTATCCATTGCTCCAACAACACACCAAAAACCTATGGGATGAAGCTAAATCAGGTCTTAGGACAAATTTTCTATCTTTAAATGCTTTCATCAAAAAGGAGAAAGTGAACAAATCAGTGGACTGGACCCAAAACTAAAAAAAAAAAAATCTAGGTCAACAACAAATCAGTCCCCTTCAACAGAGCACTGAAGTAGAAATTCCGAAAACTAAAGAAGCAAAAAAAAAAAAATCAAACATAAATAAGTCTAGGAGATTTTCAAGAAAAATTAATAAAATAAATAAAAATTTGTCTAGTCTGAATAATACAAAGAGAAGAAAATTTTTCTTTCATGTCAAAAATGAAAAAGGAGCACTCACAATTGAAGAAATACAAGAAGTTATCAGAAACTATTTTGCTTAATTACAAGGCAACAAAACTGAAAAGCTAGAGAAAATGGATGAATACATACAAAAATAGGAAATATCCAGATTGACAAAAGAAGAAACACACCATTTAAATAACCCAATATAAAAAAAAAAGAAAATTAACAAATGTTAAATGAACTCTTAACGAAAACGTCTCCAGGACCAGATTGATTGGCAAGTGAATTTTACCAAACATTCAAATAATAATTAATTTTAATACTACATAAACTGTATTCAATAATAAAAAGAAGGTACCTTTCTAGTCTTTTATTATAATAAAAATATAATCTTGAAACCTAAATCAGGGAAAGACAAAGCAGAGAAAGAAAATGACAGAACACCATCCCTTGTGGACATTGTGAAAAATAATATGGCACTGGTTATTGGTAGATAACATTTAAAAAAATTATAGACTGATTTTTCTAATTAATACAAGTGCCAAAACAGTTATAAAATATTAACCTGCAGGATATAGAAATGCATTGAGAATATTATGCTTTGTGACCAAGTAAAGCTCATAGTAGGGATGTAAGATGAGTTTAAGCATCAGAAAAGGCCATCATCATAATAAAATATAAAATAAAATTTCAAAAATGTTAAAATGATAATAATGGCTAAATGTTTTAAACAAATTAGCTAATTTTATTGTTTTTAAAAACTCTTAATTTTATTAATCTAATTATTTTGCATTTACTTTTTAAATTTCTCCTGTGATTTTCAGGATAACTATTTTGATGTTTAATTAGATGTTTTTAATTTGATGGTTTCATGTATATTTTTATTGTTTCACAACCAATTCATTGATCTGCTCTTTTCCTCTTTTATTAGTGAGAGTATTTAGAGATATAAAGTTTGTCCTGACTGTGACTGCATACCCAAAATTTTGATATGTTATCTCATTGTTGTTATTATCATTAATTAAATTATTACTACTTCTATTATTTGTTTTCTGAGCTATCAGTTCTTTGGAATTAAGTAATTTAGGTTGATTACAATTACTTTTAACAGTTTTTTCAGTGATCTTTTATTGAATATAATTTTTATTGCATTACGATCTATAAAAGATGTTTATTTTTTCTGATTTTCTGCATTTGCTTGTGACCCAATTTTTATAAAGGTGCCATGTACAATTGAGAAATATATATACAGACAGTTTTTGCTTTATGTAAATTTGCATTAAACAAATTTGACTTTATGTAAAGAGTTCTGAAAGAAATCCACAACCTAAAAATGACACCTATGTTAACTTTACCACACAGTAGTAAAATAGTACTGTGCACACGCTCACTCTCTCTCTCTCTCTCTCTCTCTCTCTCTCTCTCTCTCTCTCGGTGATCCTCAGCCTCTCAGCTGCCCCACCAAAAAAAAAAAACCAACCAAAAAAACCCGCTCCAAGTGAAAGTAGAGGACTCGAGGACAAGCCTCCACCTCTGCAGCAGACACCAGATTGGGGCTTGGCTTGAGACCTCTTGAGCTAAGAGAGGAGACCCTTATCCTGCTTCAGTCACTCTCCTGCATGGTTTGTTTGGCCACGTATCTGTCTTCAGTTTGTCCTCACTTGAATACCAGGTGTCTGTCCCCAGACCCTGCAGTGTTGCCTGTCCTTTCCTCTCTGTGTCCATGTCCAGTCCCCATGTATCTGCCCCCTTTCCATGTTTTCTTCCTCTCGATTCTGGCCAGGGCCCCTCATTGCCAGCATGTTTCTCCTCCTGCTCTTGATTCTCTGTACCCAGTTCCCACAGGTCCTTGAACTATGTGCCAGCCCCTTCCCTCAATGGGTGTACTGTCCCCTTCTTGCCTCCCTCCTTTCCTCCCTTCCACATGTCCAGGGACAAATTCACATTACATAAAAATAACTTTACATAGAGGTCTATGAAAAAATTCACTTATGTAAAACAAAAACTATCTGTACTCCTTTCTATTTCTATTCAATAACATCCAGAGGTCTATCATATCTCACTTTTTTAAAAAGTCTATTCAGTTCTTTAACTTCTTTATTGTTTAATTTTTGGTTAGATTTATCTAGATCTGAAAAGGATAAATTGAAGTCTCCAACTATTATAGTTTTACTGTCTATTTTTCCCTATAACTTAACTTTTCTTTAAAGTAATTAGATGCTATGCCGTTTGGTGCACATATGTATACTATTGATATTAATTCATTGTCTATGATATCTTTCAGTACAATATAATTTTCTTGTTTTTCGTATTAATTAAGGTTATTTTACTGTTTCCTTATCTGAGATCCTGACTACTAACCCCTACCTTTTATACTTCAACTGAAGCATAATACATTTTGCTACAGTACCTTATTTTAATTGTGTGAATATTTGTTTTGATTGTGTTTCTTGTAAACTACATATTATTGGATTCTTCTTTCTAATCTATTCTTTGGTCTGTTTATATTTTATCTGTGAGCTCATCCCATTCACATTTATAATAATTACTGTTAATTTATCTTTCATTTAATCCTCTTCTCTTACACTTTTTCTTTTGTTTCCTACCACTCTTTATGAAAAAGAGGATGGTGAGAAAGGAGTGTGCTCAGCACATATGCTACAGGTTTACTGCAATCTGCTTTTACTCTACTCCTCTTTTTCCCTCACTCAGCACCAATTCTGTGTGTGTGTGTGTGTGTGTGTGTGTGTGTGTGTGTGTGTTTTCCTCTCTCCTTTGACTACTTCAGATGAGAGTGTGGTTCAAGTGTCTCATGCTCCTCCTAGCCATTCTTCCTTCTTGGTTTGCATTTCTACTTGTGCACACTGATTATGTGAGATAATTTAACCCATACATCCTCTCTCCCTTTTCTTTCTTTATGAATTCCTTTTCCTCTCTCTTTCCATTTTTAAAAGATCATCAAAATATAACAGGATCATTCCCAGGCCCTCTGTTTTATTAGAATCTCTCTATGACCCTTAAAGATAGTAGAATTCTGAGGGGACACATATATCATTTCCCTCACTATTTAGCCTCTCATGATTATTCATTCCCTCTTACCTCTTTTTATACTTCCCTTGACAACAGTGTTTGTGTTTTAAAGTTTTTATGCAACTATAGTCTTTTTTATTAGGAATGCTCCTATTTCATTAAAGATTAATTTTTTTCCATGAGATTCTGGGAAGATGGCAGAACAAGGCAGAAAATAACCTGGCTGTCCCAAATTCCCCCACAAACAATTTAGAATAATGCCCTAAAGTGAACTTTGAGTGGCAGAAATAATTAAAATTTGGAGTAAAGTAGTTATTCAGTCTAAGACAACTTTAGAGGACATTAGGAAAGACCTAACCTCTCTAGGAGGTGGTCTGGCCCAAATGAAGTGCAGATACCTTCAGGAAGATACCACTGAATCAACAAACAACAGTCTCTGGGGGGTAGCTGTGTCCTGTGGTAGCTGCAGCCTCAGGAACTTTTGCCCCACAGACAGTGGGGGGTCAGGTGGCTAATCAGGGGAAGATTCCAGGACCCTCCACTAGTGCTGGAGGTGGGGCACAGGTGGGATGATCAGACATAATCCTGGGCTGTGGCTGTGGGTAAGGAGAAAAAAACCACACACATACACACCAGTGAGTATGGTCACAGTCCTTGGTTTTGGTTCCAAGGCAAAGGGGTGAGTTGAAGGCTGCAGCCACAGGGAGAGCCTACATGGAGCAAGAGCATTTGCAGTGACAGTGTTTCTGGAGGCCTGGCAGGGCACAGAGGCAAAGAGGAGTACCTGTGTTCAGGCTCCCAGATAGAGCTCAGAAAACAACAATGTGAAAAACCCGAACCCTGAGACATTGTCCCCCGCACCTCAAAACTAAAGCCCAACTCTAATGCAAATTAACAGCAAAGAAATATCTTTTAAAATGGGTAAACAAAAGAGAAAGAGCCTAACCCTAAACAGCTACTAGGGTGATAGAGAAGATCTGGGCTCAAATCCAGAACATAGTGAAGTTAAAACAGCTACTTCTACTTCAAAGAAAAATGTCAAATGGTCACAAGCCCAAAAAGTTCTTGGAAGAGTTTTAAAGGACTTTAAAAATCAAATAAGAGAGGTTGAGAAAAAATTGGGGAAAAAATGCAAGTAATGCAAGAAAACCAAGAAAATTATTTACAAAGTCAATAATTGGAAAAAAGAGATCCAAAAATTTATGGAAGGAAATGACTGCTTAAAAAATAAAATTGGGTAAAAAGAAGCTAATGACATTGTGAGACACTAAGAAATAATAAAACAAAATCAAAAGAATGAAAAAATACATGAGAATATGAAGCATCTCATTAAGAAAACAGCTGACCTAGAGAACAGATCAAGGAGAAACAATATAAAATTGTTGGACTATCGGAAAGTTATGGTTAAAAAAACAAGTCTAGATACTATGCTTCAAGAAATTATTAAGGAAAATTGCCCTGAAATTGTAGAACTGGAGAGTAAAATAGAAATTGAAAAAAATCTACCAATTACCATCTGAAAGAGATCCTAAGATGAAAACTCACAGGAACACTAGAGTTAAGTTTTGAAACTCCATGTCAAGGAGAAAACACCATAAACAACTAGGAAAAAAAAAAGATCTTAAATACTTTAGAACTACAATCAGGATAATACAAGATTTAGTAGATTTAAAAGAATTAAAAGACCAAAGGGCATGGAACATTATATTCCAAAGAGCAAAGTAGCTAAGTTTGCAACCAAGAATAACTTACCCAGCAAAGCTAAGTATAATCCTGCATGGAAAAAATGGATATTTAATGAATTAAATGACTTCCAGGTATTGTGACAAAAAGATCAGAACTGAACAGAAAATTTGACCTACAGGATTTGGGAGAAACATAAGAAGGTAAACATTAAATATCAAGTGTAAAGGATTTAATAAGATCAAACTGTTTACTTCTTATATGGGAAAACATTGTAACTCTTAAGAATATTGACATTATTTGGGTAGTTTGAAAGAGCATACATAGATAGAAAGCTGGGGGCTGAGTTGATTATGATGGGATGATCCTAAAAAATAAAATTGAATAGGAAGAGATAAAATGGAGCTATTATCTCCTATAAATAAGGCATTACAGTGGAGGCAGGAAGGAGTGGAGGGTACTAGAGGGTACTAGAACCTTATTCTCATCAGAACTAGGTTAAAGAGGGAATAACATACATCTAGAAGAGTATAAAAGTCATCTTACCTTACAGAAAAATAGGAAGCTGATGGGATAGATAGGGAGGGACTCTTAGAAGGGGTGCAGATTAGGGAGGCAGTGGTTAGAAGTAAATTAGATGTTTGAGAAGGTATAAGGTGAGAGGGAGAGAGGAATAAACAGTGATAGAAGGGAACATATAGCTAGCAATCATAATTTTGAACATGAATGGGATGAACTCACCCATAAAACAGAAACAAATATCAGAATGGATTAAAAACCAGAATCTGATAATATGTTGTTTATAAGAAACAGATTTTAAAATGAGAGATATACTCAGAGTAAAAATAAAAGGTTAAAGTAGAACTTATTATGCTTCAGCTGATGTGAAAAAAAAAGCATGGGTAGAAATCATGATCTCAGAGAAAATCAAAGCTAAAATAAATTTAATTAAAAGAAATAAACAAGGAAACTACATTATGACAAAAGGTACTATAGATAATGAAGTAATGTCAATACTAAGCCTATATGCACTAAATGCTATACCAGTCACATTTTTAAAGGAAAAGATAAATGAATTACAGGTGGAAATAGACAGCAGAACTATAATAGTAAGGGATTTCAACCCTCCCCTATCAGAATTAGATAAACCCAACCAAAAAAAAAATAAGAAAGAGGTCAAGGAGATAGATAGAATCTTAGATAAGATAGATATGACAGATATCTAAAAAGAAGTGAATAGGAATGTAAAGGAATATACATTTTTCTCAGTGGTGCATGCACAAAAACTGACCCTATATTAGGGCATAAAAACTTTATAGTTAAATGCAGAAAAATTAAATGCATCATTTTCAGATCAAAATGCAATAACAATTATATTTAATAAAAGATCATGGAAATACATGTTAAAATTAATTGGAAACTAAACAGGCTAATTTTGAATGAGTGGGTTAAAGAACAAATCATAGAAATTATAAATGATTTTATTAAAGAGAATCACAATAATGAGACAACATACCAAAACTTATGGGATGCAGCAAAAACAGTAATCAGAGAAAAATGTATATCTCTAAATGCTTATATCAATAGAGAAAAAGCAGACCAATTAATTGGACATGCAATTTAAAAAATTAGAAAAAAAAACAAATTAAAAATCTTCAGTTGGACACCAAATTGGAAATACTAAAAATTAAAAGTTAGGTTAATAAAATTAAATGAAAGAAAACCATTCAATTAATAAATAAAACTAGGAGATTGGTTTTATGAAAAAAAATAAGATAGATAAGTAATTGGTTAATATGATTTTTTAAAAAGAGAGAAGAAAATCAAATCATTAATATCAAAAATGAAAAGGGTGAGCATACCACTAGTGAAGATGATATCAAAGAAATTATTAGAAGTTATTTTGCCCAAGCATATGCCAATAAACTTAACAATTTAAGTGAAATGGAAGAATACTTTCAAAAATATAAACTCCCTGGATTAACAGAAGACGAAATAGAATATCTAAATAAACTTATTTTAGAAAAAGAAATTAAACAGGCCATATATTAACTTCCTAAGAAAAAAATCATCACGACCAGATGGATTTGCAAGAGAATTCTACCAAACATTTAAAAATCAAATAATTCTAATATTAAATAAATTGTTTGGAATAATAGGCAAAAAAGGAATCCTACAAAACTGCTTTTATGAAACAAACATGGTGCTGATATTTAATCAGGAAGAGCAAAAACAGAGAAAGAAAATTATACACCAATTTCATTAATGAATATGGATGCAAAAATCCTAAATAAAATATTAGGTAGAAGACTATGACAATAAATCACAAAGATTATACATTGTGACTAAGTGGGATTTATACCAGGAATGCAGTAATGGTTTAACATAAGGAAAACTATTAACGTAATTGATTATATCAATAATAAAAGTGACAAAAATCATATGATATATCAATAGATGCCGAAAAAAGATTAAAAACACTTGTAAGTATAGTATAAATAGATTTTTCCTTAAAATGATAAGAAGCATCTGCCTAAAACCATAAACAAGCATTGTTTGTTATGGGGAATAAGCTAGAAGCTTTCACGATGAGATCAGATGTGAAGCTATGATGTCCACTATCACTAGTATTGTTCATTATTGTCTTAGAAATGCTAGCAATGGCATTAAGAGAAGAAAAACAAATTGAAGGAATTAAAATGGGCAATGTCTCTTTTCGCAGACAAGATGATGATGTAGTTGGAAAATCCTAGTGATTCAACTAAAAAGTTTGCTGAAACAATTAATAAATTTAGAGAAGTAGAAGGATATAAAATAAACCCATATAAATCAGCATTTCTATATATCACCAACAAAACCCTGAAAGAGGAGATAGTTAAGAGATATCTCATTTTAAATAATTGTAGACAGTAAAAAATACTGGGAGTATACCTGCCAAGACAACCCAGAAACTCTATGAACACAATTATAAAAGACTTTTTATAGAAATAAAGTCAGACTAAAATAATTAGAGAAATATTAGTTGTTGATAGATGGGCAGAGCCAATATTATAAAAATGACAATTCTGCCTAAACTAATCTGCTTATTCAATGTCATCCCATTTAAGTTCCCCAAAACATATTTTATTGAATTAGAAAAAAATAATAAAATTCATTTGGAAAAACAAAAGGTCAAGAATATCAAAGGAATTAATGGAAAAAAAAGTATAAAGGAAGGAGATGTAGCAGTACCAGATCTTAAACTATATTATAAGCAATAATTATTGAAACTACCTGGTACTGGCTAAGAAACAGGAAAGTGGATCAATGGAACAGAGTATAAAATAACACAGTAATAAATTATTGTAGTAACTTTGTGTTTGACAAATGTAAAGATTTAAGCTTTGAGGATAAGAATTCACTATTTGGTAAAAAAAAAAAATTTGGGAAAACGGGAAAGTAGTCTGGCAGAAATTGGGTATAGACCGATATCTTACATTATTTCCAAGATAAAGTCAAAATGGATACACGACCTGGATATAAAGGAAGATAACAAAAATAAATTAGAACATGGAACACATTACCCATCAAACTTACGGATAGGAGAACAATTATGAATAAACAAGAGATAGAGAACATTGTGAGATATAAAATTTATAATTTTGATTACATTAAATTAAAAAAAATTGTACAAATAAAACCAATGTAGCCAAGGGTAAAAGAAAAGCAGAAAATCTGGGGAAAATTTTTAGAGACAGCTTCTCAGATAAAGGTCTCATATCTTGAATATATAGAGAACTTTGTCAAATGTATAGAATATGAGTCATTCTTCAATTGATAAATGGTCAAAAGATATGAACAATGAAGAAATCAAAACTATATATGTCATATAAAATACTCTAAATCATTATTGATTAGAGAAATACAAATTGAAACAATTTTAAAATATTATATCACACCTATCAGATTAGCTAAAAAGACAGAAGAGGAAAATGACAAATGTTGGAGGGGATGTGGAAAAATTGGAATACTAATGCACTATTGGTGGGACTGTGAACTGATCCAAGCATTTTGCAGAGCAATCTGGAATTGTGCACAAAGAGTTATTAAACTGCCTATACCCTTTGACTCAGCATACCACTATTGGTTCTATTTCACAAGATGATCAGGGAAAAAGGAAAGGAACCTATATGTTCTAAAATATTTAGAACAGTTCTCTTTGAGGTGGCAAAGAACTGGAAATTGAGGGGATGCCCATCAATTGGGGAATGGTTATACAAGTTGTAATATATGATTTTAATGGAATACTACTGTGCTATGAGAGATGATGAGCTGGTTGATTTTAGAAAAAAAACATTGAGAGAATTGCATGAAGTAATGAAGAGTGAAATGAGTAGAAAAAGAGAACGTTGTATGCACTAATAGCAATTGTTTTAAGAACAACTGTAAATGACTAAGTCATTTAGAATATTATAAATGCTCAAATCAGCTACAAAGGACTTGTGAAGAAAGATGCTATCCACCTCCAGAGAAAAGAACTGATAAATAGAAGTATATATAATATGGTTTTATGTGTGTGTGTGTGTGTGTGTGTGTGTGTGTTTATATACATATTTGTGCCAAATGATGGCCTTCTCTAGTGAAGGGTAAGAATGGAGGGAGAAAAAAAATACAAGAAGTACGCAGCAGAGAACAAAAGAAAACTCACAAGGAAACACAGAAAAACAGGGTAGTTTTGAAAACAATGTGTAGTATTTATTACATAGTCTTGTTTTATTTTTTAGAAAGCAAACAATAAGGGGCAGCTAAGTGGTGCAGTGGATAGAGCCCTGGCCCTTAGACATTTGACACTTACTAGCTGGGTGATCCTGAGCAAGTCACTTAACCCTATTGTCTAGCAAAAAACAAAACAAAAAAAGAAAGTAAACAATAGGAAATGGAGATTCATGGTTTTATATTGAATCCTCGTTTTGTGTTGTGTGATGTACACAGAAATCTTTTTTCAAGATTATTTTTTTTCCCTGTAGGATGGATTTAAATTCAGATTTTCTGAGTAAGCTATTCTTGGTTGTAAGTCTGTGTCTTTTACCTTCAGGAATCTTATATTTGAAATGTTTCACTCCTTCATAGTGGTATTTTAAAATGTTGTGTGATTCTGACTCTGACTCTATCATACTTGAATCCTTTCTTTTTGCCTGGTACAGTGGTTTTGTTTTTTTTTCTTTGACCTGGAGACTAGATTTTGGCTATAATATTCCTGGGAGTTTTCATTTTAGGATTTCTTTGGCAGTGGATTGTTTCCATTTCCACCCGATCCTCTAGTTCCAAGAGATGTTGGCACTTTTATGATTCCTTCTTCTTCTACTTCCTCCTTCTCCTCCTACTTCTTCTTCTTCTTCTTCTTCTTCTTCTTCTTCTTCTTCTTCTTTCTTCTTCTTCTTCTTCTTCTTCTCTTCTCCTCCTCCTCCTTCTTCTTCTTCCTTCTTTCTTTCTTCTTTTCCTCCTCCTCACTTCCTTCTTGTTCTTGTTCTTCTTGTTCTCATTCTTCTTCTTCTTCTTCTTCTCCTACTTCCTTGGACTACCTAGTCCAAGGTTATCACCAGTCATCTTGACCTTTGTCTTGCCACTGGATTCCGATGACTCTAGAGGAGAGAAGGGCTAATGACTTTGTGCAATTCTGCCTCACTCAAATCCAACTCATGCACAAGTCAAGATACTATGCTCATGATGTCACTGGTCCTCTTCAGGAATGAAGGACAAACAACAGTAACAACAACACAAAGTCTAGTGATTCTTAAGTTATCTCTATATGTTTTCTAGGGCAGTTGTTTTAAATATGAGATATCTTATATTTTCTTCCATTTTTTTCAATCTTCTGTCTTTGTTTTAATTTTAATTTTTATATCATGGAGTCTTATGGAGCCAATTTAATTTTTAAGGAGTTTGTTTCTTGGACAAAATTTTGTACCTCTTGTTCCAAGCTATTAATTCTCTTCCCAATTTTGTGTTCTGTAGCTCTCATTTGTTTTTCATTTTTCCTTTAGTACTCTCATTTGAATTTTAAAATAATTTTTAAACTTTTGTTTCAGTTTTTCAGGAATTTTACTTGAATTTGTGTCTCCAAGCTATGGGCTTTTTTTGGGGGGGAGGAGTCATTTGTAGATGTTTTGGAGTCATTCTTTTCTTCTAAGATTATATCTTGAGTGTTCCTATCATCCCTCTTCATAATGGGATTGGGTTTTGGTTTTGGTTTTGTTTTTTTGTTGCTTTTTTGTATTTTGTTTTTTGGTTTGCTCATTCTTCCAGCCTACTTCTTGACTTCAGAACTTATGTCAGAACTAGGCTTTGCCTACTTCTGGAGAAAATGTCTGGGCTGAGCTTCTTTACTTTTGGGTCTTACTGGTGCTTTTTTGAGCTATTAAGTATTGTGTTATTCCAAGTTCTCAGTGATAACTTAAGTTTTCAGTGCTCCCAAGGGTAAAGTTTTATCACTACTATCCTGATATGAGCACAGCAAATTTCTGATGTGCACTTGGGTACAAGTGACTTGCTCCTGGTTGAAGTTACAGTAGACTGCTGCTCCACTCAACTGCCGTGTGCTAGCTGCAAACCTCTGCTGGTTTAGATCAACAGAACTAGAGGCTTCCCTTTGGTTTAGAATTCCTTCCTTAGTTATTCCCCTGCAGGCTTCAGACTGGGCTGGGACCTGGAACTGAGACCTCTGCTCTGCTCCTGGAGTCAAAGCCTCATAGCTGCTACTTGTTTTGAATGTGTTCCTACCTCAATGCCACCTTTAAGCATAGGTCCCCTTCTTGGTCTGCCCTAGATCTGTAATCCAGAATTGTATATTGAGTGACAGAAGTCCCAGTCAAGCCTTGTTCTTGTATTGTGCACAACATTATTCCATTTTGTAGTGGTCTGTGACCTCTTCTTGCCCTGCCTCAAGTCTCTTAGTTCCTACTCTAGAATGCTGCATGCAGCTGTTCACAAATAAATCCTGTCCCCTTTTTTTGCAAATCTCTTTGTCTGTTTCCCTATGACAACCGGGGCTGGAAAAAAAAAAGACTCACTGGGATTTTTTCCCTTGGATTTCCTGATCAAGACTCAGTATGATGAATTTTCTTTGTACAGGAGTTACAGCAGATAGATATCTTTGTACAGGAGTTATGAGGGTTGAAAGATGGAAAGCTTAGGCTCAGATTCTTAAAATCTAGCTATTGCTCACTAATGTTCAGACTCCTTAACAGTCTGGCCAATATGGTGGATGTTCTAATAAAACTTGTCTTTGCCTGAAAAAAAAAAAGATGGAAAGCTTAGTTCTATTTCTTTCTATTACTCTGCCATCTTGGCTCCATTTCCCTGGGTTTTTTCTTTAGTTCTTTTGTGGTTTCTTCAATTTCTTTTGTTAAGTTTGGGTCATTTAAATTCTCTTTCTTGTTCTGTCTGGGAGGTTAATTTTTTTTTAAAATATTCATCCATTTCATTTAAATGGCTAATTTTATTGGCACATATTTGAGTGATAGAGTTTCTAATAATTTCCTTTTTTTGAATTATACTTTTCTCATTTCAGATACCAGCAATTTATTATATCTAACTTTTCTAAAATTTGATTAAAGTCCTTAACTTCTTTCTTGTCTTATTTTGGATTAGATTTGTCTAGGTCTGAATGGGGTACATTGAGGTTGTAGTTTTACTATTTCTCCATGTAACTTGTTTGGTTTTTCCTTTAAGTATTTAGAGTCAATGCCATTCAATGGATATGTGTAAAATATTGATATTGATTTGATGTTTATGATAATTTCCAGCATAATGTAGTTTCCCCTTTTACTTACTTTAATTATCTATTTTTGCTGAGTTTGAGATTATGATTGCTACTCCTGCCTTTTTTACTTTAGCCTAAACATGGTTGATTTTGCTCTATCCCCTTATTTTACCTGTATGTGAATCTTTATGCTATAAGTATGTTTCTTGTAATGAACATTTTGTTGCATTCTAATTTCTTATTAATTCTGATCTTTTACATTTTGGGTTACATATGGGTTATTTCATCCCATTTGCAGGCACAGTTATGATTATTAATTTTATGATTATTAATTATATGTTTGCTTCCAAATGAGTCTTTTATACCTTTTCTTCTTTACTCCTCACTCATCTTTACAAAGAAGAGGTTGTGAAAAAGAAGTGTGCTCAGCACCAGTATTCTATGCTTGATACAGTCTGCTTCTGCTCCCTTGCCCCTCTCTCTTCCTTTCACTCAGACCCAAGTCACAAGTTCTTGTCCTTTCTTTCTTTTCTTTTAAACATCTTTTCATAATCTATGCTCTGAGGTTAAACTTTGTTTTGCTTATAAAAACTAATCCCTCTTTATATTTGCCCTCCTTATTTTGTCCCTCTCCTTTCTTCCCTTCTATTTGCCTCTTGAGTTAACTGTATTTCTACACCAAACTGTGCAAGTGTGTATTCTACCCTTCTTTAACCAGTTCAGATTAGCATGAGGTTCATGCTACCCATTCCCCTAATTCTTTCTCCCTGTAGGCTAAATCTGTGACCTCACTCCACAGCCAATGTCATATAACTGCTGCTTGCTTCTGTACCTGCTCTTTGCCTTGCAAAAAACCTCAGGACAGATCCTTGCCCTGGTATAAAGCCAGAGGTTTAAAAAAAAAAAAAAGATCCTCAGCTCACTTGGATTCTTGACCCAACTCTAGGGTTAGAGAAGCACACCTAATAGCTGGCTTCTGTTCCTGCTCCCTGCAAGTACCTTAGTTTCCACCTTAGTTTCTGCTGGATGCAGGATTGCTTCCTTCCCTGGAATATAGCCACAGGCTCCAATTTAATCTCTCTCCTGGAAGCCTCTATAGGCTATACCCCATTCCCATTGCTTGAAGTCCACTGTCACTCTATGGTGATCTGGACTAGAAAAAATTACTCTTTAGTTCTTTCGGGATTTTCATATTACTGCTTGGTCTGGTGATCTTTCCAGATCTTTGTTGGAGGGGTTCTTTGTGAGAGACAGTTGCGCTATACTTCCTCTTACTCTGCCAACTTTGCTGGACTCCTCATAATAATGTTTATTTTAAGAGCATGAATGTAATACTATTGAAAGATAGTGAGTAGCTCTAGCAACCTTTAGCACCAGTTTGTAGGTAAATTTGGGGAAATAAAATTGGAAAGCATGAATTCTTTTTGGGTTAAGGGTAAGCCCTCTCTGGGTTCAAGAAAGCATAGTATTCCTGGGAGGGATCCCACAAGTTTCATAAATGCAAATAAAAAAATGAGTATTAGAAGCTTTCTTCTGTGAGAGGAAAAGTCAAAGCCAGTGTCAAAAATTGCACTTAAGGAATTAAAAGGGAAGAGGACAGAAGTAGGTTGGGAAAAGGAGGCTTCCTAGTGCCACCATCAGCTGGCTTTGCCTGTATTCTCATCAATAAGAAAACACACACACATTTATGAAGGAAAGCCCTAATTTAGATGTTGTCCTAGTAGGAAGTGCTGTAAAATTAAAGCAGTTTTGAAATGGAAATGGAGAATAGATATTCAAGTGCTAACACGGAGGAGGAAATTATATTATCTTGTCCTACATCCTCTGAGGATGTCACTGCAAGGATGTACAAAGAAATCATGTTCCTTGAACATGGGCCCAGGCCTTCTCACCAGAACGAAGCAGCCTCCTCACCTAGCTTACTTAGCTCTAGCCTTTAAGTTGAGAAAAATAATTATTAATAACCCAACTTAAAAGGAATTTAATCTAAGGTGAAACCTTGGCCCATTGCGCTCTACTCAGGCTTGGGTGGGAGATACAGATCAGTTGTCTAGAGGCTAGGGGTGTTTTAGAAGTAAATGACATGATCGAAGTCATATCTACTAGCCCCTCAATAGAATAGGTCCACCTCTCATCATAATATTCATTCTCTTTCATTAATTGTTAACCAATCAGAGTTGATTGCCACCCTCAGGAACATCCACTCTTCCAAGGGCATATAAACTGTGAGCCCACCACCATGTTTCATCTTTGGTCCAAGAATGATAGTCAAATGACCATTCTTTTTATTAATAATATGCTAGCATTATTAATAAAATGATTAATTACCCAGAAACTATGTCTCTCAAAATTTTAAACATCACAAAGATACAGCTGAAAAAACAAATTCCTCTTTCCTAACTCTCCGTGCTATCTGAAATCAGGGCATTTGAAGCTGTCCAAAGGCTAAATGTTTCTAGTTTGCTAAGACAGTTATTGTTTCCTGTTTCACCAGGAAGAGTTGGAATAAGTCAGATAATTCTTATTCATCTTATTCTTAAAGCACTTTATTCTTAATATGCCTTCTTATTATTCTTAAAGGGAAAAAACAGACTTTTAAGAGTTTTTTTTCTTAAAGATGAAATCTACTTTCTACTTATGGTCTCATAGATAATTATGAGAGCCAAACACTTCTTTGAGATAAAATTCACCCCTTTTAAATCCCTACATTCTCTCTTGGAGATTCATCATTGCTTTATAATCTTTCTGAAGTTGGTTAGAAAATCTAATGGTTTGTATTATTATTAGGCTGCCTAATGCTAATCAGCGAATTATCAATATATTTTTAAGAGGAATTCACACATGCTAGAAGGAGAGGATAGTTAAAAAATCTCCAAGATAAATGAACCCCAAATCCAACTTCCTAAGAAGGGGAAGATTCTATCTCCCATTATTGAAATAACTACTGAGTCTCATCATCTGTCTGAGTTGAAGATAGGGCCCTATATGGCCCTCTGATGAACTAAGAGTCACCCCCCAAAAAATTCTTAACTCACTCTGTTTGGATTAGGAACGAGTCCAGCTCATGGTCCTTGTAGTTAAGATAGGATAAGAATGTGTAATGTGGCTGAACATTGTTCCCTTAAAACAAAGCATTTTTTCCTTATAAGGAAATTGTTTAAATCATTTCTACAAATCTATTTCGGGTTTAGTTTAATTTGTGAAAGGGTTCACATGAGACTTATTTGGCATTTTTAAGTGAATAAAAAAGGAGGTTCACAATTAATGTTCTCATCCCTCAATGCATTTAATAATGTTGAACAAAGTTTTTGATAAAGTGGAGTTTGTTTAGATGACAGCCACCAGGATAGGAAGGGAATGGAAGGCTGTCATGGAGGATTCTTTGAAGAAGAAGGGGATTCTCAGCCTGGAGAAAAGAAGACCTAGGGAAGGAGGATCATTGTCTTCCAATATTCAGAGGGTTTGTCATGTGGAAAGAGGGATTAGATTTGTTCTGCTGGACCCCAGTGGACCATATGAGAACAGTAGATGGAATTGTTGGAGAGGCAAATTTTGCAGGATCATGGGCCATAATATATTTGAAGTCATGAGATCATAAAATTTGGAGCTTCAAAGCATCTCGGGTATTATTTAGCCCAACTCCTTCACTTTACAGCTAAAGAAATTAAGTAACTTGTCCAAAGTTGCATATAGGTAGCATGAAGCAGGGCTGGGATTCAAAATCAAATCCTCTGACTCCAAATTCTGTGTTCTTTCCATCACAGTGTGTCAGCTCAACTAAATAAAACTTTCGTTATTATTACAGTTATCCAAAAATGAGATGGGCTGCCTCAAGAAACAGTAAAATCCCCTATCACTCATTGTACTCAGTTAGAGGCTAGATGACTACTTTCAGACATGTCATGGAGACTATTCTTATTCAGATACAAAATCTCAAAAGACTAGAATTTAAAGCAAGAGTGGACCTTGGAGGCCCCACATCTGTACCTATAGCCAATCTATCCCTGATACTGTATGCCATTAATGCACTGGGTTAAAGAGACATGATCAGAATATATACTGCAACAGGTTTTTTTTCTTAATCCAATGAATATAACAGGAAGAAAGAGAAAGCAACTCCAGCAATTATTTTTTAAATGAATAGTGTTTAGGGGGCAGCTAGGTGGTGCAGTAGATAGAGCACTGGCCTTGGCATCAGGAGGACATGAATTTAAATCTGGCCTCAGACACTTGACATTTACTAGTTATGTGACCCCGGGCAAGTCACTTAACCCCAACTGCCTTGCTAAAAAAAAAAAAAAGAAGTTTTTACATATAACTAAGATTGGGGATGGAGTGGGGCAAGGCAAGGAGAAACAGCAGGTCCTTGCACACTGTAGTACTTCATAAATAATTGTTGAAAATATGAAAGGGTTTCTGCTTCCTACTTTCTACTTCTTCCCATACTACCCAACGTCACCCAGACCCGGGATGAAGCCTTCCAGATGAAACAACAATAAAAAAAAGTGGTTCCACATAATCCAGAAATGCACAATAAAAAGGACAGCAGAATCCACCAGTGGCTAGGAAAGGGGATTATGACACAAACATAGTTTTGAGCCATAAACCAGGGAGTCAAAACAGAAAAAGAAAACTATACACCAATTCCCCTAATCATTATTAATTCAAAAAATTTAAATAAAATACTAGCAAAGAGATTATAGCAATATATCACAAAGATCACACACTATGACCAGGTTGAATTTATGCCAGGAATGTAGGGCTGGTTCAATATTAGGAAAACCATAAGCATGACTGACCATATCAACAACAAATACAACAATGAAAATTGTATGATTATTTTAATAGTCACAGAAAATGCTTTTGGGGGCAGCTAGGTGGCACAGTGGATACAGCACTGGAGTCAGGAGGACCTGAGTTCAAATTTGGCCTCACACCACATACTTGACACTTACTAGCTATGTGACCCTGGGCAAATCACTTACCCCAGATTGCCTCACCAAAAAAGCAAAAAAAAAAAAAATGCTTTTTACAAAATACAGCACCCATTCCTATTAAAAACTCTAGAAAGTACAACAATAAATGGAGCTTTTCCTAAAATGGTAAGTAGCATCTACTTAAAACAAAAGAGCAAGCATTATCTTTAGTGGTGACAAGCTAGAAGCCTTTCCAATAAGAGCAGGAGTAAAGCAAGGTATGTCTGTTATCAATATTACTATTTAAATATTTTACTAGAAATGTCAGTTATAACAATAAGACAAGAAAAAGAAATTGAGCAAATAAGCATAGGCAAGGAGGAACCCAAATGATCATTTTCTTAGATGATACAATAGCTAAAGTAGAGAGTCCACTGAAAAACTAACTGAAACAATTGACCACGTTAGCAGAACTGCAAGATATAAAACAGACTCACACAAATAGTTAGCATTTCTCTACATCATCCACAAAATCCAGCAGGAAAAGGCAGAAAGAGAAATGCTATTTAAAATAACTCGTACCTACCAAGACACACAAAGGAAATTTATGGGCACAATTATAAAACATTCTTCATCCAAATAAAGGCAGATCTAAATAATGGTAGAACTGTCAATTGGTCACGAATAGGCTGAGCCAATATGATAAAAATGACAATACTACCTAAATTAATCTACTTATTCAGTGCTGTACTAATCAAACTACCAAAGAACTACTTAAAATAGTTAGAAAAAATAATACATTTCATCTGGAGACACAAAAGGTCAAGAGTATCAAAAGAATCAGTAGAGGGGAAAACGGAAGGAAAAGAGTCCTTGGAGTACCAGATCTCAAACAATACTACAATGGTAGTATTTGATGGTAATCATCAAAATAATCTGGTACTGGGTAAGAAACAGAGAAGGTGAACAGTGGAATGGATTAGATATACAAGATAAAGAAGATACAGCATAGTAACCTAGTTCTTGTTAAACCCCAAAATCTGAGATATTGGGGTAAGAACTCACTATTTTACAAAAACTGTTGAGAAAACTGAAAAGTAGTCCGACAGAAAGTAGTCCTAGACCAACATCTCACACTGCATACTATGATAAAATTGGTGCTTGATTTAGACACAAAAGGTGACATGTTAAGCTAATTAGTGGATCAGGGAAGAAATTACTTACCATATCCATGGATAGGGAAAGAGTTCATGACCAAAGAAGGGATAGAAAGATTCACAGGAGGTAAAATGAACAATTTTTATTACATAAGATTTGAAAGTTTTTGCACAAACAAAACAGTGCAGCTAAAATTTAAAGAGAAGCAGAAAACTGGGGAAAAATCTTTGTAGTAAGTTTCTCTGGTAAAGATTTCATTTCTAAGATTTATAAAAAACTGAGTCAAATTATAGGAATAAAAGCCGTTTCCCAATTGATAAATTGCCAAAGGATATGAATGGTCAATTTTCAGAAGAAATCCAAATTATCAATAGCCATATGAAAAAATACTCTAAATCACTAATAATTAGAGATATTCAAATTAACTTAACTCTGAGGTACCACTTCATATCCATCAGATTGACTAAGATTTCAGAAAAGGAAAATGACACACGCTACAGGGGATGTAGGAAAATCATTGCACCAACACACTATTGATAGAGCTGTGGATTACTCTACACATTCTGGAAAACAATTTGAAACTATACCCGAAGGACGATAGAATTATGCATACCTTTGATCTGGCAATATCACTACTAAGCCTACATCCCAAAGAGATCAAATGAAAAGGAAAAGGATCCATATGTACAAAAATATCTATAGCAACTCTTTTTTTATGTTGGCAAAGAATTAGAAATTGAGGGGATGCCCATGAATTAGGGAATGGCTAAATAAGTTATGGCATATGAACTGTTCAGGAAAAATAGCTATATTGTTTAAATTTGACACTATATGATTAAAGGTTGTCCACACCCAGAATCTCACCTGACTCCAATAATTCTTTAAGAATGCTGAAGATGGCTACAAGGTATTTTGGATTCCCCCAGGTCCTGGATCTACCCAAAGCATTCTTGTTTTGGGTTACCACACCCATGACTTATGATAAGTCCACCCAAGCTTGTGCTTCGGCTTCACTGAAATTTTAGTGAAAATTCACAGTTACTCACATCTACCTCAATCTACCTTGCTTTCAAGTTGCCCCCTTGGCAGTTTTGCTTAACTCTATACATGTGGTTTGTGTGCGGGTACTCTTGTCTAGATACCATATATAGACAGTTCTCACTTTACATAAGTGGGCCATTCAGCAGACCTCTACATAAGTGATTTTTACTTAATGTGAATTTGCCTGCAGATGAGGGATGGAGGGAGAAAGGCAGAAAGGGGCTGCACACCTGTGGAGAAAGAAGGCCCAGAACAGGGCTCAAGGGCAAGGGAGGTGGGAGACGGAGAAGCAAGAGCAGAAGTAACAGTGGGATGCCAGCCATGTCGGGGCCTGGCCGGAAACAAGAGAAAGAAGAGGAGGGAAGACACCGGGGGCTGGACACAGACACAAACAGGACAAAAAGAGCAACAGGCAGGGGCAGGACAGACAGAAGACAGACACTTTGGGGTGCACATGGTGGGAGGTGTACTGGGGCAAAAGTTTCCCCTCTCTGAACCAGAGATCTCAATCCAAGTCATGATCCAGCAGGGGCAGCAGCAGTGGCAGTCTCTCCGTGTGCCCATTCTTCGGCTTTTACTTGGAGGGTTTATTTTTAGTTAGGTTTTTTTTTTCCTTGATGAGGGTGTGGAGCACTAAGCTGAGGAGGAGGAGGAGAGAGAGAGAAAAGAGAGAGAGAGAGAGAGAGAGAGAGAGAGAGAGAGAGAGAGAGAGAGAGTACAGTAAAGTTAACATAGGTTTGTTTGGGTTTTTTTGAATGCAGATTTATTTCAGAGTTCTTTAGGTAAAGTTGAATTTGCGTAATGAGAATTTATGGACAGAGAACTGTCTGTGTTGTACTATAAACCTTTCAGGGCCACCTCCTTTCTGGCTCTCTCAACTCTACCAAATGACCTAATAAATGTCTTTCTAAAAATATTTCAGATTTTGGGGTGTGTTCTCATGAATAACACCAGAAACAGCTTTCTCTACCTTAGAGCAGGGAGATTAGGTAACCCAGGCCAAGAGTTAGTGTTATGGGACTATCAACCTCGCCAATGATTTTTCCTCTATTTCTGTGGCTGAAACAAGTCAGGAATAGTTTGATTTCATCTGGGAAGGAGTCCGATACACCTTCACTGTTCTTCCTCATGGCTTCCTCAAGTCTCCTTCCTACTGCCACATTATGGTGAGCATCAACCTTAGAGGCCTCCTCCTTCTGTCAGGGCACTAGGCTTACACCACTATATCGATAACATAATATTGACTGGGCCAAAGGAGGCCACAGCAGCAGGGGCCCTAGAGCAGATGGTAGGTGATAGGAGAGACAAATCAATCCTAAGAAAACTGAGGGTCCAACCTGCTCAGTGAAGTTTTGGAAAATATAGTGGGAGGGCAAAGCTCAAAGGACTCCAGGCACAGTCCAGAGTGAGCTACTGACACTTGCTTTGCCACTTGTTCGGGGATGGGGTGTCACCATCAGTTGGAGACATATGCTAAAAAACCAGGTTGGAACTGTTACAAGAGTAGCAGAGGCCAGGGAATAGGTCCAATGTCAGTTTGGACATTTGGATGGTGATACCATACTGTGCTGGGCACAAAGCCATATAATCCTCTCTCACAAAGTACAAGACAGCTGTTCCTGACCCAAGTGGCCCTGAACCTGTCCCCAAATCGCAAAATGGAACTCTTATCTCAGGGTGAGAGGGCTGCCCCTAATGATGAACAGGTGCATCATTACGTATCTGACTGTCCATGTCAGGTGTCCAACTGCCCACAAGTTATGTCGGTGACAAATTGAGGCTTCCTTGGAAAGAGAAAGGAGCTCCCTTGTCCAGTGGTTTCTTGGATCCAGTATCCAGAAAGCCTAACCACATAAGAATGGACGGTTTTGGGACATATTTTTGCCTGATCCTCTCTGGCTTCCTCAGCCTCAAAGTTCTTCCCCTCTCATAAGGCTTTAAATCCCCTGAAGAAGTAGCTCATGTCCCCTTTAATTAGCAGGCTTCCTTTCCTTTGGGATGGTTCAGGGAACCTTTCCCAAAAAGATTTAGGGGGCCAAGAGATGGTATTTGCAGGCACCTTGCTTTTTGTATTGTTGGGAGGCATCTTGTTATCTAACAGCATGGTGGAGATGGAATTGTTGCTGTATAATTCTGATGGGCATGTCTTTATCTGGAAGAAAGGAGACCTTTTAACTGATTTAGTGGTAATTCTGAGTCACTGGATGAGAATACAGGAGCATCCTTATTTTGCCACTGGAAGAAGGAGGCAGCCCTTCAGAGGACTCTAAGGGGGCAAAGATTTTGTGTTATTGCTCTGAAAAAGCTTTCAGGAGGGAAAGATTTGGGCAGGTGGAACAAGGAATACTTAGTGGGTGGTGATACAGCCAGAGCCTCAGGATCAACTTAGATCCCAAGATATTTTGCCTGGAAGGGACTTAATGATCTCTTAACCACTTTACTACAGATAACCCCGATGCAGAGTGAAGAATCATTGACTATGTCAAACGTGTCTGTGCAGAGGCCCTGATCCTCCTGGAACTACTCTTGCTCATCATCATCTTCATCTCACACCAGCAGAGGAAATCTATGACTTCTGGGAGATGTTATTATCTGCACCATGGCTCTAATGTTCTAACTGCTGCTTTGCTTCATTGTCTCCTCGTTCATTAGGTGAATCCCTATAAACTTGAAAGATGCGAAATCATTCATCACATGGACCAAGACTGTGAAACTTTGAGACTTAGTCTTTCTGAAAAAGGGAAGTAAAGCCTTAGGCCTTTTGGCCTTTGAATTCCTCCATGTTTTTGTTTTGTTTTCCCCTTTATTCCTTTTTGTTATCTTAGAATTGCCCATGATAGGAGGACTGTCTAATTATTTAAATGATGGAAGGTCCTTTAGAAGATCATTAGGACCTTACCACCAAGGGGTGGTAAGCAATTTTCTGATATGGCTCCCCTTACCCTAACACAGCTTCTCCCCGGCCCCAAACAATTCTCACACAATTTGCATTGTTAGAGGAAGTTCCCAAATCAGTGAGATCACAGCTCCCTTTTAGTGTTTGATTAAAAAAAGATAACAATCTATAGCTCTAGAGGTCACATCCTTCCTTTAGGAAATTTTCTAGTATTCAGTCTTAGTATCCTATATTTGCATTATGCAGGCAATCAATTTTCTTTAATCATGTGGTTTATTAAACATAGCAAAACTGCAAATACAATTATTAATCACTTCACAGATGACTTCATCTAATAGGTTTCCAGAACTTCTTCTTGGCATCTGGTTTCAATGCATCAGAAGAATAATTCCAAAACACTCACCACAGTCCCTCTCATATTGCATGTATGTATTCCACTTGGGAATAACTCTACAAATGAAGGAAAAACAGAGGAGGGGCAAAGAAATGTATTATTTTCCTTGCCTTCCAATAGCCTAGCAGGAGGTATAGCAATGACCAGTTTTACCACTCCAGTCCTGTCAGCTTCTTGAATGCCTGACCCATAGATCAGTATAATATTTCTACAACAACATTGGCCTTAGGGTATCTTATATCTTTAGCAGATAACGTTGTAGGCATCAGTGTTATAGTGGCTGCCAGCATTTGAAAACATTCAAAGCACCAAGCAATTTATCAAATATAACCCAACTCATTCTCAATTAAATGGGCTATATGTCCAATTTCATTTCAAAACCTGGGCAACATGAATTCTTCATAAAATCATAGGATCTCACAATTGGAAGGTCCTTCAATAACCGTCTAGTCCAATCACTACCCGAAAAAAAAATCTCTCTGCAGCACTCTGGACAAGGATAGACTACCATTGAACCTGGAAACAAAGTGAGCAAGAAGATGAGTCCTGGGGGTGGGGAAGGAGGTGTTTGTGACTCCAGATATACCTTTCACCTATGCAGAATTGCATTTATCTTGATAAAAAGAAAAACTACCTTATTCTCTGAGACTAGAACAAAGGAAGAAAGGTTTGTGGAGCAAAGGAATAAGCATTTATATATTGCCTACTATGTGCCAGGCAAATATGCTAAGCACTTTACAAATATTATCTCATTTGATCCTCATAACAACTCTGTGAGATAGATGCTGTTATTATCCCTATTTTGTTGTTGTTTGTTTGTTTTTTGTTCTTGAAAAGGACCAATGACATCATGAAGGTTATGCCTTGACTTGTATGTGGATTGGATATGAGTGGGGCAGAGCTGTGCAAAGTCATCAGCCTCACTCTCCTGTCCAGAGTCACCAGAGTCCAGTGGTAAGACAAAGGTCAAAAGAACTGGCAATGGCCCAGGACGCATAGAGAGAGATTAAGCGATTTGCCCAGGGTCACACAGTCAATTAGTGTCAGAAATAAGATTTGAACTAAAGTCTTCCTGACTCCAGGTCCAGTGCTCTATCTACTGCATTACCAACTGTCATGGGTGAAGAAACAGAGAGGTTCCAGAAGTATGAAGGAAGAAAGAATTAATAAGTTTCCTACAAATATTCTTATTCTCCTCATTAAAGCAGTGGTTAAGGCAGCAGTGTTGTTATTTCTGGTACTTAAGAATGAATATTTAATTGCTAGACTAGAGTTATTAATGAAGGGCTTAAAAAAAAAGCAATTTCCCATTCCTGGAGGGATGGATACTTTCTTCTGTAACATGGGGAGACTAGCCTATAAGTGCCAGTGTTTGAAGCAAATGCAAAATTTCCCTGCCTCGTTTCAGCTCAGACAACCAGTAGAAGTTTCTAGTTCAGCAGTGATGGGATAGGAGAGAACTCACTGTGGGAAGAGTATCACAGAAAAAACAGCTTAGAGAAGAGTGAAGAAGGAACAATGAAGCTATAATCAAGAAAAAAGCATCCGACAGTGAGTAAAGGCTACAAGGAAATTGAACATTTTCCAATGAAATAGAAAGTAGTATAATAAATTCTGTGAGCTCTCCACCCATCTAATCAGAGTTCTAAAAGAACTCAGAAAGATGAACCAGATAGTACAAAAACTAAAGCAATGATGGAAAATGTCTCCTAAACAATGCAGTCTTTGATAAAGAGAATAACAAATTTAGAACTCTACAATGCAGAGGGAGATTACAAATTCATGAAATAAAATAAAAATAAAGACTGAATGAACACATGCCAAGAAAATTAAGCTTGATGACAGAATGAGAAGATTTAAGGATTATTCCAGAAAAACACAATAAAACGAACAGCCTGATTTTAATACCTCAGAAGTCCAAAGAAGAAAAATTGACCAAAAGTATTAGAAAAAAGACACCTTTTTCAGAACCCATGGGATGTCAATGGAAAGTAGCTCTAAGTTTAATCCACAAAGAAATGTCACAGAGTCATTATCAAGGAAAATCAGTTCAAATAGCTCAAAGCTACTCATCATTTGCGAGAAATCAAAGGAAAAATTGGAATATGATATTCTAAAATGCAAAGGAGCTTGAAGGAAAGCCCTAAATAATATATCTTCCCAAGCTTTATCATTAATGAAAAAATGGTGGACTTTCAGCATAAGGGAGGAAACTGGAAACTAGAGATGAGCAGGGCATTTGACATGTAAACTCATGGGGGAAAACATATAAAAAGATAAATAACTATAGTGAACCAGTCCATTTCAGTTGGGCCATTATATGTTGTTAGCCAATGGTTCCCATTTTTAGAATTATAGCAACCTCAATGAATTATTGGCTACAGAGTAGAAGTATACAAAAAAGAATGTTGAAAAAAGATGTTAATGAGAAATCTCAAAATATTCCCTTAGATTCAATATATTTTGATCACGAAATTAGTAAAAGTCATTCAATAGATCACAATTCTGTAATAGTAAACAAAGATGTTCAAGAAATCTGTATTATTGACAGCCATGAAAAAAAGAAATATAATGAAGAACGCATTACATGGTTTTTTCATTTTATGGAGATAATGAATATCCATGACAACAATGTGTAATTTAAATTCTTACAAATAGCAGGTTAAAACCTTCTCTTTTACCTCAACATTCACAATTGAAATATGAAAACAATGTTTATAACATAACTGGACTTCACCCTTTGGAAGTGCTCTCTGTCCCTGCAGCTCCTCCCTCTGATTGATTGGTTTCTCCCAGAAACTCCATATGAAAGAGGAGGCCCAGGCCAGCCATGTCTTCATTTCTATCCAGGCTGCACTTCTGACTGTTTTAGACTTTCTCTATGATGCCCCTGTGTCAGCTATCCTTGTCTTTCTCCTTTCCCCTTAGATTCTCGGCTCCCTTTTATGTGTTTTCTTCCAGCCATTAGACTGTAAGTTCCTTGAGGGCAGGGCAGTCTTTCTGCTTGTATTCTCAAGGGTTAGCACAACACCTGACATGTAAGTACTTAATAAGTAAGCATATTAAGTAAGTGCTTAATAAATGCTTGCTGACTTGACTTCACTTGATAAGTCTGCTTAATTTTTTAAGTGCAAAGGACAAGATTTGAAAACACAATGTTGATTCATTTATTTCTGTGAATAAACAATAAAGTAGAAAAGTGATTGAAGCTTCATATTTGGTAAATTATCAAATTGCAAAAAATAGAAGCTCACTCTATTGCAGAAAAATTAATTTTGCTGTTTGTGAAAGCAATTTTCAAGTGTGTGTTTGGAGATTTCATTTGGAAGTTAGAGATAATGCCCATTTCTAACGCTACAGTGTCTTATAGGACACACAATAAATAAAATGATGTTGAAACAGTTATTATAGAAATAGTTCCAAAAAGGGACATTTAGCTTTACAATTAGGTAAGACAATTGATATTTTTAACTTAGCAAATATAGTTTCAACTGCATTTTAAAGATGTCTGCATGGTGATAAAAATGATTTTTTGTTGTCAGTTAATAGGACATAGACATTTTTAATCTAATTCGTAGTTTGAAGAAGAACAAATCAATTGATCCTCTTGTAGAACTTGCATAGATGAAGCAAAATTAATAACTGGGAAATTAGATACATTGGCACATTGCTTCACATATTAAAAAAATTAATGTGAATATAACATGGACACAATGCAACATACACAAATGTTTTGCATCAAAGAGAATGCCACAACAATGTAAACATATGTTAGCTGCTGTCAAAATGATTCATTTAAAAAAATCAAAACCTACTAACTCTCAACTGTTTACCATTTTGTGCAGAGAGATGGGCAGTGCACATGTTACACTTACAACACACATGAATGTGTGCTTTTCCCATGGCAAATAAATGAGTTATTACTCACTTACTTGAATTGAGAAATAAATTAGTTGTCCTTTTCACCGAGTATTCTTTTTATGTGAATAAGTTTACAAGTGATAAAGCATGGCTACAAAGTTTAGCATATTTAGAATTATTAACAGTTTAGAAATGAACTCAACACATAGTTACAGGGTATAAATACAAACAAATTCAATGTTTAAGACAAAGTAAAAACTAAAGCTAAGGAATTAAAATTTTAAACCCATACAATTAAGAACTATACTTATTACTTTGTGATATTATGTAATTCCTTATTAGAAAATGAGCTATCTTTAGATCAGACTGTTAAGAAAGACAACAGTAACTATCTGAAATTTTTTGAAGTGACTTTCAATGAATATTTTCCCGAAATTTCCAATAAATTAAATTGGATTTATAGGCCATTTGATATACATTTTACATCTCTGGTTGATGAATTGCTAATAGATAAAAAAAGAAAATTTAATTGACATACCAACAGATTTTGAACTACAAATATCATTCAAAAGCAACATTCTCATAAATTTTTGACTAGAAATTTTAAAATGAATTTCCATCTCTCAACAAGAAAGCTTGAAAAAGTATCTTACTCTTTTCCATCCCATATTTGTGGAGCATTTTTATTTTATCCTTTTTAAAAATCAAAATATAGAAATAAAATCTACATGGAAGCTGATTCAGGACTGTTTGTCTGGTGTTGAGTCAAACATCGTAAACTTTTGCTCAAATGGAAAAGTCCAACATCAAAATTGAGTTTATATATGATTATTACAGTATGTTAAACCTTTTCCAAGTTTTAACTTCTTTCATTTAAAATGTTATTTAACTATTAAAGAAAAAAAAGAAAAGAAAATCTATGGGCTATCATAAAGACTAAAGTCAAAATGGATTGTCAAAGATACACTTAATCTGCAATGAGTTACATGGTTTTACGACAAAGAGTTAAAGAATGTGTCAAAAAAAAAAAAGGAAAGAAAGGAAGAAACATACAATTTCAGTCATGACCAATGTAGGAATTTGTTTTGTTGGATTATACATGCTCATGATAAGGGTTTTTCTTTTCTTTTCTTGATTTAATGGAGGAAGGTAGTAGAAGGATCAGACTACGAATTCATGTAAAAACAAATAAATTAATATTTTTAAAAAATTAAAACAATTATAAAATAAAATGGTATTTATATAAAACAAAATTTATAAAAGAAATGAATTTAATATGAAGTTTTATAGATAATAGTAAGCATATTTTAGGATAAGCTCTTTTAATTCTTAAATAATTTGCCACATAAAATATTTGTAATTACTTTATAATTGAGATTTTATAATTGTATATTTAGAATTTTCATTATTTCAGGTAGAATATAATTTTGTGTTTTATAATTAATGTAAACTTAATTTGGAGCTTTTGGGGGCAAAAGGTATATTATAAGCATTTAATGAATAAATCTAAAAGAATATTATGAGTAGCATATTAAACTGACCAAGAGTTCACAACATTTGCCGTTGTTGTTAAAAGGGGTTCATAGAACAAGATATGTTAGGAACCACCGTAGTAAGTAATACAGCAATACAACATTATTCTTTAATTCACACAAGGAAAAGCTTAACTTGAGACACACAAGAGTATGAAGAGGAGGGAGTGCAGGTATCAGATGAGATGATCTTAAGGATGCAGCAGGAGAAGGAAGGGAATCACTGATCCAGAAAGAGCCAGCCTTATTAACCCTACACTCAGATTACTCCAGGCTTTCTGCTCTGGGATTTGGAAGACGACTAGGAGTTTTACAGGAAGTGGTAGGATCTCATGAAGGTCAGAAACAGGGCGGGAGGGAGAAAGGGAGAGCAAACCATTTACTGAGTGCCTACTGTGTGTCAGAAGATGTGCTAAGCACTTACCATTTGATCCTAACAACAACCGCGAGGGTAGGTGCTATTATTATTGCCATTTTACAAATGAAGATGCTGAGGCAGACAGAGGTTAAGTAACTTGTCCAGGGGCAATCAGTTAGTATCTGAGGCCACATCTGAACTCAGGTCTTCTAGACTCCAGGCCCAGCATTCTTTCCACTGTGCCACATATACATCAATTAGTTATGTTCCATAAAGAAGAGAAGTTTCTAGTAAATATGGGGTGGTGACCAGAAAAGGAGTGGGGCAAGGAAGGATACAAGGCAGCAGGGAGAGAACTCTCTAGAGCAGAGACAAACAGACCAGGCACAGTAAACAAGGTGGTTTTCTTGGCTTCAGAGAGTAATAAAGGACTATGCAAATGAAATTCACTCCTTGCATTTATAGTCCTCTCAGCCAAAAGCAGATGAACTATTAAGCTCTTTATTTGTGTTAGTGTAACCCTTGGCTCAAAGGACCAATTATATGGAGCTCTCTCCTTACTGGAGTTTGATTACTCAGTGCCCTTCGCCAGTGTGAGGAGCAGGGTAGAGTTGGTGAGAACAGGAGAAAAGAGACATCACTGCTTTTCTGGCTTCCAACATCAAGAAAGACATATGACTCCAATGTCTCTTCAAGACCATGAAGGGAGAAAGATTCTGAGAAGAAGCTGACATGTAGAGAAGCTGGTGAAACTTTAATCATGTCCATATTCCCTGCTTGCCACTCCGGAGACTTCGGGGAATTTCCCCTTGGGTGAGACTTGAGATTCTCTCTCTTGGTTGAGCTGAGCTATCTTACTCCCAATGGGAGATTTCATTCTCTCTGTATTGTCTGGCATATATTTTCCTATGTACACTTTCATGGGTTTCTAATTTGCTATCAATTTGAATAAATGGATTTCTTTGCAATTTGCTATGTGTGCTCATACTAGCAACTGATAGGAAGCTTGGGACACTCCTTTCCCTATTAAGGAAATTGTGATCAGAAGCTGTAGCTTGAACCTGAAAACTACTTCCCCCAGACTGATAATATTTAAGGGAGTAAATATATATAATTCTTGCCTGGTGCCTTCTCTCTCTAAGGAGAGCGGAGTGGTCAGCTTCTGGCTCCAACTTCCTGCTTCCTTCCAGCAGTAATTAAAGTCTTCCTTGAAGAAAGATGGGGGAAGGAGATGCTAGGAATGCCTATTCTTGCCTCCTTGTGAGTAACCACAGACTCATGAGGACATACATAAGTTATATTGGCCAAAACAAAACAGAACCCATGTAGCAAACTTCTTACATTAGTAATAATTTTATCCTTCAAAAGGTGGACAAACCAATAATAGAAAATTCTATTTATTCTGGATCTGATTTTCACTAAGATGAAGGAACTGGTTGCTGGATAGAAATGATGGGAAACTTAGGGGGAGGCCCATCAGTTCATCTCAGATTTTGTGATAGAGAAGAATGGAAAATATGGGCATAGTCTGACACATCTCCTAGATTTGACAAAGAGTTCAAAGGGTCCAGAAGAGAGAGAGAAGTAGGACTCTATGGCCCAAAATGCTTCAAGGGAAGTAAGTAAGCTTAAAAAGGATTAGAGAGTCTTCATAAGGAAATTCTAAAGACATAAAGGAAAATAATTCCAAAAAGGAAGAAAAATGGGATTAGTCTAATGAGGCTAATTAAAAGTTTAAAATGGAATGTACAGAAGATAGAAACAGGTAATGTAGAATTAATAGGTAATGTAGAAGCAGGTAATGTAGAATGAATGTGGGATGGGTCTGTGAAAAGATTGTCAGGAAGACTAAAGTTCAGAATGATATGAAGCTTCTACAGAAGTAAATGGCAAAAAAATTAGATTAAAAACTACATTGGAAGAAAAATGAGGATCAAAGAAGAGATACGACCTTTGCCTAATAGGGATGGGATGATGAAAGCTGACAACAAAGAGAAGATTGATATGCTCAGCTCTCATTTTGTCTCTGAAAAGGCGAATGGCTTCTAAACTGGAAACTAAGAGGATGCCCATCAGTTAGGAAATGGATGAACAAAATATGGCATATTGATGTAATGGAATTTTGCCATCAGAAATGATTTGAGATGGTTGCAGAGAAACTTATATGAACTGATGTAAAGTGAAATGAACCAGGAGAACAATTTACAGAAAAATATTGCAAAAACGAACAACTTTGAAAAATTTGAGCATTCTGATCAATGTCATGACCAACCACAATGAAAAATGGTACCTTACTGAGAGAGAGGTGATATGTGGTATGTCACATAGTTTTTGACATGTCCAATGTGAGATTTGTTTTGCTTGCCTATGCATATTTGCTATGAATTTTTTTTTCTTTTCAATGGTAAGCGCGAAGGGGGAGAAACAAATGTTTATTTGTAAAAAAAAAATTAAGAGAAAGAATGCCTTTTACACTGAAAATTATAGAACAAAATGACTACTGGGTAGTCGGTAGCCAAGATAATTCAGGAAATAGTAAGAGAATAGCTACTGGCCCTTGAATTCAAGTCACTTAGCTCAGATGACTTGTATTCTTGAGTCTTGAAAGAACTGGCAAATGCAGTTGTCAAGCCACTTGTCAGTGGTATTTGAAAGATCATAAAAAATAAAAGTTTTACTATGAGATTGGAAAACAGTAAATGATGTCTCAGTTTTTAAAAAAAGGGAAGAGAACAGAATCTGAAAACTATAGGTCAATGAATCTGATGTTAACTCCTGGAAAAATTCTAGAATTAAACAGTTGGTTGGCAAACATCTAGAAAAGGATACAGTGATTACAAAGAGATATCAGGGCTTCATTATGAATAGGTCATGTCAGACTAATCTCATTTCCATTTTTAATATGATTATTAAAACCAGTAGATGAGGAGACTATTGTGGATATGGCTTATCTAAATTTTTAGCAAAGCTTTTGATAAAATATCTCATGGTCATCTTATGGAGATTGAAAGAGCTAGAATCAAAGAGTACTTGTTAATGATTCAGTATCAATGTAGCAGGTGGTTTCTGATGGAGCACTCCCAGAGATATCTGCTTGGCTCCATTCTTTAAAATATTTTAAAAAATTAATAAGTTGGATAACTTGTTGTCATCAGATTTGTGGATGATACAAAACTGGGATGGTTAGCACAGTGAGTGACAAAGGCAAAATCCAAAAGGATCTCAGTAGACCAAAGCACTGGACTGAGTCTAATAAGATGGAATTTAATTTGGATAACTGTAAAGTCTTTCACTTTGGTATCAGCAAAAACTTCATGAGTGTAAGATGGGGGAAGCATGGTTAGACAGTAATTGTTCTGAAAATGATCTGGTTGCTTGAGTGGACTGCAAGCTAAGTGAGCAGTGTGACGTGATTTCCAAAAAGCTAATGTGGACTCTTCAGAGGGGCCTGACTTCTAGCAATAAGGAAGTACGAGCTGGTTTCAAGTATGTGAGGGGCTATCGGACAGATAGAGGACAGATTGATTTGTTATTTTGGGACCTAGAGGACGAGACCTAGAATATTGGATGGAAATTGCAAAGAGATTTAGGCTTGATGCCAGAAAAAACTTCCTAACAATTAATGCTATCTAAAAGTGGAATGTACCACCTCTACATGTGGTGGGTTACCTTTCCTCATATATCTTCAAGCAAAAGCCACTTGTCAGGTGTGGTATAGTGAAAACTTCTTTTTTTTTTTTCGTATGAGTTGGACTAGATGGCTGGTATGGATCTTTCCAACTCTCAAATCTGTGATTCTATGTTTCTTGAGCTACAGAAGGCTTTTAAAAAAAATACACTCTCCTAGGGGCAGTAAGACAACAACAAAAAAAGTATCTATGAGCAAACTTAAAGGGATGTGTCAAAAGAATGCAGAAAAAAATTGAAGCAGTATTTCTTGCACTAGAACAATGTACCCTCATATGAAATCATTATATTTGAGGTGAGAAAGGCACAACTGATTTTTGAAATGGGCTAAGAAGAGAGGAGATACAAGAGGTGAATCTGGAGAAGCATAATTACCAAGTCTGGGATTTTAAAGAGAGAAGAGTGTGGCTTTTTGTTTTTGCCTCTTGCCCTGTCTGGGGTCTTTGGGAAATGCAGAAAAGAGCACTGGGGTGAGAGACAAGAGTGAAAACATTTTATTGTGGTGCATTCCCCTGAGTGTGATGGGAGGAGGAATGATTTTGGCCTTGCCACAAGTTCAGATCAGTTTAGGAATAGGTGCTTCTCTACAGGGTAGTAATCTTTCTTGGGACTGCTTCTTATTCCAAGGAACCTAAGATGGATGTATCTGAAATGGAAGATTGGCAGTGGTATATAAATTCAAAGGGAGGGATGAGGTCGTATTCTTAGGTGGTGAGTGAAAAGGGCTTGGAATCAGACCAGGTTCTTTGACTATGGATACTGAGCTCTTTCCATCATGCCTCCATCATTAATATGGGTCCTTATAAAAATATATGAGAGAGAGACAGAGAGAGACAGAGAGAGAAGAAGAAGAAGAAGAAGAAGAAGAAGAAGAAGAAGAAGAAGAAGAAGAAGAAGAAGAAGAAGAAGAAGAAGAAGAAGAAGAAGAAGAAGAAGGAGGAAAGGAAAGGAGAGGAAATGCAGAAAGGAGGCTTGAGAGAGAAGAAAGGCTTGAGAGAGATCTGAAATTGCATTAAGTTGGGCTAGATAGAGTAAGGAGCAAGGCTTTTGTTTTCCAGAAGCCCCACTTTGTATGAGAATCATAGAAAGAACGAAGAAAGAATGTTTAGCACCAAACCCATGAAAGAGAAATTAGAATTTAGAGTATTCTAGGAGAAGAAAGGAGTAAAAGAGAGAATTAAATTAGCACTTCTTAGAAAGGGGCACTACAAATGAATACCATTCAAACTTAGAAACTAGACAGTTTCTTAAAGGGAAGGGAAGATTCTGTAACACTATTTTCTGGGTGGAAAAGGACAGGACAAAAAAAATGGTCTGGGGGCAGGGTAAGGGATGCAATGATTATCAGATACATATAAAAAACCAAATTAAAATGCCTTGATGCTAATTTAAAATTTAATATAACAGAACTTAATGGATTAAAATATAAGTTCTTTTAACCTTAAACATGAGTGGACTGAATGCCTTATTAGGGGCAAAAATAATTAAAACAATTGGGAATGGTGGAACTGATAAGGAAGTAAAACCCAATAACAATTTTCTGTACACAACATTTTTAAAACATGGAGACATGTACAAAATGAAAATGAGGTACCAGAACAAAATTTATTATGCTTCATACAATTACAAAAAAGGAATTGCCTTTATGATTTCAATGAGGCAATAATAAAAATTGATAACGTCAGGAGAGATAAGCAGGAAAATACATTATGCTTGGAGGTACCATAGATGGTGAAAAAATAACATTATTAAATATATATACACTAAATAACAAAGCATCTAAGTTCTTAAAGGAAAAGCTAATGGAATTTCAAAAAGATTTTGATAGTAATGATAACCACAGGACCTTTAATATTCTTCTTTAGAACTGGAAAAATCTAACAGAAGGAAAAACAAGAAAGAAAAAAAGCTGAAGAGATTGTTGGAAAAATTAGATTTGGAAAAACCTCTAGTATTTTGGAATATGAATTAAAGAATATACATAATTCTCAGAATCACATTGTTTAAAAATATTGATTGTGTTCTAGGGCATAACAAAAAATGCAAAACCACTAAACATTTATAGATCACAGCTCAATAAAAACTAGTAATCGATAAAGGAAACATGAGCAAAAGATATAGTCCGAAATGGAAGTGAAGTAATGACATGCTAAATAATTAATATGCCAAAAAGAGAGAAATTACAGAAACAGAGAAAAACAAAATTACCAAAATAAGAAGTTAAGATGATACATTCCCAATTAATAGGAAATAAAATGGGAGTTCATTAGTTCATCCATATATCCATCCATTCATTTAACAAGCATTAAGCATCTACTAGGTGCTGGAGGAGATTTTTAAAAAGATAAATAAGACACACACTTTACCTTAAAAGAGCTTAGCTAGTAGAGGAGATGAGAGATATGGACAGAAACAACCATATAACTGTAATATAAAATTGAATATAGTAAGTCCATAGCAGAGATCCAAACAAAAGATTATTAGTTTAGAGGAGGGAGAGATCATTCTAATCAGAGAAGAAAAGGTAAAGCCTGGACAAGGCTGGACCTTGAAGAATGCATAGGATTTCAACATTTAGAGATTAGGGAAGAAACAATAACTACCCTATCTACCTCACAGGATTATTGTGAGAATCAAATAAGATGTCAGATGTAAAAGCACTTTCACAGAATGTGTGAGTTAAACAGAGGTTACTATTTAGTCCAATCCATTTCTGTATATTCCTATTTTTTTTTACAACATCTCTAACAAATGGTTATCTATCCTTCCTTTGGAGATTTCAGGAGAAGGCAAACTCCTGCCACATTTCTTCATGCCTCATTAGTCTTACCTATTCCCTCAGTCCACGAGTCCAACCAAGGTGCCAAGGATCTCTTTACATTGTGTGAATACCAGTCAGCTACCCATCAAGTCATTTCTCATTTATTCTCAGCCTACCTCCTTTTCCAGTCGTATTTCTATTTGATATTATTTCTGCAACTTTTACCAAGTAATTTGGCACTAGCAATGTTACAACCTATTCATTTTTACCAAGTACCTCTCCATTATCCTTGAGGGGAACCGAAACTTTAAGTATTCAGAGACTGTGATAAGCTATGACCAAATAAAATCATGGAAAGAATATTGATGTTAAAAAAGATAAGTCTTTGTTTCCTGGAAAATATTCAGGTCATTAAAAATGGTACACAATTCCAAAAAGCTATCTAGCCTGCTCCCCTCCTATACAATTCTAGGCCCAGTTCATTGTCCAATCACAGTTAATATCCAAGATTCATGTACTGATGGACCAATTCTATGAATTGCCTAGCTTACTACATATCATGGTCTTGATATTCTTCATCTATTTGTTTTTTCCTGTGGGAAGTTTGGCCAAATTCTTTTGAGTGATTATATAGCTCATTAGGGAACTCTGCTATATTCCAGTGCCTAATGTAATCAGCACAATGTCGCCTACAAAACAGAAGCAACTGGAGGATCTCACAATCTATAGAAAATACCTCCTTGACTAGTATTTTGTGAAGGATATTGGCTACACGACCCTGGCCAAATCTCTTAAAACCTTAAAAGCACCAGGCAACTCTGAGCCAATAAACAGTAGGAAGTATCTTTGTCACATCTATATCTCCCTATTTTATGCCTCTCGATAATAATAATCATAGTGGAAAACAAAGTTATCTGCTGTTATATCTTTTAAGCAGTCTTATACGATTTCAACATATGAAAGGGAAACACTTTGTTGGAAGAGAGCCTTTTAGGTGATATACTGCTGTATAAATCAAAATTTTTTTATAGTCAATGAAAAATAGACACATTAGGATCTTGTATTCTTTGTGCCCTCCAGTCAATTATATGCCTGTAAAAATGTGTTCTGTTGTGGAATATCTTTTGCGAAAGTCTGTTTTCCTCATATCTTTCTAAGTGCTATAATTTGAGTGTCCATTAATCACATAAAGATTTTGTAGAGATGAGAATGGCATTCAGGTCAGTAGTTATTGACATTTTCTGGGTCACCCTTTTGGAGTGATAATGAGAGAAAACTAGATGATAGAGAGGTGGCCTTCTAATCAAGAACACATGGGTTAAAATCCTGCATCTAACATATTGGCTACACGACCCTGGGCAAATCTCTTAAAACTTTAAAAGCACCAGGCAACTCTGAGCCAATAAACTGCTGCATTCATACAAAGATTCTCTTCACCCGGAGTTCCTTAATCAAGGAATTCAGTGGTCTGAGGACACACACATACACACACACACACAGGTTTTTCCTCAAGTATGTGATGTCCTCTCTCCTTTCATAGTTCTTGAGAATTTATTCCTCAGTAGCCTTTTTGTACATTATGAATCTGAAAATCACAAGGAAGAGTGATTTCTTCCACTTCCTTTTTTCCATTTCTAAACCAACCTGAGAGATGGTCAATGTTAAGGAAGGCTTCCATAATCATTTGCAATGAATGCTGTGCTGTGGTGTAGTGGAAGGAGCATTGAATTTAGAACGAGAGGTCCTGGGTTTGAACACTGGCTCTGCTATATGCTAGCCGTGTGACCTTGAGTTACTCCTTTTTTCCGGGTTTCCTAATCTACAAAACGAAGGGTTTGGACTAAATGGTCAATCAGGTCCCTTCCAGTTGTCTACCTGGGGTAGAGGGAGTTGATGATTGGGTAGTCTTCGGTTATTTCTAAGTCTTTCTCCTGCTTTGGTCCTCATCCCTATTCATAGGGGCACCGTTTTCTTTCCAAGGATGGCTCAGGAAAGCTGACGTGTGTTTTGAGTTTGCTCCACCAAATCTCCACAGTCCCCCGACTCTTCTCAAAAGGCAGTCGCCAGAATCACAGCCACACTTCAGTCTGAGATTATCCGGGAAAAGCCCTAAGAAGGATCTGACTAGGGACAACTACGTCTACTGGTTCAGGGGAAGAAGTAAGAGAAAGGTGATGGAATTAATCTCTCCGCCTCACAGCAAGCAATGCAGAGGTAGCAACGTGGTTATCTTCAGCAAACCCAGCAGGACAGGCCAACCCCACCCCGCAGAATGCAAGCTCTTCGAGGGTAGGGACTGTTTTCTGCGTGTGCCTTTTGTTTCCTGAGAGCCTTTACCACCTCAGTGCCTAGCAAACAGCAGACATTTAATAATGTTTCTCGAACTGAACTGGGAAGCAGCAACCTGACCTGCGGGAGGCGAAAGAGAAGGCCCTTTAGACTGCAGGAGCGGAGCTCGAGCCTGCACAGGACAAGGAGCCGGGATCTCCTGCAGAGGACTCCGAGACCGGGGACAGCTGGGCAGCTGGGCTCTAGTGCTCTAGAGCCTCAGGCTGCGGTTCGGGTCGTGCTCGTATGTGCACGCGCGAGGCCGCGCATTGGAAAAGGAGGGTGTAGATGGGGCGCGTGCACGGGAGCTCGGCGTTGGGAGGAGGGGAGAGGGGGAAGGGAAGGACCGCTGCCAGCCGGACACGGGCCGAGGATGGGGATGTGACGAGTGGCTCGCGGTGCATTGTGGGAATTCACACAGATCCTGCCGACTGGTTCCAGTTCACACGGCGGCTGATCGGAGGGAGAGGGAGAGAGAGGGGAGAGAGCGAGCGAGCGCGCGCGAGCGAGAGGGAGGTGGGGGGGAAGAGACCGGACGAGCGAGCGAGCGCGGAGAGAAAGAGCGAGAGCGGCCGAGGCAGGAGACATATTGCTGCTGCTCCTGCTGCCTGGAAGCCGCTCCGTAAGTGATCGGCGGGGGGTGGGGGGAGGGTCCGGTCTTTCCCGCTCCTCTGGGGCCGTGCGCTTGTTTGCTGGGGCAGCCGCTGCCGCCGACCCCCGGTGCTGGTGGGCTGCCCCGCGGAGCGCCCGGCTTTCCATTGAGAATTCTCGCTCTAGGCGGCCCGGGCCGCCCGGACAGGATACATTGTATGTCTTTTGGTCTGGGCGCGGGGTGGGGGGGAGGCTGCTCGGAGCCCGGGGGTGGGGGGAACCTGCTCCAGCTGCTGGGAGAGCGAGAGAAAGGAAAGAAGAATTCGTTTGTTTCTGTCCCAATTCCCCCCCCCCTTTTTTTCCTTTAAAAGGTCGCCTTGCTTTCTTTCCTTTCTTGCAAGGAAGCTTGCAAGGCCGACAGCTTCTTAATTTTTAAAAATAAACCCGGAAACCAACTTCCTTTGGAAGAAAAAAAAAAGCAAGCATCCTATCCCTGACGCTGCTGCTGCTGCTGCTGCTGCTCCGCTGCTGCCGCCGCTGCCGCCGCCGCCGCCGCTGCTGCCCTCCTCCTCCTCTCGCCCGCCCCCACTCCCCTCCCGGGCCCTGGAGACGGCGGAGCCTCCCGGAGCTGTTCCCGCCCTTCGGGGAGCCCCGGCCATTGGAGGCGGGGATCGAGAGGGGTAGAGCCCAGTGCCTCTGGCTCCTTGAAGGGAAGGTGCAGAACCTGGAAAGAGGTGAAGAAAAGGACTCCTCCCCTCCCCCTCCCAACCATCCCCGCTCCTGGGCCAGGCCTGCGCCCAGGGCGGTGTTTCAGAGTCTTGTGTTAAAGGTGCCTAAAGTTGCACTTGGAAGAAGAGACGGCATCGGCGGCAACGTGGCGCCCCGGAGTTACGAGAGTAGATGGGAGAGAGAAGGGGCTGTTCGGGAAGGAGGGGGGTTCCGAGCTCCCCAGAACAATACTGGCAGAGGGAGTGAGGGCAGAGAAGCACACCCTGCAAGGAAGGAGGTGGATGTGCATGTGGGGGGATTTGAGCCTTGGCGGTTCCAGGTCCTGTCATTACTTCCCCTGGGGGAAGAAGTCTGAGGAGCTACCCTGGCAAGGGGTCCTCTTCAGTTGGGGGAAGGGTTGGACCGAGTTGCCCGGTTGGTACCCGAAGATGCTATTTGCACAAGCTTCTTCTTCTTAGAGAACGGTGGAGGTTTTGGGTACCGACCAGCACTCCACGTTCTTTAGTTTCTGGGTAGTTCTGTTTACAGCTTTAGTTTTTTTCTCGAAGGTGATTTCCGGAAGGGCATATATTTCCCTTCTGTTGCAGCTTGGTGAAGTGCTGGATTTGGAGCCTGAAGAACTGAATTCGATACCTGACTCTGTCAGACTGCCCTATGTAGTCTTGGGCACGTCACAGCACTTTGGGCCTTGATTTCCTCATCTGTAGAGTGAGGGGGAGTGTCGGAAATGACCTGTAGGGCCCCTCCTGGTTCTACATGTTTGATCCTTTGTAGGGTTGAGAAAGTATTGGGACTAAAGACTTGCCTCCCTTTTCCTAGGAGGGAGGGTGGGTAGAGATTGGGAGGGATGTTTGAATGTTATTTGTCACATCTGACCACCAGTGGGTGAGTCCTTTCCCCCTGACAGCCCATTACTCCCTCCATTACCTAAAGGAAATTCAGATTACGACTGCATTCTTAATTCTTATATACACGTTAAGAAAATGCTTTATTTCAAAAGAGACCAAATGGGTTATGAAGAGCAAGTAAATCTTAAGTCCAGAACTTGCACTTATTGTGAAAAACTTGTAAGATTTTAATGGTGCCATAAACGTCTTATAAGAATAGAAAATTATAGGGTCTTGCCAATTCCTTTCCCTTACACTCATAGTTTGAGGTTTCACAGTTCAAGGTGCTTCCTTCCTTTTTAAGATTAGGCTTTCCTTAAAGACTATTTGCTTTTGTGGAGTTGGTAGCACTCATTCACAGCCTTGGAACTCAGTTTTGCCAACTGGGGCCCACCTTTACCCATTTGCTTATGGAAGCAAACATTAATTTACCATCCATGGTATAATTAAACCAGGAATTAGTACCTCTGATTTCCCAGATTTGGCACCAGCTACTCTCTATGAATCTAAACCAAGTTTAATATGTTATACCTCCGAAATACCATGAGAAAGTTACAATTCCTCTTTATAAAAACATTTTTCCTTTAAAAAAAAACTTAGGATTTAAAAATTATGTATTTTTTTCTCTGCTTTTCACAATGAGATAGATACTTCCACAATCTCCAAAAATCTGGGTTTGTATCCTTAATTTAATAATAGTAGTATGTAACATTTATAAAGCACTTTAAGGTTTATAACACTTTACTAATATTCTCTCATTTAATCCTCACAACAACCGTATAAGGCAGGTGCCATTATTATACCCATTTTGCAGATGAGGAAACTGAGGTTAAGAAGTAAAGTGACTTGCCCAGGACCCTACAGCTACTATAGGCAAGATTTGGACTGAGGTCTTTCTGATTCCAAATTCAGCACTCTGTCCATTGTACCACCTAGCTGACACAGTGCTGATATTGAAAGCTGACACACACAGTGCTGGAAATGAAGGGTAAAGGAAGCGTGAAGTTATACCAAGGAGAGGTTGAACATTGAGACATTCTATTTTCAGACCTCAGAAATTGTCCAGTTCCCCATGAGAAAAACAGACGGAGGATTTTAATGAACAGCAAGCTCAGCACAAACCAACACACATGGCAGCCAAAGCTCATTTCATCTTAAGAGAATCACAGTGCCTAGACTGGGGGATGCAGTGGTATAGTCGGAAAGAGTGCTAGATTTGGGGTTGGTCACTGATCAATCACTCCTATCTGGGCCTCAGTTTTTCCCTCTACAAAATGGGAGGACCACGTCAGAGGGCCCTTCCAGCTCTAAACTTGTGATCCTCTGGTACTCCCAAGTGTGTTAAGTTTCTGTCAGACAATATATCCCTTTTATTCATTTAGCTAGAATTTATTGAGTGCTTACTGTGTTCCAGACACCAGGCAGGGGATACAGAAACAAGACTTCTGTCCTCAGGGAGCTTACATTCTCTTTTAGTATTGTTTTTAGATCTAAGTACTACACTTTAGGAAGGATGTTGACAAGCACCAGAGTGGCCAGAAAAGAGTGACTAGGATGATGAGGTTTCTTGCGGTTATACCATGTGATAATCATTTGAAGGAAAGGGGATAAGGACTTATAAATCAATCAGCCAACAAACATTAAGCATCTACTTCTTGCCAGGCACTGTGCATGTCCAAGGTCACGTAGCAAGTCAGTAGCACAAAGGGACTACAACCTAGGTCTTGACTTGAGTCATATCTTTCTCTGCACAGCCTCATAGCCTTGCCCTGGATAAGTGCTGCAATGAAACAAAGTCATGATTTCTTTTTAAAAATAATAATTGGGGGGCAGCTAGGTGGCACAGTGCATACAGCACCAGCCCTGGAGTCAGGAGGACCTGAGTTTAAATCTGGCCTTAGACGCTTGACACTTACTTGACCCTGGGCAAGTCACTTAACCCCATTGCCTAGCCAAAAAAATTTTTTTTTTTAAATAATGATTGAAATGACCGTAACCCCTTATATACGTACAGTGCTTTGCACTGATAGTTTTCATAGTGTTTTCACTTACGTTATCTCATTTAATCTTTGCAGTATCTCTGTGGCAAAAAGGCAGAATTAGTCACAGAGTTGTTGGGAGGGAAAGTGTTTTATAAACTTTAAAGCACTGTTGAATAGTATCATAGATTTAGAGCTTGAAGGGACCTTGGAGTCGAGCCCCCTCTAATTTTATAGATGAGGATACTGGGAGGTGGCAGTGAGGATTTGACTAGTCCACGGTTCACAACTTTAGTATCTGAGGTAGAGTCTGAACAAAACTCAGGAAGAGTCTCCAGGCCCAATGCTCTACCTGCTGCACCGTCCAGCTGCCTTAAATATGTTATTGTTAATAGGTGATGACTTTGAGATAGCATTCATTAAAAAAAAAAAAGATCTAGGGGTTTTAGTGGACTTCAAGCTCAATGTGTTTCAACTGTGATACAGTTGCCAGCAAATGAAAATGAAATCTTAGGTTGCATTAAAAGAGAATCCCACTGTGTTATTGTTTAGCTCACATGTGGAGCATTGTCTTCGGTTCTGGGCACCCATTTTAGGAAAGACCTAGAAAAGTTCTGGAGGAATGGCAACCTGTATGGTGGAGAGTCCTGAGGTCATACTGTATGAGGATAAGTTAAAGGTAGTGGGGATGTGTAGCCGGGAGAAGAGAAGACTTGAGGGTAGATATAATAGTTGTCTTCCAGTATTGACAGGGCTCTCAATGTGGAAGATGCATAGTTAAGCTTGGGCCTGAATAGCAGAACTAACGGTAATGAACCTCTGTAATTTTGGATAATGCACAGGTTAGGCTTCAGCACGTAGATATACTTAAACTTTCTGACAGCTGCTATTTTAACAGAAAACTGATAAGGGTCGGTTCATAGTACCCACTCACTTAGTCCTATCTAAGGAGTCCCCAAATAGTAGGAAGTTTTGAAATACTATTCCAAGGTAGCCTACCAAAAATTTACTTCGGAGAAGACATCATAATATCAAGCTAGTTCATTTGTTTTTGTTTTTGTTTTTTACCTCTATCACTGCCACCAAGCAGTGTAGTAGAGCTTGCTTTACTTACAAATCCAAAGGAAAACACCCAAATAACCCCCTACTTTTGAGAGTATTGCAGCTGCTCAGGAGCTTGTTCACCTGTTGTTTCATGATCTAGGGCCGGTGGAAAGAGCAGACAGCGGTAGAGATTGTAGTTTTCTGTCTCCTAGTTCAGAAGGATTCTCTGAAACCCCGAAAGAAAAGGGCTCATGGTGACCAAGTATTTTACCCGCTTCTGTGTTCTGCTTGTGTTTTCTTATATCATCCCAGTTTCATGGAGGCTGTTTGGTACAATGAATTAGCAACAGATCTGGAGTTGGAGGACCTGGGTGCAAATCCCAGCTTTGCCACTTAGGATTTGTATGATTTTGGAGAAGTCAGTTCATTTCTCTTTGCCTCAGTTTCCAGATGAACAGAATAAGAGGGTTGGACTACATAACCTTTGAGGTAACTTCCAGCTTGTGGTTCCAATAATGTCTGCAAGCCAGTGTTTCCCATATATAAGTTCACAAGCTTATGTTCTCTTCGCTGATAATTAGAAGAAAGTCTAGCTGTTCTGTGTGAATAGCTTATAAGAATCATTTAGCAGTCAGTAACCTTGGAAATGTATTATTGTTTGGGAATGGCTTTTCACAGAACCACCTCACTGTTCCTGGGAGCTTTTATTAGATGGGTTTCCTTTGGAGTGGATATTTTCCATTTTGTATTGGGGCACACCCTTCCGGACTGGGGATGAGGTGAGGAAATCACTTTGTGAATCAGCCATTTGTCTTAATTCAATGCAGCAAGCACCTCATTTGTATAAGGGCTGGTACTTGGGTCTGGGGATATAGACCTTACAATCTAGGGTGATGCGTGGCTATGACCCCAGGGAGAATAGATATGGTGACATCTGAAGTCAGCTTGGGACTTGAAGTAAAATAGGGACTTTAAAAGATAGAGCTGAAGGGAGGGGGGATTATCTTCTAGCCATTAGGGATGAATGTGTGTAAAGATGGGGAAGGGCAGAAATAGCATGGATAAAGGAATAGTCTTATTCAGCTAGATTGTAGACACTGAAGAGGAAATCAGGATCAGGTTAGAAAAGTAGTTTGGAGTTGAAGTCTAAAGTGCCAGGTTCAGAACTTCATACTATAATCGTTAGGCAGTGGGGAGTCCCTGAAGGTTTTTTGGGTAGAGAAATGTCAGGATCAAAGTAATTCGAAGGGAAGATACCTTGGGTGGCTGTATGGAGGATGAATTTAAGAAAGCATAGGCTACAGTCAAGAGAACTGGATTCCTGAATTGGGGTGGTTGTAATGAGTATGGAAATGAGGACTGGAGGGATTTTAGTTTTACTCACTGGGTATTAACATTTGATAAAATTTCCTGTAAGCAGGTAAACATGGCTTGGGGGGGTCTACATCGGTGTTATCCCTTCTGTAGTAGATTTTCCAAGGCAAATTGAAGCTCCCTGCCAATTGGCTGATGTTCAGATGCGCACTGGTTTTAAGCCCCAAATAAACAAATTAGGAAGACAAATGTATAGCAGGTAAAAGGACATACAGTATTCCAAAGCACAGAATAACTGGGTCTTTGGAATATATGTGTGTTGGGCTCACCTGTAGCACTTCATGGCTTGCTTCCAAAGGATTGTGGATGGTTGACTGTAGAATATTTAGCTAGTGCAGCATGCTTTCAAAGAAGTGTGTTTGTGTGCATGAATGGGGACAGATGACATTCTTGATTGGCTGAAAAACTAGAGCAGGTCCCTATTTTAAGCCAATCAGAGTGACGCTTTTTAACCCTAGCCCAGTGAGTGATGGTTATTATACTGTATCCTATGCCTCTTGGGAGTGACAACAGTGACACGGTTAATCATTTTGTATGATGGGAATAAATGGAAGGGAATGTTGTAACAGGATTAGTGTCTCATGCTCCAGAATTAAGTGTCTCAGATGGCCTTGGTGATTGAAGTTGATGGGAGGGTGACAAATGCTTGTGTAGAAAGTGGGCATTTATCCAACTCCATGAGATTGTTATCCTGTGACAACATGGCTTTGATCTGAGCACTAATCTTACGGAATCTGTCATCCTTACAGTAGGATGTAATTACCTTTAAATAGCTGTCACCAATCAGACTCTAATCAATATTTTTATTTGTGGCAAATGTACAAGTATTAATTAGTTAGCTAATAAAAAAACCTTTATAATGTATCTTTAAGCCATTTTGTAATTGTCTCGATTATTTGCTTCTTGCTACTTGGTTTTTAGGTCTGTCTAATAATGGAATTAAATTGCCGAGTCTGAAAAAAAAAACCCTTTGTTTGGCTTTCTGCAAGACAGAAACTTTTAAAAGATGTGCAGAGGTGCTTATTTGGAGAGAACTTTAGGACATCTTTTTGTTTCCTACATTTCTGGAGAATCAGGATATCTGGCTTCTATTCTGGCCAAGCTATTCACATTTAACCTTAGATTAGTTTTGTAGCTTCTGTGGGCCTCAGTTTCATGAATTGTAATAGATGAGAAAAGAATCATCTTTGGCCTACTCATCCCTCTTACAAGTATGTGAATGAGGCACTTTGAACTCCTTGGAGGAAAGTTGCTATGTACTTTGGAAGTGGAATTGCTATTAATGGATTCTGGTGTGGGCATGACAGGCGTTTCTCATGATGGTGTCCTGAAAAAGTCACACACATAGTATTGCTTAGAACTGGGATGTATTCCCAAAATTAGGAAAGGAAATCAGCTGGAAGAGAGGCCTAGATGATAATAATTGTAAAGTGCTTTGCACAGTGCTTGGCACATCATGAGAGCTATGAAAATATTAGCTATTATTATCATATGTAATAAAGCACTGTATTCACAACAGCCCTGTGAGGTAGGCAGTGCAAGTCCCAGCTCTGATACACATTACCAGTGTTACTTTGGGCAGATTATTTAACTTCTCTAAGCCTCAGTTTCCTCATCCATAAAAGGAGAGGATAGGACTAGAAAATAATGTCTATAAATTTTATGATTAGTCAGTCTGCTGATATGCTTTTATTAAGCCCTACTATGTGTCAGGCATAGGGAAAACAAATACAAAAGGGAGCCAGTCCCTACCTGGCAGGAAACTATCAACCTACTAGGGAGGTGCAGTGTGTTCACAGATCTGTATGAAATAAATGCAGAGCGATAAGTGCACTTGGAACCGAAGGACTCAGGTCAGGCTCCTTTAAGTCCATTTTGGAGATGGCATGAGGATCAATCAGAAGGCCCATTTGTCTGGACCGCAGAGTGCATGAAGAGGAGTGATAGAAGACTAGACACGTAGGAGGGAGCTAGGTTATGAAGGGTTTTAAATGCCAAACTCAGGAGTTTACCCTTGATTCTAGAAGCAGTAAGGCACTGGTTTCCCTATTGGAGTTTACTTACTGAGCAAAGGAGTGGCATGGTCTTACCTGTGCTTTATGAAAACCACTTTTATCTCAGTGGAGGATAGGAGGAAGGGGGAGACAGTGCAGGTATGAAGAACAATTAGGCCAATACAGTAGTCCAGATGAGAGCTGAGGAGTGGCTGAACTAGGATGGTGGCTGTGGAAGTAGGGAGGGGAGCAAAGTTAACCTGAAAAAATGAGAATGATACAGGACTGTGAAATCCAGTGTTGGAATGGCTGCTTCCGACTTCCATCCCAACAGTAACTGTGACATGGAGTGGTCAGGGAAGGTTTCCTAGAGGTGGAAGGGTAGGACATGGACTTCAAGGATGGGCAGGATTTAGAGAGAATGGGGAAAAGGAAGATATTAAAGAGAGAAGGAACAGCATGACAGGACTAAGACCAGCAAGTGGAGAAGTAAGGTGCAGAGTTGGGGAACAGTGTGCTGTGTGGTGGGATAGGGGGCTGGGGCCAGGTGATGGATGGCCTCGAAAGCTGTTGTGGTGCCACAGACTCCAGGGCTCGCTCTTCTCTTCTAATGATGGGGCAGTTTTTGGTTTTGTTTTTTTTTTTTAAGTTTACATAAGTCACCTGATCTGATCTCAATAGCCTAGTGCAGGTGGCAGAACATAGCTTATTTTCCCTATCTAACCCACAAACATACTGATCCCTGTTCTGCTGCTCTCTTACTTGTGTGACCTCCCCTTCCCAGGTTTCATCTATAAAATAAAGGGTTTGATCTAAGAACCAGAGAAGGCAAGTGAGGAAGTTACGTAACTAAGGCAGTATGGCTAGAAAGTGGTAGAGCTGGATATAATGATGAGGTCCTCAAACACCTGTTCCTGTGTGTTCTCCTCCCCTGGGGACTGGCAAGGGTTGGAGAGGGTTGTCCCTCTCCCTTTCTATATGAGATATACCCCTCAGTGTTCCAACTATTCTGTGTTCAGTCAAGGTGAGTGATAATAAGTGAGTATTAGAGCATTTTAGGGTTTTCAAAGCATTTTTCTGTGCAGGTATTATTTTCCTCACTTTATAAATTAGGAAATGGAAGATCAGAGAAATTAAGTGACTTTTATTCTTGTCACAGCTAATTTAGTGCTAAAGCTGAAAGGGGTCAAATTTGTGGCTTTCCAAAACAATGGGGTGATTTTCTGTAATTGATTCATGGGTAGGAAAAGAGTAGGATCTTTGCAAAATAAATTTCTGGAAATGCTTTTCATAAGTGGTCACTTTGTCAGAAACTTCAGCTCCTCTCTCTGACCAGGTGATAGATCAAACAATAGTTGGACCGGACAGATTTACAATGGCTATCACAGTAACCAAATGTCCAATCACTTTCCTAAACATACAACAATTGATGGATGTGTAGGAGAGCAGAGAGGGCTCCAGGGTGGCTCAGATGGGAAGGATCAGAGTTCAAGGGGCTAGATTGTATGTATTTTACATAAAAATAAGTCTAAGAAAAACATATTTTCAATTTGGAGTAGAGAGATAAATTAGGATTATTGGATTTAAGAGATGGAAAGGATCAGTTAGTGACCCAGGGTTGGGGAATCTGCAGCCTTGAGGCCACATGTGCCTCTCTAGGTTCTCAAGTGCAGCCCTTTGACTGAATCGAAACTTCATGGAACAAATTAAGAACCTATCTAGGGCAGAGCTTCTCAACCTGGGGTCCATGAACTAGTTTTTAATATGTTTTGATAGCTATATTTGAAAATAATTTGTTTCCTTTGTGAGTCTACGTATTTTAGTTTATTCATTTCAAAACATTTAAGAATGGGGCCCATGGCACAAAAGAAAAGGCGTAGAATCTCTGATCCAGTGCAGTCCCCTCATTTAAGTGATGAGGAGAGAGGTACAGAGAGGAAGTGCATTGTTCAAGATGTCGTAGGTGGCAGAGCCAAGACTCAAGACTCAGATCTTCTGACCCCAAATGCTAGACTTGTAATTAAGAAGATTGGAGTCAGAGGAGCTGACAGCAATTCATGACTTTGATTTCTTCATTATGTAAATCTAGTATGTTGTATACATTGTCTGTAGGCACTTATTCTCCATAGGCTCTTAGCTCTCATCAGGCAGCTGGACTGAAACCATATTGCCCAACCTGATAGCATTCATGCTTCTACAGACCTATTTGGGGAAGCTTCCCTGTGGTTGTTTGATACTTTCATCAAGAATACTGTCAGGCATGTGTAGATCATTCTCAAAAATTTTCTAGAGATGAGAAAGTAGACTACATAGCTAGAATGCACATTCCGGTTTACTCTTCCATAATGACTAATCAGTAATTCTATATTAAGTACCCACTATGTGTCAGGACCTGTGCTGGGCAGTGGATAGACAAAGACAAAAGCAGAACAGTTCTTTTCCTCTAGGAGTTTATGGTCTATCTGAGGGAAATAATATGTATGTTCATAAGTATATACAGAATCCACACCAAATGAATACAAGGTAATTTCTGGTAGGGAGGTAGCTGTTGGTAAAGAAAGGCAGGTGATTTAAATGCAGAGCAGAGCTGGAAGGAACCTTAGAGACTTATCAGCCTTCTGATTTTACTTAAGGGTAGATGAGAGTGGAGAAGGGATCCATGCAAGGTCACCCAGCACCTTAGCCTTGGAGGGAAAATAGAAAATAAGCATTAAGAAATACAGAAGCATTAAATAAATACAGAAAGGTAAAAACATGCCTTTATCTGTGTCTCAGTTTATTTTTTTTATGTCAAAACCTAATTAATATGGAATTACACTATATTTTATTTTATTTTTTTATTAATTTTTTTTTCCATATGCTTTTGAGTTGAAAATTTTTTTTCCCTTTTTCCCCCCCCACCCTCCCCAAGACGGCTCACAATCTGACATAGGCTTTACGTTTACATACCCATTAAACATATTTTCACATTAGTGAAGTTGTAAGTAAAAATTAAAACCAATAGGAGGAACCATCGGAAAGATGAAACAAAATTCAACTTAAGGTAAAATTAAGTGAGAGCGATTCGACTTCCATAGTTCTTTCTTTGGATGTGGACAGCATTTTCCATCCCGAGGCCTCTGGAGTGTGTCTCAGTTTAAAGGGAGATATTTAAAAATCTGATATGGAAACTTATTCTAGAGATGATTTGCTGTGAAACATGACTGTAGAGTGAGGGTGCTCGATTCTATGTGGCTAACATGGCATGCTGGTCAGGTAGATGCCTTCTCCAGTTTGGTTTAAAAATCTTGGAATGAAATGATTATAAAGTGCATTAAGTATGAAAAATACCCTCAAAATGCTGTTTTGTTTACACTATACAAAATTGAAAGGAGTTAAGAGATTGCTGTTATTCATTGATTTCTTTTGTACTACACATGGGTACCTTAGCAGTTTGAGGAAGCCTATGAACCCCCTTTCAGAATGTTCTTAATTGCATAAATTAAGATACATAGGGTCACAAAGGAAACCAATTACATAATGGAATAAAATTATCAAAATGTAAAAAAGAAATTCACAGACCCCAGGTTAAGCACTTCATTTGATACAAAGTCAGAAGAGCTTTCCTCCCTAGATTGATTGCTTGTCCCAGAAGCTCAGCTTCAGGGAAGAGTATTAGGCTAGAGAGACAGTAAATCAGAAATATGACATCTCAGAAACATGCAAGAGGGAGAGGAATTAACACTGAATCTCATTTGTGATGAGCAGGTGCTTCATTAGAAGAAAAGGTTATTATAATACAGTCCCCTTAACCTGTACAACCAGGCATCCCCTGGTGAGGGGTGGTCACTTTCTCTGAAACTCAGATGTGAGGAATACAAAAACAAAAGCCGCTAATGCCCTTGTTCATCTAGAATCAGGGGGCCATAGTTTCTGAACCCCAACGTGAGACGAGTGAAAAAGGCTATTTCATTTGCAACGCCTTGTTTGAAGTACATTTCCCTTTCCTGAAGTTGCAAGTGTGTTTGAAAGTTCACTGCCTTGCTTGACTGAATTGGGGCCTAAACTTTAAACTTCGTAACTATTTATCTTATATACTTAGCCGGCAAAAATTACTCACACAGAGATAAAAAACCTTTATGCAGTTTTTTTCAAATTTTAGTTTCTGTAAGTCTGAAATATATAGCTGTAATAGACCAGGCTTTGTTCTGGCGCACACACGTCAACTTTGCGAGGTGGTTTGGCCCTTCCATAGGCCAGGTGTAAATGTAAAGTTGGGGCTATTCAGTTTTTCAGGGCAAGCTGCTGGAAACAGATCCTGTGAATACCTAAGTACACAATGGGACAAAGAACTTTAATTCTAGGGAACAAGATGTACTTCAGAGCATGTCAAGCACAGAAGTCTAATTGTTCCTCTCCAGCAGAGGTCATACTCTTCTCTCGTTGTGATTAGCCAAAAGTCACTGAAGGCAGCTATGACTGACTACTTAAGGTAGGCCATGCCCCCAGGGATTGTTGAAGGGTGTTATAAGCTAAAGTCACAGTTCAAATAAAGAGCTAAATTAATTTCAGGAAATATTTATCACTTTTTCATATGCTTCTATTTAAAATACAGAAACACCCATCCACTTTAAAAATTACTATAGCAGTACATGACTTTGATATCCGTAGACTCAATGGAAATTTCTATTTGGACTTATGGTTCTAAGAAATAATTTACAGTAACACTACACAGAAGGTAGCAAAATGTTTGTTCAAAACCAAGTTTGGATCCTTAAGACATTATGTGAACCAAGCATTTCCTGCTTTTAGTGGGTAGAGGCACCTGTAAGTAGGGAATATTCATTCATTCATTCAACAAACATTTTTATTAAGCATTCTTCACAGCAGGCCAGTGAGGTTGGTGGCCCAGGTTGCAGCCCTGCATTGTAATTTATTACCTCTGTTACTCTGACTTTGCAGCTTGGTGCGTTTAACTTCTCTGAATGTCAGTTTCCTCATTTCTAGAGTCATTTTTTACAGGTATTTGGAGGGGTTTGGGGGAGAGCTCTAGCAAGTTACTGCTTTTGCTCTGCCATCTTTCCATTCCTTATTTCTAAAATGAGGGAGTTGGACTAATTTCCAGAAGCTAGAGCTGTGACTTATTGTTGAAAGTACTGTTAGATGGTGGTGAAGATGTAAAGTTGACATAAGACACAGTCCATCTAGACCTCTTAGTATTGTAAAGGAATGAGATGCATTGCATTGATAGACATTAAATGTAAACGTTCTCATTTAAATGAGCAAGGCTCATAATTATGAGGACTGCCTTTCTGACAGTAAGCCATAAACCCTGTTTCTGCTTTATCTAGCCTTTAGGGGACAACTGACTCTTTGCCATCCTTTGGTGGCATAGATGTATTCCAGACAATAAGATCTGTCTCCTTTGGACACCTACCTCTGGGATTGATTCTGAATGAAGGCTTGAGCTGCCTTAGCTCCTATCAGATTTGTCTGTCATAGAGTCTGATTTTTCTAAGAATAAAGCTTACTCACATTTGAACCAGGCCTCTCAAGGGGCATTGGAGCCCCAAAGGGGAAGAATGAAATAGTAAGACAGATACAAAATATGTTGCATCATTGGAAAACGTGTGATGCAGTGAACAGAGTGTACCTGGTAGTGCTGTTTATGAGACTGTAATTAGCTTTTTTATAAACATATTTCTATGGCCTTCAGTGAGCTGAAATAACATTCTATATAGCTGGCCCTCTGGATGATGACTAAGAGCTTATTTAATAATGTTAGCTCCATTTCATAGATTAAGAAACTGAGCAGATAAAGGGGTCATGTGAGCTACCAATCGCTAGTCAGTGATTCTGCTGAGAATTCTATATTGTGGCAACAAGTTATAGTGGAGAGAATGCTGGATTTCAACCTGGAAGACCTAGGTTCTAGTCTTAGGTCAACTGTTTACCAGTTACGTAGATGAATCACTTAATCCCTTAAGTCTTGATTTTCTCCTTGGTCAAATGGAAAAATAGTATTTACACTACTACTTTCTTAAAGGGTAATTATGAGGAAAATATTCTATGAATTGTAAAGTGAACTACTTTTCTTGACACCAACTTCATTGTTCCATCATGCCTGACACAAATGAAAAACCCAAGAGACAGTTTCTGAGTAATTAATAGTCAATTTATTAATTAACCTAGCTAATAATCAATAAATTGATGGTCAGTGGTTTTTCTTGGTAACTAAAGACAAAAAACACGAAGAGACTGGAAGCTTTAATGTACTTTTGGAAAAGAGAATGCCCCTGACAGATAAAAATCAACTCTGATTGGTGAACAATTAATGAAGAGGTTGGTAAAAAGTCTTCATGCCCTCCTGCTGAGAATGTGACTTGATCATGAGCCTTAGCCACCTCCAGCAATCTGGACAAAGGAATCCATCTCTACCCAGACCACTCTGGTTGCTTTTCTCCATGAGCTGGGTTACCCTAATCTCCAGTGAGGGGAGGGAGCAGCACTAGGACATGGACTCAATGCTTTAGGGCTGAAATTCACCTAGATTAGATTCTGTTTGTACTTTAAGTAGAAATGAGGTCTCATAGTTGGGTGGGGTCCCGACCAAGATTTTGGAGCATGTTCACAGAGAATTTGGGCAGTCTCATCTGCCAGCCTCATTTTATCCATCAGTCTTGTCCTTCAGAGACTGGCTGACTGACTTCCAGGGGCTGGTCCCTGAATGAAGAAATAAAGAGCAAAAGCCTCAATTCTAATTTAATAATTGGTTATTCATTTAATAAAAAATAATTTCCCACACACTGGGTCAGGGTACCAAGTGCTTTAAGAAAACTGACTATTCCAAAACTATGAGCCTTTTAGGAGGATAGGATTATAGATTTAGAGTCGGAAGGGCCCTTAAAGGTCATCTGGTTCAACTCCCTCCTTTTACAGATGAGGAAACTGAGGTTCACAGGGATTATGTACTTGTCCAGAATCACACAGCCTCTAAGTTTCAGAAGTGGGATTTAAAGCCAAGTCTTCCTGACTTCTAGTCTAGCATCCTGTCTACTATACCTTAGTATCTTTTAGGCTTCAGAGAACTTAAATTGCAGTACTTATTAAGGACCTACTGTGTTCCAGGAACTAGGCTTGGCCCTAGGGATACAGAAGCAAAAGTGAAATCATTCCTGCCCTCATAATATCTTACATCCTATGCCCAAGGTCACATAAGTAGTGAATAAGTTGAGCCAGGATTTGAACCCAGTGCTTTGGACTCCAAATGTAGCATTTCCCCAGTATCTTTAAGGTATATTTTATGTAAGTATGGCAATATGAGCTGTCAGTCTCGCTGCTTTCCCCCACTTTGCTTCCTCTCGCTGCCTGCCTGATTCTTCAGCATCCCCTGTAACAGGTTAGAGGAGTGAGAGGAACTGATGGCTGTTTCTCTCTAGACTCAGCAGATATTTGGTAGAACCTTCAAGTCCAGGGTACCCATAAATTAAATTCCAAAGAGACCTTGGAAGTTAGTTCCTCTTGTCACTTAGAACCAGAAGCATTAAGTTAGTCATGGTTTTTAAGATTCAGTTATTCTCCATGCAAGTGAAGTAGCTTCAGAATGTGTATGGTCAGCAAATAGATAAGCGCTAGGCTTTAGCTCTGTGTAAATATAATGATTAAATATAAAGCATAGAGAACCTAGCAAAGAAATCCAATTTTCTCTTTTAAGTATACAGTATAGAGGCACTTAAGGACAGTCATCATTTTCATGGTAATATTTAAATGGAATGGCAAATAAAGTAAATGGATGTCAGTCACAGTGTCAGACATGGGAAGTGGAATCATTTAAAGGAGAAAGGAGCAAATTCATTCCAAGAGAATAAAGAGGACTTCAGTGTTTGCAAGTCTAGATGGAAGAACCAAATCCACTGTCTTATTTGCCTTCAGTTGGGCAGATATGAGGTAGACTCTTAGTGCATGCATGCATGTCCTGTTCCAGGTGATCCCAGAATTGGAGTGGATGATCTGATTGCTTTTTCCCTTTGCCTTTATAGTGTGCTGTTTCACATCCAGGAAAAAAACAAGATGTCAAGCCGGGGTGGGAAGAAGAAGTCCACCAAAACCTCCCGGTCAGCAAAGGCTGGAGTCATCTTCCCTGTGGGGCGGATGTTGCGGTACATTAAGAAAGGACACCCCAAGTACAGGATTGGGGTGGGTGCTCCAGTGTACATGGCTGCTGTGCTGGAATACCTGACTGGTGAGTCTGACTCCACAATGCAGTTTCAGGTTGAACACCTAACATGTCGCGTGAATGCTTGCTGGACAGCCATTTCGTATTTGAGGGGAAGGGGGAGACACCGAGGAGAAGTAAAAGCTGTAGAGCTTATCCTCTCAAGTTTACAGTCTGACAGGACTTTATGCACAAAGAAATAATCGGTGAATAATATGTTTAAATGCTAAAATGTGATATAGACGTAGGTTCAGGAAAGGGGGAGATCAGTGTGGGCTGGGGAATTTAGAGAAGGCTTGCAGGAGGAGGTGGGCTTTGAGTTGAGCTTTGATGGATTGGGAGAATATGGATCGGCACAGAAAAGAGAGGAGGAGGAGGGCATTTCAGGCTAAGACAGCAGCATGAACAGAGATGTAAAGACAGGGATAAGTGGGGTATGTTTAGGGGACAGACCATTTATGTGGAGTAGCAGGGGCTTGTTGGGATAGTTGGAAAGAATGCAATTTAATGAACATTTATTAAGCACCTTCTATGTGTGAGACCTTGTACTACAGCCTGGGGATTCAAATGAAGAATGCAATCTCTGTCCTCAAGGAGCTGGCGGTGTGGATGAGTCATGTACAAAAGGCACCTACAAAACAAGGATTTTACAAAGGAGGATGCGGTTACCACAAAGGAGAGCTGCAGACAAAGTGGTTGAAGAAAATTTGAGGAGAGATGAAACAGTTGAGACTGGGGGAAGTAGGAAGAGTTTTTTTTAGGGAAAAAGATTCCTATAGAATCCCACTAGTAAGCCTTAAAGTCTAGGATTGTTTCATGTCTGTCTGTTTTGTATTTTGCATTTTTTTTTGTCTGTACCTGTGATTTCTTTCATAAGGAGAACTCTAATCTGTTAGTATAGACGAGCACCTGTTGTACAACTTAATGTCTCAGAGATTGGCCATGGGAACAGAGAGATTAAGTCACTTGTCCCAACTGATATGTGTCAGAGGCAGAACTTGACCCAAGTCTTTCATATTCCAAGGCTGTTCATGATGTTTTGCACAGAGTAGGAACTTAATAAATGTTGATTGAATATTTATGGAAATATAAGTCTCAACAAGGTAGGGTTTAGGTTCCTCAAATCTAATACACTCAGCTCTCATGGAGCCATATTTTTGTTGTCCCGCTACTATTACTTTTGGCACTTGGGAAATAAGAAGGCAAAACTGTCTTGTTAATGCAAACCAACTCCTATATAAAGTGCTCAACAAGGAGTAGGTCAGATCCTCTAGAGATAGATAATGTAGGGGAAAGAACAGTAGATTGGGAGTCAGGAATTGCTTGGACAGTCATCCATTGTCCAAAGCAGTAATCCCTTTTGACTTTCCTTGAAAGGGATCATCCAGTCTGCTCAAATACATCCAGTGATGAGGATGAGGAATCCACGATTTTTCAAGTCTACCTGTACTCTGAACTTCCATTTTCTTATCCATTAAATAGAGGCAATTATTTTTGCTTGGTGTAGAAGCAAACTAACATAGTGAGCAGAGAACTGGCTTTGGGGTCAAGAAGACCGGAATTTCAGTCTCACCTCTGACACATACTGTCTGTATGACCCCACACTCTCTAAGATGATAAGTTCCTTATCAGGTACTGATCTACATTGATAAAGGGACTTAATTGATCAGGAACTCCTTAACTCAATGAAATTACAGGCTAAGATGAAAAAAAAATACTGCAATTCCTCCCTCATAGGGTTGTTGTGTAGGGCCCACAATCACATATGTGTAAATGCTTTGAAAAAAGTCATGTTTTGATTGGTTTTACGACCTTGGAGATCACAGGCTTCATGATCCTCACATTTTACAGCGGAAAAAACTGAGGCTCAAAGAGGGCAAGGGGCTCAGCTTAGGTTCCCAAAGCAAATTACCAAAAAGTCTAGAATGAAAACCCAGGTTTTCTAACTCCCAGAACAAGGCTCTAAGCACTACAGTGGGTAGAGTGTTAGAGTGCCTTGTGTCCTGCTGTATGATACTTTCAATTCACTTCAATTAAAAAAGCTTTTTAAATCTTCTTTTTATTGATATCTTTTGTCTTTACGTGACCTTTGTTTCTGAACATATCTTTCCTCTTCCTACTCAGAGAGCTATCCCTTCTAACAAAGAATAAAAGAGAAAAAAATCCAGTTCTGCCAAACGAACCAATTGCATCAGATATGTCTGCAGCATATGTAATAATCCAAAACTCCCCTTGTCCTCTCTGTTCCTTCTGTAAAATGGGGACAATAATTTCTGCCTTAAAAGTTTGTTTTGAAGATCAAATGAGATACTCTGTCATGCACTTTGCAAACTTTAATGTGCTCTATTAGCTATTAGTTAATAGTATTAGTTATTATAAATCCTATGCAGAATGCATATATGAGAAGTAAATATAAAGGAAATTTGAGCAGCTAAGGAGCACTAACAAATACAGGACACTAACTCTTCTTCTCATGGAGAGTTAGGCCTACCCGACCAGTTATCATTCTGTACTTTCATGCATAGTTCATGGGGGCCTAGCTGTGAAGAGGGCAGTGGTAATCTTGCAGTTGTGAGGGGGCAGGAGGACCAGTGTTTAATGAATAGGCTTCCAACATTCAGAATACTCTAATACTCTTTGTTCTTTTTTTAGTGGGATGTTGGAATCTGGGGTTAAGGAGGATGATGATTCACCTTCAGGTTTACATTTTAAATTCCCTTAACCAGAATGAGAGGAGAATCATAAATTTGGAATTAGAAGGTAGCTTTGAGATCATCTAATCCAACCCTCCATTTTACAGATGAGGAGTTCCCTCTCACTCTGCATTATCATTTTATTGTCATTTAATTTTTGCTTCAGTGAGAACATTTTCTTTCAACAAATATTAAGTGTCTGTTATTTGCAAAGGCCTGTGGGACGACCCAAGTGAATGAGACCCAGTTGTTGTCCTCACAGAGTTCTTGGTTTAGTAAGGGTTGTAGGGAGGGCTTAAGGCGTGAACACAGATAAATATGCTGTATGGCAACGTGTAGCATGTCCCATGTGAATGATAAAGACAGCAAGAACTTTTGGAATATGGGGGACAGAGAGTTCTGTTGGTGTTGTTAGAGAAAGTTTCATGGAGGAGGAGGTGGCATCTTGAAGAAAGGGCAGTGTTTAAATAAGTGGGGATGGAAGGAGAGGGAGGAATGAGGCATTTCAGGCAGTGAGAGAACATTATGAGCAAGCTCCGTAAGAAAAGATAAGGCTTTCGTGGTGGAAAGTGAGTACAGCAATTTGGATGGGATATGGAATATATTCGTTTGTTCATAAACAGATACCAAGCACTTAAAGTAGGCTGAATTACTGTGCTTCGGGAGACACAAAGTTTAAGTAAGAAGCTGTTCCTTCTTGGATTTTACAGTCTCACAGGGAAAGATATGTAATTGTAACATATAGTATAACATAAGTGCGTTAGAGAGAGGCACAAAATGAGAAAAATAGCTGACATTTAAGTAGCACCTTAAGGTTTATGTAAAGCACGGTACACACTAATCTTATCTGACTTGTACAGCAGCCCTGTGAGATGGATGTTACAGGTATGATCTCCATTTGGAAGTGAAGGAAGCAGACTGGGAGGAGTTAATTTGCCTATCGCCATACAGCTAGTAAGTATTGGAAGCAGGATTCGAACCCATGTTCCTTCTGACTTGAAGCCTAGCATTCTTTCTAGGATGTCTGCTTTGGGAAGTTGGGGTGAGACCAGGGGAGGGGATTATTGAAGCCTCATAGAGGAGTTGGCTCTTGAGTTAGACTTTAAGGGCTATTTCCTTTAAAACTCCAGCCGCCTCCTGCGTGAAACCTCTTTCCTTTATTACCTCAATTCTAAGGGATTTTTCTTTTCTATGTTAGGCAAGAAGGGAAGGGAAGACATCCTAGGTGTAGGAAGCGGTGTGAACAAATACATGGAGGCAGGAGAGTACAAAGTGTGTCGGAGGCAGGAGTTTTGATCTCTCTGGCTAGAGCTCAGAACTTGTGGGAGGACAATATTATGAGATAAGTTTGGAAGGCTCAGGTGTGACCCAGTTGTGAAGGTCTTTGAGTGTTTTCAAGGCATTTGAACTTGAGTCATTAGGCTGTAGGGAGCCATTGAAGATTTTTAAGCAGAAGAGTAACATGACCACATACATGACCCTCAATCCCTTTCTAGTCTGTTTCTGTGATTCTTTGATTCTGTGGAAGATTATTTTGGCTTCAGCATGAGGGATAGATTGGAGAAATAAAAATTCAACAAGACCTATAAGGAAGCTATTGGAATAGTTCATAGGAGTGCTAATGATGGGAGTGAGGGTGGGTCTAGAGAGGAAGGGACAGAGTTGATGCTGAGGTTACATTGATAGGACTTGTGGGAGAAGATGATACAGGAGGAGTTAAAGATGAGACTAGAGGAAGATAAGGCTAGAGAGCTAAGTTGAGGCTGGGTTTAAACAGCCTATGAAGCTAGGACTTTGTCCCGCTATCATTAGTAGGGAGTTATTGTAGATCGTTGAACAAAGAGGCATATGCATGTACTCCCTGGCTTTGGGAAGATTTTGTGGGGAGGGGGAGACAGACACAGAGACAAAGAGAAAGAAAAAGGAGGGGGGAGAGGGAAAGAGAGGAAGAGACCGACAGAGAGGGAGGAGAAAGAGAGCATACAGGTTTGCAAGAAAAGGGAGCAACTAAAGGCTTTATGATACAGGGAACATTTCTGAAGCCTTACTCTTCAAGTCCAAACACTTCAAAAAGTGTTGTCCACTATTTGCCTGCCTGCAAGATCCTTTGGCAAGCACAGTGAAAAGGCCCCTTTAAGGATCATTCTGGCTGCTGCTGAACAAAAATGTTAGTCATCTAGAGTCATGCAGCAGGCTGCTTAGTTAGCTGGTGGCATATCTGGCATTTGAACTCTGACTCAAAATGTAATGCTTTTTCCATTATAACACATTTTCTTCAATACATAGAATAATAACAGATAATAGTAAGTAGTATTTTAGAACACCGGTTAGAAGTTAGGTATATCTAACTGCCCTATGTCAATGTTATTGATAAGTTTTGGACTTTGGCTTGAGTTATCCTCATCGAGAAGAAAAGTTGAAGTCTTAGGATCATAGATTCAGGTCTAAAAGGGACCTTAGAGGTCATTGAGTTCATCCCCATTTTCCTGAGGCTTGGGCCTCAAGTCAAGTGACTTGTCTAAGATCACATAGACTATGTCAGTGCTGGGAAGTTTTATCATTGGTTGGAGGTATTAGGGAAACCTGAGCATGTTCCATAGAGGTGTAGTGTGACTGAGAAAGGATGAACTGAATTCAAGTCCTGCCTCAACATACTGTGTGACCCTGGGTATGTCTCTTCCCCTCTGTGGGCCTTAATTTCCTTATCTCTGAAATAAAAAGGGTCTCACTAAATGGCCTTCGAGGTCCCCTCCAGTTCTACAAAAAAAAAGTTAAGAACCTCTGCCCTACACTGATTAAATCAGAGGTGTGGACCCTCCACAAAAAAAAAAAATTGCCATATAGGCAGCTTAGTGGCACAGTGGAGAGTGCTGGGCCTAGACTCAGTAATACTGGAGTTGAAATCTAGCCTCATAGACTAGCTGTGTGACCTTGGGCAAGTCCTTTTACCTCTCTTTGCCTCAGTTTCCTCAACTGTAAAATGGGGGTAATAGTAGCACCTACTTCCCAGAGTTGTTGTGAGGATCAAATGAGATAATTTTAACATGCTTAGCACAGTGCCTGGCATATTGTAGGTGCTATATAAGTGTAAGCTATTATTATTATTAATCATGTTCTTATAGTTGTTGTTATGTGTAACCTCTTTAAGTCCTAGCCAACTTAAGGCCCATCTACTAAATTACAAATAAGGTGGGATCTGCATCAGTAGAGGAGATTTCCACACAAATCCATATTGTACATGTTCTCTATCTATAGTTTCTCTGCAGCAAAAGAATAAAGTGGAAACAACAGTGACCTTGGAATCAAGAGATACTTGGTTTTGGACCCTGACTCTCTCACCTACTAGTTATGTGACCCTGGGCAGATTATTTCACTGAAATTCAGTTTCTTCATCTGTAAAATGGGGATATGGACACTTGCATTGCATACCTCAGAGGGTTCTGAAAAAAAAATCACACTGCTACTCAATACAAAATTTTAATTTACAAAAGTTGATATATAGTAGGAACTAACACCTTAGTCAAGTCCTTCCTCCTATCTGGGCCTCAATTTACATCATATGTAAACTGATGGTGTTGGATTGGATTTCTAAGGTCCTTTTCATCCCTGACATTGTAGCATTCTAAAATGGAGGTTCCTGATTTTTAAAAATTGCTCATTGTACTACTTTTTGACTTTCAGGTGGATAACACCCCCCCTTCCCGGTCCCCTCCAACCAGCTTTTCCCTAGGTAGACTTCCGTATTCAGTTATAAAGGAAATTAAACTCTCTGTCTTTTTCTTTTCTCCTCTCCTCCAGCGTAACAAATCTGATGGTAGTAGCTTTGTTCAAGTTCTGTATCTTAGTCATCAATTTTTTTGGGCCTTTCAAGGCTACATTGGGGAAAGAAAGCAATTAGAGAAGTAAATAGGACACAAATGAATGCTCTTTGTTATCCTCTTTGCACAATAGGCCAGCAATACAGTTTGCTTCTGATCTGTCTGAGTCAATCAAAGTTGTGTAAAAGCCATACCACATGAGTGCGACCATAGAATCAGATATGCAGAGTTTGAAGGGACCTTACTTTATAGATGAGGAAACTGAGTCCCAGGAAGTTAAATGACTTTCCCAAGGTGACACAGGTAGTCAGCGTCAGAGGCAAGATTTGAACTCTGCAATCCCACTCCACTTATAAACTGGAGCCAGGGCTAGTGATGTCCCCAGTTAAAAAGCATCCAGAGAATTGTTGCTAAGAAATGATGCTCTGGCTGTTGAAGGTTAGAGAATGTCACAGCTAGAAGAGACCTTAGATCACAAAATGTCAGCTGTGAGGGAGCTTAGAGACAACTTCCTCTTTTTACAAAAAAGGGAACAAGTCTGGAAAGAGGAAGTGACAAGTCTAATAATACCATACACCTAGTCAGGCATCAGCAGACCTGGGATTCAAGCAAAAGTCTTTTAATAGTTATCCCTTCCACATTGCACTTTTCCCCATCATGGTTCGATACATTGCAGGTCAGCATGAGAAATTAAACAGGAATTTTTGGGGAGTTTTACAGAAGCCACAGATGACACACAAAGACCAGGAAATGACACAGAGCCTATAACCAAATACTTAGCCCAAATTTTACAATAAGATACTGTAAACACCCCATGAAAGAAAAAGGAAACATTCAGACTTCTTCTCTGGTATGAAAGGAGCGCCAAAAATTTTAATGAGGATTTTCCAGATCTCGAGGGCACTGTGCCCCTAACCTCTATGATGTAACTGTACTCACTATGGTACTTTTCCTACTACATCATCCTTGTGCCTTCCTCCCAATGAGGCGGCCTCCACAAGTGAGCTCGTTCTCTCCGTGAGGACAAGATGGAGGCAACTTCAGTGTTCTCAGTGCAGTTCTGTGACTGTCCTTGGGATGTGCACAGGTCAGCCAGGCACCACCTATGTGTATGCTTTGAAGCCTGGCCCACAAGGGAAGGGAGAGTGCCTGAAGCTGAAGGACCTGGTTTTGAATAACAGCTCTGCTGTTTACTACCTGTGTGATTGCTTAACCTCTCTGCTTGGGTTCTCTGTTTTTAAGATGAGTGAGTTGAACTAGATGACCTCTAAGGCCCCTTCCAGTTCTGTATGACCCTGTGAGTCTATAAACTGTTGCTAGCAAAGTAGATGCAGTCATAGCCATATCATAGACTCCCTAGGTGAAAGAGAGGGAAGAATGAAAAGGATATTTCTTTAAGAGCTGGGGATGTTGGGTGACATGGTTAAAAGTCTCACTCCTGGGGGGATTCTGTTCAGTTCTGTAGGGGGGGGCAGCAATGTGGGCTGCGTTTGTTGTTCTGTAATTTGAGGCTGGGCATCTGTTTCTCCTCTGGTATGACTAGGCGAAATCATCCGTCTTACTTGAAAGGAAAATACAGCATCTGGAGTAACCTGTGTCTGGTGACCAGAATGCACCCTTCCAGAAATCCCTGTTGCCGATGGCTTTCTAGTCCCACCAAGCCCTAACCTCTTGGATTTTTCCCAGACCTTTCCCTGTGGAATATGATCCCTTCATATACCATGCACTGTTGCCCATTTCTCTCAGTCACATTATGGTGTCTTGCTGTTCTCTTAGAGTCTCAGTGGCCTCTGCACCTTTCTCACATAATTTGCAGGCTTTTATTGCTTTTCCATGTCTTTGTCCATCCAGAACAGCGAGGTTCAGTTACTGTTGATGAGCAGGGACAATTGAGATGGTATTTGGGATTGTGGTCTGGGCCCTGGTGGTGGCTTTTACTGGGTCTCAGTCCACTCTATCATCTCTACCCCATATTCTCCTAGGTAATACTTTGTTGTTCAGTGGTTCAGTGGTATCTGACTCTTTGTGACCCCATGGACAATAATGTGCCAAGACTGTCCTTGGTGTTTCTTGGCAAAGATGCTTAAGTGGTTTGCCATTTCCTTCTCCAGGAGATTAAGGCAAACAAGTTAAGTGACTTGCCCAGGTCACACATCTTGTAAGTGTCCGAGGCTGACTCTTTTTTGCAACATGGTTCAGAAAGCATGTTTCCTTTTTAAAGAAAAGGGAACATTGACTTAAGTGTGTTGTAGGTGAAAGAACATTGAACTTGGAATCAGGAATCAAGCCCTAACTATGCTCTTTTTATAATCAGTGTAACCTTAGGCAATTCACTTCCCCTCTTGGTCTCAGCTTATCCTTTGTAAAATGGGACTGATAATGCCAACTAGTTGTTGTGAGGCTCAAATGAGATAAGCCCTTTGAAACTGTAGAGTATTGCATAATGGTAAGCTTTAATTATGTTTGTTGTTATTATTCAGTAAGTACTTAAATATGCAGCCTGAGCTGTTTGAGTTAGTCTTCTGTATGCATGTCTTGAACGAGTGCTTAAGCTTAAGAATGAGCAGGTCACCAAATTGGTAAAGCAGAAAGAGAATCATGAGTCTTGGCCTTGGAAGGGACTTCAGAGAACATCTAATCTGTACCTGAATAAAAATTCCTTCTGTGATATGTTTAAGGAGTGATCATCAGCCTTCACTTGATGACTTTTCACAAAGGGGAGCACAGCATCTCCAGAGGCAACCCATTCTACTTTGATACAAAATTAATTATTGGGAAGTTCACTCAGTAATTGCCACCTTTTGCCCTTTAGGACTGAACAAAGCAATCCCTCTTCCATATGATGTCCCTTGAAGTGCTGTTGTGTCCCCACTTAAATCTCTTCTAGGCTAAATATTTCTAATGTTTTCCTTCTTTAGCTAGGTAGTTCTCTGGAAACTCTCTAGCTTTTCCTCAGGAGACAGATGTAGCCTGACCAGGGCGGAATATAACAGGAGTATCCTAGGAATATAGATTCAGAGCTGGAAGAAATTTAGAGCTCAAGTAGTCCACTTGGCTCAACTTACAGATGAGGAAACTGAGGCCCATAGTGGTGAAGTATGTAATCCAAAGTTACCACGTAAGTACCAGAGTCAGGATCAAAACTCAGATCCTTAGACTATCTATCACTCCACCTCACCACACTGGTATCACTTTATCACTTCCTTTGCCTAGACGATATACTTTTCAGTGTAGCCCAAGATCTCACTAACTTTTTTGGCTGCCATTTTGCATCATTGATTGTGTTTCTCAAGAACTTTACAAGTTCTGTTGGAAATTGTATAAACCTTCTCAATGATTTGAATTTGTTACTTCAAAAGAAAGTCCAGCATTCTTTAACACTGGTGTTCTCCAAGTGATGCTATATGTCTGTGACTCATAGAACACCATAATCTTAGAATAAATAACATTATAAATATCCCAAAGGCCAAAGAAAATATGCAAGCTGGGTTTAAGCAGGGTAGTGCATCTTACCAGTGGAAACGTATATAAGAAGTGGTATAGGAATAAGGGAAGACTTGGGATTTCATTATTATAGGACACTCCAAGGTGAGGAAATGCCCTCTCAATTCAGTTGTAATCTTCTCTGAAACTCATAGTCTTAGATGTTAAATGATTTGTTCAGAGTCACAGTCAGTACAAGTCAGTGATAGGATTTAAATTCTGTGTCAGATCTTCCTGACTTTGAGCATAAACCATAAGAGATATAAAAGGCATGTCTGACTTGAAAAGGAGATGCTGCTATCATAGAGCCAGAATGAGAGAGAGCTGATGGGCAAACTGAGGAAAGACAGCCTGAGTGCTGCTGGTTGCCCCTGAGAACAAGATGAAGGATTCTGTTGGGTGGATCCTTGGTAGAAGATTCACAGGAAGGCATAGATAAGAATCACAGAAGATAAAAAGACACAGAAGGGTTGTGATTTTCCCAGTTGAGGTAGTGCCCACTATAATGAAATCATGAAGTCAGCAAAGTATGAAGTGTTTAGTAAGTATCTCCTGTGTGCCTACCATGGTGTTAGGAGTTGCAAGGGAGATTGGAGAATATGGTATGGTCCCAGTCCACAGACTAGTGAGTTAATTGTGACAGTATGGAATTAAATGCTAAATTGAATCTAACCAAAGCCAAACCGTGTGGTTCAGTCAGCAAAACTCTTGCAGGTCAAAGAGTGGACAGAGTCAGGAAAGTAGAATAGATAGGAAAGTATAGAGAAAATCACACCGGATTTATAGTCAAAGGTTCTGGATTTCAGTCCTAGTTCCCTTCATTCCTGTGTGATTTTGGGCAGGTTCCTACTCTTAGACCTCAATTTCCTCATTCTTTTATGAGAGGGTTTGACCAGATGACCTCTGATGTCCCTTCCAGTTCTAAATCTACAGCCTTATGTCACTAGGATATAAGAATCTGAAACTGAAAGGGATATGGTGTTGGAGGCACTGTAGTACAGTGCAAATAGTTATGGATTTGGGGTCAGAGGACCAGGGTTCAAATCCTGGCTCTGTCCTTTACTTCACATGTAACTTTGGGCAAGTCACTTAAGCTCCTTGGGCCTGTTCCTTCATCTATAAAATTTGGGTTAAGGAGGACTGGGGATGTGGACTAGATGACTTCTAAGGTCCATCCCACTTCTAATATTCCATGCTTCTCTGATACATTTGTCTAACTTGGACATTATAGGTTAACCTATGAGATATGGGATGGTTGGTGAGGTCTAGTACCAAGTTGTAGGAGAAAACCAAAGCTCCATGTATAAAGAGTTGGGTTTTGGTCTGTCTGTTTGCATTCACACACACTTTCATTCAAGGTGTAGCCGACCATCTATCAGTGAGAGGCTTTTAACAGATGGACCAGATGAGGTCTGACTGTGTAGCCATGTGACTTATTTTAAAAATAAACAGACCAAAACTTGTATATCCAAATGAATGCCACCCTCTTGGGAGGCTGCAAGGTTGTTTCTGTGCTTCTGACATTGCTTAGACTACATCTGGACTCGTTTTTAACCAGACATGCTGTTACTAGCCCTGTCACATCATTCACCAGTCTTGGTTTTGAGTGACTTTTAGCTGCTTGCACAAATCAAATTCACTCCTACAGGGGATTTAAAAATATTGTGGATATTCCATCCTGTGCATCAATGTCTAGGTCTCAGTGTGGGTCAGGTTCCTGAAGAGTGAGACTTGAGCCCACCACCAGCGTGGAGCAGCTGTTGCTGGAGACTCAGGACAGAATCCAGGCCAGCAGAGGCCAAGCATGGGAGAAAACTGGCAGGGTTTTTCCCCTCTGTGAGTCTCCAGGAGGCTACCTGGGCTGGGCTGGATTTAGGTGTGAAGAGCAAAGCCAAAGAGGCTTCTGCCATCCCATTCACTCATTCACCTAATATTTAGTAAGCAACTGCTATGTGCTGAGAATTGTTCTAAGTACAGGGGAATGTAACTAAATCACAGTTCTTGCCCTCTGAGAGTTCACCATCTAGTAGGGGGATAATACATATCCTCATGTAAGTAATTACACTGTATAATTCCCTACATTACTCCTGACCAAGAAAAATTGATAACTGTGTTAGAGGGATAAACACAAAGTGTTTTGTGAGGTCTGAGGGGAAAGGTAATTGTCGACTGGGAGAACTAGGGAAGGTTTCATGGAAGAGCTTAAACAATATGCAGAGTTTGGAGAGGCAGAGAGGAGGAAGTTTAGAAACCCATGTAAGCTAAAGGCATGGGTGGGGGGGCAGAAAAAAAGCAGGTATGTTTCAGTGGGAGACAGAAGTCCAGTTGGGCAAGACTGAAGGAATTTGGGATCAGTGAGTCATAGTATTTTGACTGCTAAATTTGGAGCCAAAGAATTATAGTTGGAATTTGGCTCTGACATTTCCTGCCTGTATGACCTTGGGCAAATGACTATGGTCTTTAGTTTCCTCAAGTACAGAATGAAGGATCTCCAAGGTAACTTGCGACTCTAATGATCTATCACATGCTTTGAAGGTAGTTCCCAAAGTTCGGTCTAGAAATGAACTAGGATAGCAGCACCAGAATAAGTGCATGGCCCCCCAAAGGGACTACTTTTTACTTTAGGGGAACCAATGTTTATTTTGATGTTTTAAGCCTTCAGATGCCTTTTGCATATATCCCACACCATGCATTTATGTTTAAATTTTAGTTCTCATTTTTGGTTTTGCTTTCTGTCTTCTCTGTAAGCATATTGAACTCACCTTATATCTTCCATTTCCCTTCCCCTTCTTTCTGTTTGTCCTTCCTGTGGTTTTCCCCAAATCCCAACCCACTCTCCTTCCTTTCAGCACTCTGCACCCTCTTTGTCTTCCCTCTCATATTAACTACTGAACAAAAGATTTCCTTAATAGGAGCCTAGTGTCCTTGGGTAACAGAAGTCCCTTCTGCAGCTGTCTGTAGTTAATTGACCTGAGTAATGTGTATTTTTACACAGCTGATTCTTGACCCAGGGAACAATAGGTGTCCCTTGGGTGATCTTTCAGCCACTTGACAGACTGGATGAGGTATACTTTGGAGCCTGATTTCATTTTGTAATAAAACACAGAGGAAAGGTATAATCATTAAAAGTACACCTTGAAGTCTGGTCTAAGCTAATAGAATGATCTTCTTTATTCCATATTTCAGCTTGCTTGACTTTTGATCTTTAACTTGGGTCAGATGTTCTCTATCCTTCTGCCATCAGTTTTTCAGCTACTCCAATCTTCTCAAATCGGGGGCGTGAGAGAATTCTCTTGTCAGCACATCCTGCTTATACGGATACTTGTTTCAGTGAACATACATCATTGCTAGGGCTTCTGGCCTTGGGAAAGGAAGTAAATCTCCCCAGGCTCAGAGAGCTTAGGGGTGGAAGGTATGTGTATCTGGCCCTGACATTAGCTCTAAGACCAGAGGTCATGGTTAAATTTACTGCCTCTCACCTCTAGTCACTCCAGTCTTTCCCAAATATTCTCATTGAATACCACTTAACTACAGCAGCCAAACAGAATAGGGACATCATTGGGTTTCCATGATTTAAAGAGCATTGGAATAGGAGTCGAGACATCTGGAATCTAGTCCTGATTCTGCCACAAATTCACTGTGACTTCAGAGAGGAGAGGAAATAGGTCAGGAGAGAGGATAGGAACAGTGCTGAATTTGAAGTCAGAGGACTTAGGTTCAAATCCTGGGTCTTCTACTTATTACTTAGCTTTGAACAAGTCTCTGAGTTTTTCTTCTGTAAAATGAAGGGTTGGATTCTTTGACTCTATGAATGCTTCACCAGTTTTTTTAAGATGGCATATATGTCACTGTGTTTATATATGTGTGTATTTGTGTACATATATATGCATATTTATGTTCCTCTATGTACATATTTTGAAACAGACCTGTGATTCTATTGGTAGAGGGAACTCGCCCTAACTGTGCAGATTGGCACCTGTTTTGAAATTTTATAGTTTTAGAGAACTTCCTGGGGAACTTGGAGATTAAGTGGACTTGCCCAGGGTCACATAACCATTATGTCTTAGAGGTAGGACGTGAACCCAGGTCTTTCTAACTCCAAGGCCAGCTCTCTAATACATGATCTCTCAGTGTGTGAGTATTTATATATTTGTGTTGGCACATTTTTATCTTTCATTGGGATGAGTACTTCTTCTGTCTGTGTAACTTTAAACTCCTTTATATTGTAGTAAGTGAGTTGTTATGGCAGGAATGGAATACTATGGAAAAAATTCATCACTCTGCAGTCGACCTCATAGAAATTGAAGGAACCATAATGGTCATCTAATCTAATCCTTGTGTTTTACACATGAGGAAACTGAGATCTAGATAGGTCTTATGAACAGTGGAGCTGTGGACTGCTCACACCCAGTTCTTCTGAATCCTCCCAGCAGCATACTTAACCAGTAGTCATCTAGCTTTCGGGTGAAGAAGTCCAGTGAAGGGGAGACAGCCTGCCTTGAGACAGTGATTGCACTTTGGGATAGCTCTCCTTTTTTAGGAAATTTTTCTTTATATCTGATTTAAATCACTCTCTCTCTGAACTTCCACTCATTGCTCCTAATTCTGCCATCTGTGGTTAAGAAGAACAAATCTAATCCCATTTCCTTTTAATATGATAGGCTCATTAAATGCTTTAAAGTAGCTACCATGACCTTCCTAAGCCTTTTCCAGGCTAATTGTCTCCAGTATTTTTCAATTAATTCTTGTCTCAGGGTTCCTCATCATCCTGGTTGTCTTCCTCTGGACATTCTCCAATTTATCAATATCTTTCCCAAAAGAACTGACTACAGTACTGCAACTTATTACTACCACCTCCTTTATTCTGGATATTGTGAGACTCTTAAATAAGCCTAAAATTGAATTCACATTTTTCGCTGCCATATCATACTGTTGACTTAAATTGAGCTTGCAGGCCAGTATGTTTACTGGTTCACATCCTGTGGATTGACCATTAACTAGCTTTGTGAACTTGGAAGAGTCACTTAATTGATCTGAGCCTCTGTTTCTTCCTTTTTCAAAATAGGAAAAATAATCCTTGCTATACGTCTCTCAAAGGGTATTATTAAGCTCAAATGAGATCATTTATGTGAAAGTCCAGTGTGTCAGTGGCAAAGCACCATACAAATGTGTAAAGGATTATGTGGACACTCAAACGTTATGAGATACGTATGATCACTGCTGCAGTTCTTCCTTGCTAAGAAAGATAATCTTGAGACCCAGAAGAAAAGATAAAAATGGTTACCAGAGATCTTGCTGCCCTTAAAGGTGACATGAGTTACCAACAATAGAAATACATCCCAAGGCTCTGAAGGAATTAGGTGTTGTAATTAACAAGTTGCTGTAAGTAATTTTTGAAAAATCATGGGGAACAAGAGAAGGTGTTATATTGTTGTAGTTGGAATCTGAATTGGGTGATAAGCTTTACTTTGATTCCTGGAAAAATTATGAAAGTCACTATTAAAGTGATTGTTTCTGAGCTTTTTCACAGGAAGTGATTAATAGGAACCTTCATGGATTGATAAAAAAATAGGTCATACCAGCCAACTACCTTCATTTACTTTTTTGACAGAATTTTCATATATATGCATATTACATATGCATATATATATGTGTATATACTACATATTAGATTGATATGTATAGTTATCTATATCTTAGATTTCAGCAAAGTATCTTTCATTCTGTCTTTGTGGACAAGATGGAAACATGAGCTAGATGATAGGACAGTTAGGTGAATGCAGAATTTGTTGATCAGCCAGACCCAAATAGTAGTTGTTAATGGGTCAGTACCAATTTGGAGGGAGTTCTTTGGTGTAGTAACTTAAAGATTTGCTCATAATATTCAGCATGATGTCAAAGAAGGCATTGATCACATGCTTATCAGATTTACAGATTACGTGAAGCTGGGAAAGATACCTAAATGGATAGTAGAATCAGGATCTAAAATGAACACAGCTGTCTAGAATTGAGAGTTGCATCTAAGAAGATGAAATATTAATAGGGACAAATTTTAATTTCTGCATTTGAGTTCAAGGATTTGACTTCACAAGGATGGAAATCATGGCATGATCACATGCAAAAGATCTGGAAGTCTTCGTGGACTACAGGCTCAATAGGTGTCAATTGTATTACATGATAATACGTTAAAAAGTTAACGTGAAATTAGGTTGCATTGAGAGACACAGTGTCCAGAATGAGGGAGTGGGTAGTCTTGCTTTTTGTTGACCTCGTCAGAATACAACTGGAATATTTTGTTCTGGGTGCCACGTTTTAGGAAAGGTATTGACAAGCTGGAAAACTTTGTGAGGATTCTGAAATTGGTATGATTTTTGCCTTCACTAGGTTGTAAGTTCTTTGAATGCTTCACACAGAGTAGCTTGGTCATCCAGCAGCCCTTCCTTGACTGCGATTGACATGTGGGAGTGATATCTTCTGCCAGTTATATTTTCCATAGAACTATCCTGCTTTAAATCAAGACTGTTAAGAGGAATTAAAATGGAGTAGAAGTTGGGTAAATGCGGGCTAGCAGAATCACGGGGTTGTTTGGGGATAGGAGCTGATTTCTGTTTCTTCTTTGGTTGTTAGGCTGCTACTTCCAGTGATTATTTTTTAAAATGTTTTGTTGATGCTTTGTTTTTATTATAATCATCATTTCCCAAATGTCGCTGACTGTGCCACTTGAATCCTTCCTCATAGTAAAGAAGTGTATTTATACCGGTGATTCCCAGTTGGGTTGTTGTTCCACTTCCTCCGTGTGTTGCCATGTAAATGGTGGCATTTGGAAATACTGAGGCCATCATCATTCCATTGTGGAAGTAAGGTGACTTTGGTTTCTAGGCCCTAGCTCATGCCCTTCTTCTTCCCTCTGATGAATTGTTACTCCTGAATTTACAGCTGCCTAATATTGGTTCTCTTTTCTTTTTTTTAATTGACAAAACTTTTGTGACCTGCTCAGAGATCCCTCATACCGCTAGCTTGGCACCTTAGCTCCCCTACATGAATGAATGAATGAATGAATGAATGAATGAATGAATGACAAAAGCATTTAAGGACTTGCAATGTACAAAACATTTTTCTAAGCACAGGGAATACCGAAGTAAGATAGTCCCTGCTTTCAAGGAATTCTAATGGGAGAGATAACATATATGTGAGGTTTCCACTGAAAGTAAGATAGAAAGGTCTCATGGCCCTTAGAGTACAGCAGCAGAGCAGATGGATAGTGATGCCTCTTCGTTCATATAATTTCTTCTTTAAAACATGTTTTTTAAACTGAAGTTTCCCCTATGTAGAGCAGAGCAAGCATTACATTACATTTACCTATCATAACTCAATTAGCCATTCCTCAATTGAGATACACACCCCCAGTTTCCAATTCTTTGCCTATCTGTACAAAAATATTTTTAGCAGCCCTGGGTCCTTTTCATTTTTCTTTGATCTTTTTGGAGTACAGACCTAGTTGAAGTAACTCTGGGTCAAAGGGTATGTACAGTTTAATAGCTTTTGAGGCATAGTTCCGAATTGCTTTCCAGAATGGCTGGACTGGTTCACAGCTCTACCAGCAGTAATTAAACTAAAGTACCTGTTTGTTTCCTTAGCAGCCCTTTTTTTGAATATAATTTTTATTGCATTTTGGTCCATGAAAGATATGTTTATTATTTCTGCTTCTCTGCATTTGTTTGTGAAGTTTTTATGCTCTGATTCATGCCCTAATACTTAACACTGGTTAATTGTTGTGAAGTTGCCATGTGCAGCTCAGAAATATGCATTCTTTTTTCTTATTCAGTGATCTCCAGAAGTGTATCATGTCTAACTCTTCCAAAGTTCTTTTCAAGTCCTTCACTTTTCTTTTTTATTTTTTGTTTAGATTTATCTAGATCTGAGAAGAATAAATTGAGATGTCTAGCTGTTATAGTTTTACTTCTCTCCCTGCAATTAATTTAGCTTTTCTTTTAAGTATTTGGATTCTCTGCCATTTGGTCCACGTGTGTTTTGTATTGATATAATTTCATTGTCTGTGGTACCTTTTATCTTTAAATTAAATCTGATTTTGCTGTTGATTTGTCCAAGTTCCTGATTGTTACCCTCTTTTATTTCAGCAGAAGCATAATAGGTTTTCCTTCAGCTCTTTATTTTATCTGTGTATATCTTAAGTGTGTTTCTTGAAAACAACATATTACTAGATTTTCTTTTCTAATTTATTCTGCTCTCTTCCTCCATTTGATAGATGCATCCATCCCATTGACCTTCAGTTGTTGTTAATTATATATTTCCTTTCATTCTGTTCTCCTATACTTTTCTTTGTTTCCTGCCACCTTTTTTTTAAGGAAGAATAGGATGTGAGAGAAAAGGAGTGCTCACCTAGAGCCCAGTAACAGGTTGTTAACCATTCTTTTCTTTTAAACCAGTATCTGAGTACCACCTTCCTTAGTTCGAGTTTATTTTGCTTAAGACTAATCCCTCCTTTAATTTACCCTAAGCTTTCTCTCCTTTCTGTTTTCTCATTTTCTTCCTGTTTACTGGTTGAGTGAAATATATTTTTAAGCCCAACTCTTTGTGTATGTTTTCTTCCCTCATTTGATTAGTTCTGATAAAAGAGAGGTTTAAGTGTCATCCACTCCCCACATCCCTTTCTTCTTTGTTTACATAGACTTCTACTTGCTCACCCAAATTATGTGAGATAATTTTCCCCACCTTTCCTCTCAACCTCCCTTTCTGTTCTTCTTTTCAGATCATCAAAACATAGTGAACAATTCCTGGGCATTCTGTCTATAATTAAATTCTTTTTATAACGCCTGATCATTATAGAGTTTTGAGGGGATACCTGTGTCATCTCCCCATGTTAGGATGTAAATAGTTTATCTTTGTTCAGTCCTGAACCGTATTCAGGACCATGATTGTTTGTGATTGTTTTCTCATGTTTCCCTTTTTAATGCTTCTCTCAGTTTCTCTGTTTATATTTCAAAGTTTCTATTCAGCTTTGGTCGTTTTGTCAAGAACGCTTGGAAGTCCTCAGTTTTTTTAAAGGTCTACTCCCTCCTACTCCCTGCCTCTTGTAGAATTATACTCAGTTTTGCTAGGTAAGTTATTCTTGGTTATAAGCCTCTTATCTTTTGCCTTCTGGAATATCATATTCCAAGCTCTTCACTCCTATATAGTGATAGCTGCTAAATGTCATATGATCTGGACTGTGGCTTCTTGGTATTAGAATTCTTTCTTTCTGGCTGCTTGCAATATTTTTTTTCTTTGACCTGAGAGCTCTGGATTTAGGCTATAATATTCTTGGGAATTTTTGTTTGGGGATTTCGTTCAGGAGATAACTAGTGGATTCTTTCTTTTTCTTCTTTGTTCTCTGGTTCTAAGGGATCTGGACAGTGTTATGATTTCTTGGAATATGTCTAGGTTCGTTCTCTCTCTCTCTCTCTCTCTCTTTCTGTCTTTCTCTCAATTATAGCTTTCATACAGTCCAGTAAGTCTTGACTGACCTGGAAAATTGATAGAGGAGAAAATAATTTGTTTTTGCAATGAGATATGTTATATTTTCTTCAATTTTTAAAATCTTTTGACTTTGTCTTAATATTTCTTGTTGTCTCTTGCAGTCATTAGCTTCTATTTTGCCCATTCTGATTTTCAGGGAGTTTGTCTCTTGGGTAGGTTTTATACTTCCTGTTCCAAGTTGTTAATTCCCTTTCCAGTTCTTCCGTAGATCTCATTTCTTTTCCCATTTTTTTCCTCTAGTACTCTCAATTTAAAAAATCATTTAAACTTTTTTTTTAAACTTCTTTATCATCTTTTCTAGTTGAACTTGTGTCTAAGCAGTGTTTCTTTTTGGGGCTTTGCATGGAGATGTTTTGGAGTCATTTATTTTCTTCTAGGTTTGTATCGTGAGTGTTCCTTTATGGTGGGATTTAGCTCTTTATGGTGGGATTCTTTTTTCGTTTACTGATTCTGCTAGTCTGCTTCCTGACTGTGGACTTTGTGTTAGGATTGGGCTCTACATACTTCTAGACAGATTGTCTGAGTTGAACTTGTATCTTCTTAGGTTGTTCTGCTTCTTTCTTGGGGTATCCAGTGTTAGTATTTCAGGGTTATTTCATGCTGGGGATTGGCAAGCTTTTAGTACTTCCAAAATGGTATCATCTTGGATATATAGTCTTGTTTGGTAAGCCAGAACCCAGCAAAAAGTTTCAAGTGTTTAGTGGTTGTGGAGGGTGACTGTCATTTGGAGAATATCTGTCAACTGAAATGCCATAGTCTCCTTCAGTGTATCCACTTGACAGAAAGAGCACTGATGGAATAGATACACAGATTCAAAAAAGGATTAAAGTAATAATTTAGAATGAACCTATCATCCAAAAATTTAAGGGAAGCAACATCAGACACATTGGAGCTAGAATGATTGGAAAAAGTACTTGATTTGGAGTCAGAAGTCCTAGGTTTGAACCTCAGCTGTGCTACTACATCACTAGGGCAGGCCACTCCGCCTTTCTGGGTCTCAGTTTTCTCATCTGTACAATGAAGGGGTTGGACTAGATAAGCTCTAAGGGCCTTTATAATTCTAACCTCTTTTGGTCTTGTGATCCTTAATCTGTCAGCATTGGGAAGGATTCTCATGCCCGGCCCATAATGATACCTCGCTGCTTCCTATGACACAGATTCTGGAGCTGAGTAGATCCTGATGCAGTAGGAAAACTTATGTTCTTTTGGTCTTAGAAGCTGGGAAGGTGACATTTGCAGTAATCCTAGAGGACTTGCTTACTGTGTAGCTTGAGTAAGATGCATCATTCCCTGGTTAAAGTTTTCCCTCTGTTCCTGAGAATATAGAGAAGCAGTTAAAGAATGAATAACTGAGGAGGGTGAGATCTTTAGGTGATAAATGCTATGTCAGTTCCACACACTATGATTATACCATCATGGGTCTTTTTCCTGAAGAAAAAGAAGATGGTTTAGACGAGCATTTCTGACCTTAGACCCAGCTGTGACATTATCATTCATGATATTAGCAGTCCAAAAAGAAGTAGAAATCAAGTGTTTAAGTTTGTCAAGGCTAAGTCAGTGATAAGACAGGTGGTAGTTGTTAGAAAAGCAACCAATTGTCTTAAATATTTCAAGAGACGGTCTTTTCCTTTCTGCCAAGACAGCACGAAATGAGCAATATTTTTTAAGGCAAAAAGGTAGCCAAGGGCTGAACAATCCAATTGGGTTGTAATAGTATTCTCCTTGGTGGGTTTGTAGGAATCACTAAGCTATAGGGTTTAGGGAGGGTTCTGCACTCTTAAAAGTCTCCCAAGTGCCTTGAACCATTGAAAATTATTATTAGAATTTGTTTTTGAGATACCAGGGCCCCTATGGAGAGGAGAAAAGAAACCAGTACACGTTTTGTGAGTAGTCTTTCCAACTCTTGTTCCATCAAAATATCAACAACTAATAAAAATATATTTATTATCCTCCCTCCCTAGCTATTTAAGCCATACTAACATGTTAGGAAAGCAAAACCTAAAGTTCAGACCTATAAATAAATACAGTTGAAGGTCCAGCCCTAAGGGGGGAATATTAATCATAGTCCTCAAGTAAGATAGTCTTTTTCTACATGGCCTCTTCTTTGTCAGGAGTTTAATACTCATCCTTCTTCAGATCTGCCAAGCTACATGAAACAACTCCTTGCTCTGTTCCTTCTCCTCTCTCCCCTCCTTTTTCTTTCTCTCTTTTCTCCCCTCATTTCCCTTCCTTCTTTCTCCTTCTCCATCCATCCATTTATCCATTCATTCAGCAAACATTGTCTGTAAAGCATGATTGTCAGAATTTGGGGAGCCAAAGACAGGAACCCTGCCCTCTTAGAATTCATTATCTAGTAGAAGGATATGGTAAGGCTGTCAGAAGGGTATAAATTTTTCTTCTCCCTCTCTTTTCCTTCCCTTCCCCTATTTCCTGTATCTCCAGATACTCAAGTGATTTTTCCCATCGTGCCAGGGTCAGGGAGAGAGAGGGACACACAGACAATGGCTGTATTGTTTCCATGGTACAAAGTGCTGTATTCTCCGTATACTTTAATATTATAATTTAAGTGTCTAACATAACAGATGGCCAACAACTACACAGGTATATAACTTTGCCTTGGTTTTGGGGAAGTTAGGGTAGAGAAGAGAAGTCAGGGGAAATATCTTTGTGGGTTTCCCCCTCTCCATCCTCCATCAGTCCCCCTCCTTTGGAACTACTTCTTATTCCAGTATTTCAATCAGATTCTAATTTTACTGGCTGAATAATGACAGCCGTATACAAAATGCCCTGCCCACAAAGCTGCACTCACTACCTGGGAAACCTAGGAAAATTCACAGCATCACCAAATTGATCCTAGAGACACTGGCTTCATATTCTTGTTGAAATTCTGATTTGTTGTCCCTGGAGTAATAATTAGCCAAGGTTAGTCTTTGGGTAACAATTTGTCTGTTGGTCCATAAATCGGGTTATTGACTACTAAAAGTCAGTATCAATCATTCATTAGAAAACAGGTCTTCTCAACTTGAGTACTATTATCACTCTCCACTACCTAACTGACAGCTAGACATAGTGAATGGAGGCTTGGCTTTGGAGTCATAAAGACCAGGGTTCAAGACTTGCCTCTGACACATACATACTAGCTTTGTCCTCATGAATAAGTCACTATCTTCTCTGTGCCTCTGGCAATTCTTAATTTAGGGGAAAGCATTCTGGATTTGGAATCAGAGGACCTGGACTCTAATTCTGCCATTTTGGGCAAGCCATTTAATCTCTCTGGGTCTCGACTTCCTCGTGTAAAACAAGGTAGCTGGGCTAGATGGTTTCCAAGGCCTTTTTCAGTTATGATCCCATGTAGAGGTACACTGGCTTCATACTGAATCTGTTTCTTTGGTACCTCTCTAATTTGAGGTGTCTTAGAATGATGGATAATAGAAATAGAGAGCACTGACCCCAGAGACATAGGATCCAGTTTCAAATTCAAGCTCTGGTGGTCCCTGCTGAACCTTGGGGAAGTCATTTAACCCTGCTCAATCTCAGTTTCCTCATCTGTAAAATGACGGGATTGAAGTAGATGGCTTTTGAGCCAAGTGTCTTTTGGCTCAAAATCTACAATCCTATGTGCAGTGGTCAGGTATTAAAAGAAGGGGGCAGGGAATTTTTGGTTTAGCTTGGATCCTAGAATTTAGAGGTTGGGGGGACCTTAGATTAACCCAACTTCCTCATTTTACAGATGAGCCAACAGGTTTGAAGAGGGTGGGTCACACAGATCCAGGATTCAAAGACAGGTCCTCTCGATAGCTAGTAGTTTTTCCTCATGAACCATAATCTTTTTTCTAAATTACAATTTAGGTTAAGTAAATTAGTGTGATTTGTTCTGGTTCTGGTGTTCCTGGTCTGGCCTGGTTTAAGTACCTTTGAGGGCAGTTAGCTGAGATGTAAAGTTCAAGGCCCTGAGCAGGCATCTGCAAGTGCAAACTTCAGAAAGGCATGGAGGGAGCAGGTCGTGATCAAAGTAAAAGAGATGGACCAGGGAGCCTGTGCTTCCAGATAGGACTCTCCTAGGTGGTAATATAGCATCCTGCAGGGAAGCTACTGCCAGATGTTAATCATGATACCAGCCGGTAACCATCTTGGTCCTCAAAGCCCACTTCCTCCATGTATTCACCCCCCAGCCCCACTGTATCGTATGGAATAGGGTGATGGCTATGTTGTTTCAGTTTCCTCTTCGCTTCCATAAGTGTTAACTGTGCATGAGGAGAAGACCCTGACCAGGGAGCTCACAATCACTAGTCTTACACACATGCAAGACAGGCAGCAGTGTGTATGATTAAGTGCTAAATTGTGCAGTATAGACCACATGTGCTCCTGGAGCTCAGAGAAGGGAGAGGTCAGCGTTGGCTGGAGTGGCTGGGAAGGCTTTATTTAGAGAAGCAGCGTGGTATAGAGGAAAGAGCCCTAGACCAGCAGTTAGAAGTTAGAAGACATAGCTGTGCCCCTAACTAGCTGTGTGATATGGAGCAAGTCACTTTCCCTTGCTGGGCCTCAGTTTCCTTCTCTGTAAAATGAGGACATTGTACTGGATCTGACAGAATATGGTTTTAGAATTTTCAAAAGAGGATCCCAGTAGGTAGGTGCAAATTACTTCTGGAATTTTTGTGACAGGCAGGGAGATGTTACAGTCAGTGCTTTTAGTTGATTCAAGATTTAGTAATACAGCAATCATAAAATTAAAGTTGGAAGAAACCTTAGAGGTCATCTGGTCTAACCATATCATTTTACAGATGAAGTAAACTGAGGCCCGAAGAGGTTAAATAATCTGCCCTCGATCACCCAGATAGCACATGGAAGGATTGGAACTCCAAATCAGGGCCCTTTCCATGCTGCTTGTTTCCCTGGAACCTTCCTGGCCTCCTAGGAAGGGGAGGATTTGGATTTTGCCTTATAGGATGAAACACTAGACTTTCAGACAGAAGAACTAGATTCAACTCCTAGGTCTTATATTTATTAGCTGTGTGGTCATAGGCAAGTCACTTCTCCTCCGAGTCACATTTTCCTCATTTATAAAATGGAAATAATGCTTGCATTACCTATATCAATGAATAATTGTGAAAGCATTTTGTAAACCTTAAAGCACTGTGTAACAATAAACATGGAACAGAGAGTTCTTCATCCCATCTCTCTTCTCCTTCCTTCCCTCCAACTCCTTAAATTCTGTGATGGATCATGCAGGGGTTTCCTATTAGGAAAACATTGGATTTAGAGTCCAACAATTTGGACTTTATAGTTAATAATTGTGTGACTTTAGGTGAGATACTTCCCATCAGTGGGCCTCATATGTAAAATTAGAACTTTGGACTAGATCATTTCTAAGGTTCCATTCGGCTCTAATTCCTATGATCTTCTGTGAGTCAAAGGGGAGACCTGCCAGAGTTGCCCGAAGGAGCAGCTGGTGCGAGATGAGAGGCTCAGCAGAGTGAGTGAGCCACCAAGCCCCCATGGAGGCTCCAGCAAAGTTTCCTTCTGTTGCATAGTATCTCTCCCTCAAAATAGAGTTTCCTCCATGCTTACTTCTCTTCAGCATGATGGGAAGCTTAACAGTCAGAGCCCAGGGCTTAGGTTTGAACAATTAGGACAAGTGTCATTAGTCGATTTTCAGTATCTTATTTTTATTAATGTTTACTGAATGCATACTACCTGTGAGTGCTTGTTCCAGGTTACATGAGTGAAACAGAGGTGCACAACATGTAGTTTCTGTCCTCAAGGAGCTCATAATCTGTTGGGGAGAAAAGACATATACATATAAAGAGATAATTAGTATGGTTCAGTGGAAAAAGCTCTGGCTCAGGACTGGCTTCAAATCTTGCCTCTGCTGCTTTCTATCTGTGATCCTGTGCCAGTCACTTGACCTCCTTCAGCCTCCTTAAAATGAGGGAGTTGGACCTAGATGACCAAAGTTCCTTCTAGATCTGTGTTCTTAATAAAGAACAGCTTGTACCAAGTGTCAAATAAGGGATACAAGCAGTAAGGCCCAAGGGTGCAGAGACTACAGAGGATGGCGGAATTGTGGAAAGATTGCATGACGATGTGGTCCTTGAGAGATGGACACGAATTTAGAGAGGTGGTGAGAAGGGGGAGCAGTACTCTAGGGAAGGAGAAATGATGTGAACAAAGGGGTGGAGACAGAAATGTGAAAGGTGTGGGGCGCCAGTGAAGAGACCGGTCTGGTCATCATAGAGGGTTCATATAGAGGAGCAGTATGGAATAAGATAGAGAAAGTAGGGTGGCACTAGGTTGTGGGGGGGTCCTTGAAGGCTAGGCTGAAGAGCTTGTACTTTGTCCTCTCAGCAGTGGGGAACTATTGGATGTTTCTGAGAGGAGAGTAACCTAAGTTTGAATCCTGGCTCTATCACTTATCTGTGTTACCTTGGGTAAGTCATTAGGCCTGTGAGGGCCTCACCTTCCTCACCTGTAGAATGAGGTGGTTGGACTAAATGACCTCTATCCTATGATCAAAATCATGTTTTAGGAAGATTAATCAAATAGTGCCAGATGAGTTGCAGCCAGGAGAGATGTTTAGAACATCATCTTTTCTCTACCTTTTGACTGTTGGTTGGGGAGAGACTGAGACAAGGGTGCTAAATGCCTAGCCCACAGATTCTCCTGATTTAGACATTGGAGAGTAGCCACATCTTTGGATTATAAAGTTTCAGAAATTGCCTTCTTAATCACCAAGCTCACAGTGCTTCGGAATGAAGCCCAGTAAACCAAGAAAGAAATGAGATTCAAAAGTTTTGTTAGAGAGAGTCGGAGACACACCATGTGGTTAATTTCCACTCCAAGGAACAAGATGGATGGGGAGGATAAGACTAAAAGTTTTTAATGAAGGAAGTAAAGATGTGACTGATCTCTGTCTCTAAAATCTTGCTGAAGTGGTAGTGAGGAGGGTTGCTTCTTTTTCAGTGACATTTTATGAATTTTCCCTGATTGTTCTCAGTTTTTAGCAGATCTCTTTGTGTTGTGCCTACCTCTCTCTTTTGAGATGAATGAATGGCAAAGCATTGCAGTTTGGTATTTCAGTAGACAAATATACAAATTAACCACTTCCTCTCAAATGAGTTTAGTCTTCAAAAGGAGAAATTGGTTCTTAGGGACAACAGAGACCTCCCAAATGGCTAGAGCTCAAAGATACTTTCCTCAGACCAGCTGGGGTTGATGAGGTCACCTCCTCCATTCCTTTTCTTTACTAATGGTGCTGGCATTTGCTGCCTCAGCAAATGTGGTGTGGGCACTAGCCAGTGATTGGCAGCTGACACCTGTCAGCTCTGACTCTCCCCTCACAAATGCAAGTTTGGCAAATGCAGAAGAAGGTCAGGGGCTAAGAACCAAGACCCCCAACTCTAAGGAATAACGAGCCTGCTGGGCCAAGACATACACTCTGTGTTCAATCAAGTCATGTCTGGCAGCACTTAGGTTAATCAGGTTCAAGTGCATTTTTTCAAACATATGTAAACCGTTAGGAGTAACAGCAAAGTGTAAACTATCGAGGGGAGGAAACATCAGGTTCTCGATTGCTCTCCCTTCCCTCTTCCCCCACAATGAGTCTCTCTCTCTCTCTCTCTCTCTCTCTCTCTCTCTCTCTCTCTCTCTCTCTCTCTCTCTCTCTCTCTCTCTCTCTCTCTCTCTCTCTCTCTCTCCCTCCCTCCCTCCCTCCCTCCCTTTCTCCTTCTCTCTCTTTCTCTCTCCCTCTCCGCGTGCACGCATACACACACACATACACACACAGAGTATATATACTGCACATATGTATATGTACATACACACACACACACATATACATATATGTGCTGGAAAATCAAGTCTGCCGATCTTTATAAACTCTTCAGTAGAGTGTGTGGTTTGGGGGCATTTTTGTGGCAATGTTTGTTTTATGCTGGCTGCAGAGCCCTTACTGATTTATGTCAAAATGAATGTGTAAATGAGAGAAGCTAGAAAAGTTTCTTAATTAAAACAAGTAGATTTGACCCAGGATTCACAAGGCACCAGGAGGTACAGATTCTCATCCTGACTGTGCTAGTCTGTATAATCTGTATGTGTGACCTGTCTTGCAGTAGAAAGAATACTGAATTTGGAGTCACAGCACTTGAGTATGGATTCTGATTCTGCTATTTGGTACCTGGGTGACTTTAGCTGAGCCTCTTAATTACTCTGGGTCATAATTCCTCATTTGTAAAATGAGGGGGTTGGATTAGATTAGTGTTTCTCAAACTGTGCTTTAAGGAATTCCTAAACACTTTAGGGTTTTTTGTTTTTGTTTTTTAAATGAACCTTTTGTTGTTTAATAGACATTAAAATTAATTATTTTAGAGGATTTTACTGTAAGAGTTTTGCCAAAGTTTTATTTAAACTGACCAGTTCTAGTGCTGTGGAAAAGTCTGAGAACTACTGGACTCCATGATCTCTGAGCTTTCCACCTTTTGTGATACAGGAGGGGAATTTAGAGGTGCATGGGTGATTTGGCTGTGTTCACCTTTTGCATGCCAGTTATTATTGTTGTTATTGTTAATACAGTAATTGGCATATTTATGCCTTTCAAGGTACTTGTGAGGCTTTAACATTGTTACTGGAGACTAGTTGCTCACTAGCTCCAGCAAGGATGGAACAAGAGAAAATCATGCTTCAGTTGAAGCACGGCGAATTTAGATTAGGGATAAAAAAAATAAAATCCTGATACTTTTTTCACTTCAAAGTATCAAAATATAGGAATAGTCTCCTGATAATAAGAGCAGTGAACTGACATTTTTGTGCAAAATACGAGACATGAAGACAAGAAGAAGCATGGATGTGACCCATTTGTAAATTGGGGAGAATTCAATTTGATCTTTTGAAAATTTTCAAATTCTATCAGTTGCCTACAATTCTTTGGTTCTGTGAGTCAGACAGACTGAGGGGAGGTCATCTAGTCTAGTGATATCAAACTCTTAACTCATATGTAAGGATCCCTACAGGCCATATATTGACATTGGAAACTACATATTAACATTATCTTTGTTTTTTATTATATATATATATATATATATTTGTTTATTTTGTTAAATATTTTCCAAGTACATTTTAATCCGGTTCCAGATGCACTTGGGAGTGTTGCAGGCTGAACGTTTGACACTTCCGATATCATCTATTCCCATATCATCTTTACAGCTAAGTTTCACCAGCTGAATGAACATACATCCTGTTTTCAGGGACTTTATTTACAAAATGGGATTATCATGCTATTCTGTACCTTTACTTTGTCAACATTAGGTAGCTAGACGAAGAATTTATTAAGCACCTAACTGTGTTCTGGGCACTCTGCTGTCTCGAGAATACAAACCCAAATAAAAAGGAAGACAGTCCCTTCCCCCAAGGAGCTTACATTCGAATAAGGGAAGACAGCACATAAAAAGAAGTTACTTACTCAACCCACATCTTCTGACTGACTTCCAAGTCCAGTCATTCAGTCAGCAAGCATTTAAGGGTCTACTATGTGCCAGGTGCTATGCACCTTTTAGGGATACAAAGAAGTCGGGGACCTTGTGCTCTGTATGTCCAGTGCTCTTCTACGTATAAATAATTTCTTCCTGCAGTGAAGACTTAAGTCCGGGAAAAAGCCCAGAGAATTGATTATGATGTGTGTATACCCTAAGGGTTGGATGACTTTCAGCTTGGTGTACCTAGGACCTCATCTGTAAAATGGGGATGATAATAATAATAATAATAATAATACAGCTGTCATAGAGTTATTGTAAGGATCAAATGAGGTTCTTTATATTTGTATATATGTATAGAACTTTAGAAATCTTCATACGTGTGTCTGTGTAGAACTTTGTAAAAACTTCATGTGCTTCATACATGTTAGCTCTTGGGACAGCAGGCCTGCGGGGCCTCAGATGAGGCACAAGCACAGGAATGCATGTGGATCCATCTTTAACTGCTAAGATTTGGGAGAGTCCAAGGGGATTGGAGGAAACCATAGTTGGGGGAGGCATGCAAGAAACTCTACAGGCACCCCAGATTGGGGTTGATTGGGTTAAAACCTTCCGGAATTGTGTGAAACAATCCTGAACTCAATAAACTGCTGATGGAAGGTTGATTAACTTAAAGAAATACAATAAACAGATACCTTGTCATGTTGTTGGCTTTGTAGCAAATGCCTGTTTTCTCCTTGGGATTACAACAGCCTTTGCTTTTCTTTGATTTCAAGATGTTATTTTCAATTTTTCTTTTGTTACATGAGTCTCTTCAAACAGCTCTGAAAAGGCCCCTGACTTTTTCCTATTGGAAGGTCTGTATTTAAAAATTTGGCTTGGCCTCAACACATCACCTGTTAGTTGTTATGAGCCTAATTCTGCAAACCATGACTTCATCTCCCTAAAGGGAAGATAGACAAAAGGCTTCAATACAACAGATATGGTTTAGTTCAAGAAATTTTTTTAAAAAACCACTAAACTTAAGGAAGAAAACCCCCCAAAACCTAAGCCTTTGGTCTCTGGATGAACTCGGAAAGTAGACCTGTCAAAGGTACTCACATTCTGACAGCTGGTTAGGGGCTGAAAAGGCTGCCAAATCACACTGTTATTCAAGGCTGCAGGAATTTTGTCAGAACAGCCTTTAAAATATCATGTTCAATGAGGCCAAGGGACATTTAGGCCAGTGAGGAATCTGTCAAGATTGCTGCTCTGGGGAGAGAAAAGGATGCTGTGTCTCTCAGGCCTGGGGTCATTGCAAATGATGTAGCTGGCAGGTTATGAAGTGTAGGTGAGCTTGGGCCAGTATAGATTTTAAAGCTAGCGGAGCTGAAATGAGAGCTGCCTAAATCTAGGCCGCTTTGCAAAATGAAGAATTAACGAGATTGGAGAGAATTTCTCATCTTTTCAACCTGCCTTTTTTTCAGCTACAACTTTTCTAATTGGTAAACTTGCCCCACCTTTTTTATTCCCTCTAGACTTCACCCCAGGTTCTTATGTGTATGAAACAGGTCCATGGTGGGCATGCTTTATAGAAAATAGATTTTTGTCCTCAGCTGAGCAAAAATGACCCAACAAAGGCAGCCGTGGACTTGGTGGAAGCCACAAGAGGGGCCCTGTTTTTGTTTTCCTCTTCCTTAATTACTTTCCTCTGGGTTTCCTTTGCTCTTAAATCCAGGTTCTTTTGTCCCAAGAAGAGTCACTTGTGACACCTGAGAATTCCTTCCCAAACTTTATCCAAAAGTTCTTCTGTCCGTCTCTTCGAGAGGAGGGTTCTGGTCTGTGAATCTCAGGGCATTCTTGGCTCCTGAGATTCTCTTTTCCCTAATCCAGCTATAGTCAGGAAATTCAAGTATGCACAAAACCTTCCCCCAAACAAATTAACTGAACTTAGGAGAACCTTCCCCTAAAAGAGTTTGGGCTCAGTTCAAGTTTTAGGCAATAACTGAAGCTGGTTCTGATTTAATGCAAAACAGTGCACCTCCTGCTGAAAATCACCAAGGTTTTGGTAGAGTTGATGTAAATGGTATGTAGAATCATTTTGGGGAGCAGAATTTGGCTGTTAATAATTTAGTGCACAATTCAATGCCTGAAGTCTCTGTGACCTTGTGTCTTGTTAAAGCATAAAAAGGAGGGGCTAACCCATTTGCAGGAAAACAAAGCCTAGAAACATCCTTTGCTGATTTTGTTTGTATTTTCTATCTCTCTGTCTCTTTACCTTCTCTTTCTTTGTTTCTGTCTCCCTTTTTTGATTTCCTTTTCTCCTCTTTTAACTCCTCTTCCTTGTTCTTCTCCTCCTCCCATAATTTCTCTCTTTCTTTTTCTCCCTCTCCCTTCTCATCTTTCCTTTCTCTTCTCCTTCTCACCCTTCTTCTTTTACAACCCTTTTCCTTTTCTCTTACCTTTGTGCCCCATTGTCTCTCTCATGCCTCTCTTTCCCTCTCCCTCTCCCTCCCATTGCCTTTTATCTTCTCCTACTCCCCCCTCCTCCTTCTCCCTCTTGGCCTGTACAGTGCCCTCCGGAAATAAGAAGGGAATTGTCACATCATGTTCAAGCTGCCAACATTTGGCATGTCCTTCTCTTTTTTCCACTCATTTATAGGCCATTTGCTGCTTTATCTCTTACCAGGAAAGCACTTTTAGGTCCCTTTTTTTCCTAAAGAGTGTGGAAGGAGACTGCGTTAGAAACTTGGAAAGCACAGCAGATGTTTAGGGGTTTGTTTCGTTTGGGGTCTTTGTGTTCGTTTTTCCCTTTCTATTGTGAAACATGCAGCCATCCATATAGGGGGAGGAGGGGATGGGCGTGGAGTGTTGTTTTTGAAAAGGTGTGGTTTGGGGTGCTGTGTCTTGTGTGTCCCTTGATGAAGGGGTTGCTATAGTAACTGTCCATCTGGGGAAAAAAAGTGCCTGAGTAAACAGTTATAAACACCATTGCACAGCTATCCAGTTGGTAACTGTGAGTACTCCCTTTGTGTAGTCCTCCCATCACATAAAGGAGTTCACAAATTCATGTGGGTAGGGAACATGCCTTCTTACTATGCTGACAGTCCCTGTTACCTCTGTTTGGACTCCATTTTGTATTACTTGATTTTGGATTCCATTTTGGATTGTATCATAGACATATATACAACATGGAACTGTTTCATGAAGGGAGCAGTACTGGATAAGGTTCACATTGGCCAATGGCAGTGGCTCCATTTCTTTTGGAGTCTCAAAATTTTTGTTGTTCCTCTGCTTCTGGGATTTTCAGGAGGTGGAGAGATGGTAGGTGATGATCAAATAAAAGCATATGATATAACCTATCGAAAGAAAGAAGAATGGAACTGGAAGCAATCTAAGAGATTGTTTAGGCCAACCCCCTCATTTTGTCTATGAGCTTAACAAACAGATGGAGAAGGTTTAAGGAACTTTCCCAAGATTACAATAGTAAATGACAGAGCTGGAATTAGAATACAAGACTTGTGATTCCAAACCTAGCACTGTACTCTTTTTCAGTTTCACCTTGCTACAGGGCTAAATGCAGGTCACAGCTCATATATCTATAGCATGGTAGAACAGGAAATGACTCTGGGCAAATTACTTCTCTCAGCTTCAGTTTCCTGAGCAGATTGGACTCAATGGCTTCAAACATCCCTTCCAGTTCGAAATCTGTGATTTTGTGCATCACGAGACTCGCAAGTTATTTCTTTTCCAGTTAAATGGCTAACCTCTTCATTTTGCAGAAGAAGGAATTAAGGCCCTCAAGGACTTACTGACACAGATAATAGATAGCAGAGGTAGTCCTTGAACCCCAGTATTTGTCTGTAAGGCCAGTGCTTCTTTATTATACAAGGCAGGAAGGAGCTATTGGAAGGAGAAGAGGGAAGAAACTGGAAGAGAGGTCATAAGCATGGAATCTGTATTCATCAGTAGTCAGGAAGAAATGAAGTCTAGGGCATAATGTTAGAAGATGTCTGTATCTTAGTCTGAGATTGGAGGGAAGTCATAGAGAATAGGTATAGGGACTGTCAGAAATATGTTCAGAGGAAAGGGAGGTACGTTTCAGAACTTGCATTAAATTGCCTCCATTTTGTAATAAAGTAAAAATCAAGGTCATTTATCCAAGAATGAAGGGAAGGAAATGAGAATGGAATTAGGGAAAGTCTGGAATAGGTCCTGTGTGATGATGTGTGCTAATGAGTCAGCAAGAGATAAATAAAAGGATTCCCAGGTGTAAGCCCTTCCTTTTTTTTTTACAATAAGAAAACAGGCCTACAGGAGGGTAGAGCCATACAGTCAGTCATCAGAAGAAGAAAAGAGTTCTCTCATTCTAAATCTTTCTCCTAAACTAAGTCCCAGAACCATGTGAATTCACAATATAAGTTGTCTGCATAGCTTGTGTGAGAAAGGGGCCTCCAACATAGCAGACTTGGAAGGGAGCCTAGGTCTTCCCTGAATTTTAGGAAAGGGAACCAGAATTCAAATAGCCAAAATGTAGAGTCTTCTGCTTTGGCGCTACTTTCCCTCTCTTAGAATATCTATATCCACTCCTGCAGTCAGGTGTTTTGAAATCATTGCCATTAAGTAAACACCATGATAAGTATTTCCCTAGTATAATCACTGAGGCTGCTGAAGTTTCAGCAACAGGATAAGTAGGGAGGAAGTACAGAAACAAGCAAATAAGGATTATCCCTGGATGCCATGTTGTCCCTCTTCAAGCCACTGCGCTATCTTTTCTTACCTTTCTACCTTCTCCATCCACTTGCTGGTCCCATGCTCATGAAAAACTGTTTTCATACAAGTACAAACCCCAGACTGCTTATTCCTGTTCTTTTCAACTCTAGGTTCAACTTTAACTAGCCATGGTTACATTGGCCCTATAAGTGCTGGAATCTGTTACTCTCTTTCTTGCGTAGAGTAACAGGGTAAAGAGGGAGGAGAAAATTAAAAAAAGAAAACACAAAAAACAAAGATGTTTCTTTTTTAATTTCCCCTATAAATTCCTTTCTTCTTCTATGTCCCTTCCCTTCCCTAATTCTTTTAACAACTCTAGCTCCGCCTTTCTGGGTCCTCTTACAGGGAACCCCCTCATACTGTTTACCAGACAGGAAAGAAAGTAGGACACCTCAGCTTCCATAAACGGCCGTTAGAAAACCATAACTTCAAACTGAATTTCCTGCTGAAGGAACAGGATTTAGCTGAATCACATTCCTCTGTGAGAGCAACATTTTCTTTTCAATGACAAATACAGCAGTCTTCAGTGGTGTAATGCTGCCCTGTCCCTCTTCCTCCCCCATGTCCCTGTTCATTCTTTAGTTCTTTAGCCGTGAAATAACTTGCTAGCCTAGTCACGCACAGAATCACAGGATAACAGATTTGGAGCTATTGAGTCCAGTTCTCTCATTTTACAAATTAGGAAACTGAGGCTGAGAAAGGTTAAGTGACTTGGCCAGAATCACAGCTAATCAGTGACTGAAGTAGGAAATATATTCACATCTTGATTCCAGGTCCACCACTTTACCCAACACACCCACCATCTAACCTACCTGTGCTGACAAAGTCCTAAACTTACTGGTACTCAACTTCTCCAAGTACCTATGGGAAAGAGAGAGAAAGAAAAATAAATCCAGTAGAAAAACTTCAAAAAGCATCTCTCCTTATTTCTCACCCAGGGCGGGCGTACAGATCCTAATAATGGCAGGGGCCCACCCTGCAGTCTCCCTGATTCTAGCTTGCCTACCCCAGGGTCAAAGCTATTGTAATACTTTGTTTCAGTGCCTGGCAAATTGTGCCTGAGCTGATTGGGGCACCTCTCTCAGGGGAGCAAGTAAGTTTGTATAATTACTGCTTCACTTAATGAATGAAAGAGAAATATAGTAAAAATTGATCTGGCCAGCAAACTTTGCAAGACTTTGTTTCAGCATATCTGATAAATTACTGGTCGCCTGAAATCGGTTAAGTGACCAGAACCATTGCCCTTTATGTCCTGATCAATGGAGTAGTTACATCACTCTCTATTTAATATCAAAGGGAAATACTTAAAATGATCTGATCAATGGAGTTATATCATTCTGTACTTAACACAAAGGGAAATACTTAAAATGATCAGTGGACCTGGTGTGACCTAGTAGAAAGAGAAAAGGTCTTAGAGTCAGGAGACCTGGGCTTGAATCTCTGCTTGGACGTTTATTAGCTGTGTAGCTGCAGGCAAATTTTGAACTTCATTTCCTCATTTATGAAATTACGATAATGGTCCTAACACTCCCCACCTCATAGGGTTTTTATTAGGAAGGCACTTTGTAAATGTGAAAGCAGTTCAGAAATGTGAGCTATGAAAGATAAAGAAAACACAACATGGAGATGTCTTACTCTTTTGGTTGACTTATGTTGATAGGGTACGGAGGAAAGGACATCTTCCGGTTACTCTAATATAAAACTATGACCTGAGAGGGACTTTCAAAGGTCGTCTGCCTGTTCCAGAAAAGTGGAATCATGATGTCAACTTTCACTTTCATTTCATTTCATTTCTGTGATGTTCCTTGTGATGCTTTTGTGAGGATCTTTGCCTGTTATGTGCAACTGCCGTATGGGATTCCTGAGTGGTTTTGTTTTACTTTCATGGGGCAGGTCTTATATTTAGGGCATGCTCACATATAATAAGATCATAGGATTACAAAGAAAGCCAATTATTGATTTGCAATTATTAAAGTTTTTTTTAAAGTTTAGGAACCTTGGATTAAAACCTCTGATCTAGTCCAACTTCTTCATTTTACAGGTGAAGAAACTGAGCCCCCAAAGGGGAAGTAACTTTATGACTTGCTCAAGGTCATAGTACAGCTTTCCGGGATGGAATTTGAATTTCTTTGTATTCAAATCTAGTGTTTTCTGTTATACCATACATGGCAATAATCTTCCCAGTTCATTTAGGATCATAGATGAGGTCTGGAGAAACTAAATGACTTGTGCAAGGTTAATATAGTTGAATCCAAGTCCTCTGACTCCAGATTCAACGTTGCTTCCACTTCATCTTTTGGTATTTTTGTTATTTTGGCTATGAACGATTTCTTATTGACCTGTTGAAAATAGGCCACCTAACATGTCTTTTGCTTAATTAGGTGAATACACATTTCATCCACTTGTACATTAAACATCTCTTAACTTACTGTGTGCATGTTTCTGTGCTGAGAACTATAGGTTAGAAATACAAAATTTTAATCATACCTGGTCCGCCTGCCTTCTTGGAGCTTATTTGTAGAATAAGCAGGGTAAAACCCATTCCGTTAACTCTGACATAATGATTGTGGATAGGTTTATTAGAGAGGTGAAGAACTCTGAAACTCAAGGAAAAGTTTTATTAACAATAAGAGGGATTAAGAATAGCTAGCTTCATGAAGCAAATTACGTTTGAATTGGGTTTTAAAGGATGTTCGAGGATTCGGCTGATGAAAGGGAGGGAGGACTTGAGGGAAAAAAAAGATGAGTAAAGGATTGGAGTGTGTTCAGGGTACAGAAAATAGCACAGTTTGGTGGTATTGAGGGAAGTAATGTAAAATAATAAGCTAACATTTATATAGCACTTGAAGGTTTGCAAAGCATTTTACATAAATTATTTAATTTGATCCTTAAAACAAACTGTGAGGTAGGTGACATATGTTATATTATGTTAGGTTACATTATGTTATTGTTTTATATTCCCATTTTTCAGACTGAGGAAACTGAGGTTTGAGAGAGGTTAAGTGATTTGCCCAGGGTCGCCCAACTGGTAAGTGGCTTGAGTCAGGATTCATATTCAACTTTATCCTCACTCTACCCAAACTGCCTCTGAAAAGGAGGACAGCTACAACTTGTGAAGGACGTTGGATACAGAGTAAAGGAGTAGAAATTTTACCCCATAGGCAACGGGGAGCTGCTGAACATTTTTGAATAGAAGAGTGACATAACCAAATTCCTGTCAAAACATTTAAGAGACATGCCTTTGGTTTAGTGTCTGTACTAATATCTCTGACTTTAATTGTGAATGCTGATGTTTTTAAAATGTGATCATTATGGACTTAGGATAAGTATGTACAATGGATGAAATGAAGAATAATATGTGTAAGGTTCCTGCCTCTAAGAAGTTTGCAGTGTAGTCAGAGAGAGAAGATATAAATGCATGAAAATATAGTAGTATAACATTCATAAAGCATGACATGATTAAGTGTAGTCTGTTGCAGATAAATTGTTTTTGTTTTTCAAAAAAGTTTTATTAGTACACTTTTATTCTTCAAGTTAGAGTTTCCTAGTTTTAGCCCTTCCCCACAAACATACCCACGCAATAGATCCATCCCTCGTAACTAAGAAATAGTTCAACAAAACCAAGATACACAGTCATCCTATTTCATAGCATTTGCAACATTCTCCACCCACATTTCCCACTTCTTTGTTGAAAGGAGGAAAGTTGTCTTTCATCATCTGGCTTCCAGTGTCAAGATTGGTCATTGTATTTAATCTGAGTTCAGTTACCTGTTGTACATCATTTACATTGTTGTAAAGTCATATTGGTCTCCTGGTTCTCTTTGATCTGTGTCCGTTTGTAAAATTCTTCCCACGTTTCTCTGAATTCTTTATATTTTTTGTTTCTTAGGGTCCACTAGAACCCCATTTAATTAATAAACCACAGGTACTTTCCCAGTTGATAGGCATCTACTTTTCAATTTTATTTTCACCTTTATTGCTACTCTCTCCCTCCAAATGACAAAGGTAAAGAATATGTTTCTAGCCATTTAGAAAGATACCTAATTAGACGCTGCTAAGTAGTGTAATGGATAGAGCACCAGCCCTGGAGTCAAGAGGCCCTGAGTTGAAATATGGCTTCAGACACTTATTAGCTGTGTGTCCCGGGGCAAGTCATTTAACCCTGATTGCCTCCAAAGAAGAAAAAGAAGAAAGATTCCTAGTTATGGCTCTGCAGAAGGAAGGAAATTGGCATCTATTCCTAACACCACAAATATCTGGAACATGTGCTAGTGGCTTTTGTATATTAGAATACAAGTAGAAAGATGATTTCAGTGGTGGAGGGGAAGATCCTCTAACCCCTAATGTATTTAGTTTCCACTGAGGTCTTTTTGATACCCTCTCTCTTTCCTCTCTTCTCTTTCTTAATTTTTACTCCTCTCTCCTTTTCTGTCAGTCTTTTGAGTTAAATAACTGAGAATTGTATGCAGTTTTTATTTAACTTCCTCCAGTGAACACAGTTCATCTTTTCCAACCCGAAACCATTATAAGCTTAGTGACTGACCTTGAAATAACTTCAAAAAGCTAAGTTATTCTAGGACTCATAAACTTGGTTCAATTACCTTGTAAATAGGGCCATCTCTATTTCTCTAAAGACAGGTGTTAAGTCAGGAACACAGGAAAAGGTCAATCAGTGTAACTAAAATGACTTCTCAAAAGCAGTAACATATTTATAAAACAATGGATACCTATTTAATAAATAATCATTATAGTAATAATATGCTTGTAATGTTTATTTCAATTATAGCTATTATATGCAGTAATTTATGTGTAAAAAGTTAGGCCAAAAGGCTGAGCACAGTAGTAAATTCTATATTGTATATACAGAGCCTGTGTTTGCGCATTCAGCCACAACTTAACCTCTCTGGTCCTTGGTTTCTTCAGTGATAAAACAAGTGGATTGAACTAGATGGCCTCTGAACTCCCTTCTGTGTCTTAAGTCAGTGATGTTATTCGTGATCCATTAATGGCTTTATAAAGTATGATCAATTAATGGCTTTGTAAAATGCTCTCTTGCTGCTCATATTATTTTTACTTGTCTATACGTTATATTTTCTAGTGGAATATTATGTTATTTGAAAGCAGAAGTTGTCATTTTTCATATATTTATCTCTAGTATGCACCATACTGGCTTGTGCCTAGTAAGTAGAAGCTGAGTAAATATTTATTGAATTAATTTGAATTAACAGATTTTTATTGAGTACTCAGCTGTGTACAAGGCATCAGTTATGCTGTGATCACTGAGGTGAGCAAGGTGGTTAGTTATAAATATCGAAGCCCTTGCCTTCAGGGAGCTTATAAACTAGTTAGGGAAATGAAACACAAGCAAAAACTTAAAACGACAACATGATCTCACAAATAAGACAGAACAGTAATTACAATCCCAAAAAGTAGCCTGGAAAGTTAAGTACTAGAAGAGCTTGGAAGTGGTAGGGATCACCATGGGCTGAACAGACATCTGGAAATAGGCTCTATGTAAACCAGATCATGAACAATGGTTTGTTTTGGATAAGTGCAGGGGCGAGGGAAAGCATTTCTGGTGGAGGACTTGAGTCCAGTGTGAAAGTGCCAGATGTGTTCAGGGACCAGGGAGGAAAGCAATTTGGTTGAAGCATAATACTTAGAAAGGTGCGTGAGTAGTAGGTAATAACATTCTTGAGAAGAGCTTTAGATGGTGAGATTAAGGAGACCTGTTTTCAAGTCTCAGTCATTGTGTGACCAAGGACAAGTCATTTTACCCTTGAAGACTCAAGTACCTCATATGTTGTGAAATATGGGGATTGAACAGGATGATATCTAAGGTGCTTTCCAACTCTAATGGTCTATTCTGTTGGTGCTAAAAGAAGAAATCTCTTGCTGAGGGGGGCGGGGTACATGTTATCTGTTCAAATGAGATAAAATCTGTAAAGTGCTTAGAACTTTGTGTAGCAGGTAGTAGCACTTAATAAATGTTTATTGATTGGTTGATCCATTCCTTATCCACATTTGGTGCAACAAAGTATACAACATCTATATTGTTTTGGTTTTTTTTTTTAGTTGAAGTAGTTGAACATTTGCCATGGAAACCCAGTGCTTTAGTTTGCAGACAGATGTCAGTTAATGTGGACGAGGAGTCTGAATAGACACAAAAGTTCCCAAGTTCTAAAATCTCTTATATTCAAGACTAGATAAGGTGCCCTAGTATTCAGATTGGTGACTGACCTCTTTAACAAGTGTATCCTTTGAAGTGAGAAGGAATTAGTAATTTTGGCCTTCAAGAAAGTTGTTATTGATTTTAGTAGGTGTAGAATCCTAGAACAATAACACTTCTGCTAATAGCTCAGTTTGGTCACACATTCGGGTATACAAAGTACTTTCCTCATGTGATGTAGGTAGGTAGTGCATGTTTCACCACTCCTATTTTACAGATAAGGAAGCTGAAATTGAAGGACTTTGCATGGAGTCACCCAGCTAGTAAGGGCTAGAGCTGAGACATAATACTACATAGATTATCTCGTAGCCTCATTAAATCTTCATGATTTAGGTATCACAAGCCCTACTTGTAGACATGAAGGGCATGAGGAAACTGAGGCTGAGAAAGGGTAAGTGACTAACTTTTGGTCACACAGCTAGTCAATATGAAACAGAATTCAAACCCACATCCTCCAGGCAGCGTGGTATGTCATATACCACCGTGCTGTTTTGGCTCTAGGTTTCCATCCATCCATATTAGCTGACATTTACTTATGGTGCTTTACAGTTTATAAAGTGTTTTATGTACACATCTTATTTGGTCTTTATATTAATCTGAGATATAAATATCATAATCCCCCATGAACAGAAGAGAAAATTGAGGCATTGGTAGATTAAGTGATTTAACCAAGGTCATAAAGTGAGGATGTGAACCCCCATGTCTTTTGATTGTAAATAAGCCTGTTCTCTTTCCACTACACTGTACTGCCTCTGTCAGAGCAGGAAGCAGTCTTCAACCTTATGTAATCTGAGGCCTTTCTTCATTTCACAAGAAAACTGGGGCTTAGAAAGGGAAAGACACTGGTACCTGCAGGGAACCACCATCCTGTGAAGAAGCCGTATACAGAGTATTGCTTCATAGCAGATAGATAGAAGATAATTTTCTCACGTTACCATGTTGAATGATAGTTGTGAGAATCAAGAAAGAATGAGACATTTGTTCAGAATTGTAAAGTTTCATGAGGTGGCCAAGCTGCAGTGCCTAACGGAGGAATTTACAATAGATGTCAGAGAGGGAGATTTCCCCCTTCTGTGACACTAACCAAGAGCCATATTCTTCTGCCTCTCCCCATCCACAGCAGAAATTCTGGAATTGGCTGGGAATGCAGCAAGAGACAACAAGAAGGGAAGAGTCACTCCTCGACACATCCTTCTGGCTGTAGCCAATGATGAGGAATTAAACCAGGTAGGAACACAAGCCTGGGTGTGCCTCAGGTAGATTTCGGGTAGTTGACCACTTTTGAGGAAGTTTCTTGCATTCAGTCAAACGTTCCAGGAGACAGTCCAATTTTTTATCAGCCTCTCCCTCCTCAAAAGCTTTTCCATGTCTGCAAGTTCTGAAGGATGGGATCAGCATCAAGCGTCACCACTTTGATTTCTCTTTCATTTACCTGCAACTTCATGGCCTCCAGGCCAGGGCTAATTTTCAGTTATTAAACCCACAGTTTTAGTAGATTGTGTTTAAGAGATATTCTGGTTGAAAAACTGAGTGGTGTGGGCTGTATTTTGACTTATAAAACCACAAATTAACATTATCTGTGTTTTATTTTAATTTTAAAAAACATTTGCCAATTATATTTTAATCTGGTTCTGTGCACTTGGAAGGGGCTGGGAGTTTATACCTCCACTGTGGTCACCTTGCTAATAATAAGCCTCTCTGGACTTAGCTGGTGTGGTCGTTAGGCACCAGGTGTATACATTTTGTCAGGTGGCTCTCACTCAAATCCTCTGGCATAGGCTTGGAGAACTCCACATCACCACCACTGCCCAATCAAATGTTAAAGTAGGATTCGAGCATAGGATTCGGAAGGAAGAAATCCACAGGAATGAACGATCATCTCTCCTAGTGAGCCACAAGACAAAAGTTTGATGCTATACCAGGCAATTCATGGGTCATGCTAATTGTAGATAGGTCTTTTCTTTTGACTCTGCAGAAGGGAAGGGGGAGGCTCTGAAGCATTGCTGGGTTGCAGGTAGCTCATACCTGCTGACGAGAGACCATTGTTACGTTTTCAGTGTGAGCATTTGTACCTCAAAAATTGGCTGGTGCTACAAAATCAGGGCTTGACTATTGTTTTGTTTTTTGTCTAAACTTAAGAAAGTAATGGGGAAAGTGGTAATAATGCAGATTAATCTTAAAAGTGTGTCATGTATACTGTTTTTTGGAGAGCTGGTTATTAAACATTTACCAGCATTCTTCTGATGTGAAATGAAATAAAGTGTGTACAGTTTGAGGGAGGAAAAGTGCTATGTAAATGCAAAGACGCTGAGGAAGTAGATGAAAAAAAATCACTCCGTTTTCAGTGCTCACATTCAGTGAGTCCTTAGAATCTCAGAATTGGAAGGAACCTAAGAGATCATGAAGTACAACCTCCTACCCATGTAGGAATACATGATGTAGCTTTCCTGATGGAGAGGCCCATTGGGGAAAGAGCACTTTTTTTAAAAAAAATTCAAACATTTGTCTTCTTGTCCCAGCTCAGTCATGGGGCCTTTCCTTTTTCTGGGCCACGATTTCAGATGATCCTTAAGGTCCCTGCCATTCTGACCTTCTTTGGTTCTAGGTGATCAGCTTCAGTATGAAAAAGTAGTCATTCTGCAGGCCTGGGAACATGGATTTATAATGTGCCACTCTGATTTGCCGGCAGCTGTTAAAGGGGGTCACCATCGCCAGTGGGGGTGTTTTACCAAATATCCACCCAGAATTGCTAGCAAAGAAGAGAGGATCTAAAGGCAAACTGGAAGCCATCATTACTCCTCCTCCAGCCAAAAAGGCCAAATCTCCATCGCAGAAGAAACCTGTGTCAAAGAAAACGGGGGCAAGAAAGGACCCAGGAAATCTAAGGTATGCTGTTCTGCCACACCACCGTGGGAGAACTGAGGCTTATAACCCCATTCAAGCCAGCATGTATTTATTAGGCCCTTTCTGTGTGCAAGGCACTGGGGAAGCAACAGCAAAGTGCCACGTAAACGCAGTGTACGTCCTCTCGGATGAGGGAGTCTCTTTTGAACTGTGGATGAAGTAAATTTAAGTCCTACTTGTACAATGACTAATTACTTATGGAAGTTGTTACCCCCAAGAGCTGTTAGAGGCAGGAAGTAAAAATGGATTTAAGGAGTTGGACATATTTGTGACCAACAGAATTATATGGGCCTTCTAAAAAACCCCTCATCTGTCTTAACTTCATGGGGTGTGTCATGTAGGACAGCTAACCCCTTCATATCTTGTCCCTTGGTGTCATGTTGGGTACAAAATAATGGGTCAGGTAGCCTAGGGGGCAACTAAGTGGAGCAGTTCTTATGTTCCCATATAGATACTTCTGCCTGTGGCTGTGCTGTTCATGAATTTTCCTTCAAGCAATCTACATTCCTCAAAAATTAAGTGTCCAACATATAAGAGAGCATGCTGGTTGATTACTCAAGGGGGAAAATTTACTTTCAAAGGAATATGTTGGCCCCTTGAAAAATACCTTTTCCCCAGTTGTCACTACTCATTGTAGTGACTTTATATCTCCCAGTGAATGGGAGCATTCCCAAATGTCCCAGATGTTTTCTTCATTGGAATGTTATTACTCCAGCGTCAATGAGAAAAACACAAGTGCTGCCCAGACATTTAGTGCCATGTATTCCTGCTCAGAGAATGGGATGGGAGCCTAATGGTTACTGAGGGGTGGGGTAGGTGGGTGATTCTTTACTCTTATGAGCAAACTGTTCTGCTTTATCTTCTAAAACACTGATTACATTTGCTCTTTTTTAATTTTATTTTTTAATTTATGGAATAAAACAAGTAAATTGAAGTGATTTGCCTTTCTCTTAGTGGGAGAGTAGGTGAGCATGAAAAAGTTCCTACAGATCTGAATTTTGGTTATCAGACTACTTGTAGCATTGTATTTTCTATGGAGAAATAGATCAAGCTGTCTCCTTATGAAACGTAATGATATGCTTGTTTTTGACCTGCCCAGAGAGGAGCAGCTGAAAATGGACTATAAGCACATTTGTCTTGTTTTCTACAGATTTGTGACTTCCATTTTAAATCAAGAGGCCTTATGAGTAAAGGTGAAACTTTTCCCTTTGCCTCATCAGATGCATTTTTAAATAAGGTGGGCACCACAACACTTGAGCTGAAGGAGCGCTTAAGAGGCATTCATTGTAGTCTCCTTATCTCCTCTTTGGCCAATGAAGACAGCCCAGGACATCCTGCTGGCTATTATGTTTTGAAAAATCTGTTCTCCCAATTCCTTGGTAACACATCCTTTCTAAAAAGTGCTTTATTGATGCCTTTTTTTAAAAAAAATAGTCCTTATAATAAGGAAGCAGCTAAGCACAACTTACCACAAAGCAATTTGACAGCGCATGCCGTGTTCTGCTTCCTTTACCTCCTCTCTGTGTGAGAGGAAAGAACTGTGTTCATAGGATCATCATTCATCCCTCATAGATTTAGAGCTGGAGAGGATCTTGCAGGCCATTTTGTCCCACTTCCCCTCATTTTACAGATGTGGAGCTGAGGCCCAGAAAAGTTGAATGACTTACCCATGGTTATACAGTCAATAGCAGAACCTGGGCCCAAAACTAGGTCCTCTTGCCTTGTGTACCACATTGTCTCCAAGCAGATGAGTATGACTAGTGGAGCATAGGGCCTGGGTCTGGGACTTCATTGGTACAGGAACTCGGAGGGGAGAAAACCTTTTCTGATTCAGCTTGAGACCTCCTGCAATTTGTAGTCTTGGAAAATTACCTAGCACACTGAGAGCAAATGGCTTGTACAAGGTTACTCAGCCAGTATGTGTCAAAGGTGGGGTTTGAATATTGGTATTCCTAACTTATGGACCAACTCTCTATTCACTACGATATCCTTCCTTATACTGCTAGAAAGTATTTAAAAATATAAAAGCAATGCTATTTCAGAGTTCCCTAAATGGACAAATCTTAATTTCCATTTCATGGAGAACATACATGGTTCTTCATACAAACTCAGAACATCAGAGCTGGAGGGGATCTTAGAATCACAGAAGGTGAATGGCAGAATTAGAAGGGCTGCTTCTGCTTCCTGGGATGGTGATTGGCAACCTATTGTAGTTTCTACCAATAAGGAAGGTCTTTCTAATTCCATCTAGAATGGGGTCCTTTGGAAGCCTGGACAATAATAGAAGGGGAATGATAAAATTAAATGAGCTTCCATCCATTCCTGTAGCATACCAATTAAAGACTTTTTCTTAGAAAAAAGCGTATCACCTCCTGGATGTCCCTGATAAGCACAGCCTGGTTTTACCTGAGTTGTGACAAAATCTGTAGTTTTTGTTTCCCTGTTTAACCATAGGGTCACAGAACTGGGGCAGGAAAAGGTCCTTAGAGGTCATCTGCTCCAACCCTCTTCATTTTACAAAATGAGGAAAGTGCAGCCTTGGGAGTTTATTAAGTAACTTGCCCAGTGGGAGTGTTAACAGCAGGACTTGAACTCATTTTTTGGTGACTCTGAGGCCAGCTTACGACCAACTACCTCAAGTTGCATTTTTTGTTGTTATTGGTGTTTTGGGGTGGAGGCTGTTGAGGTAGAGTTGGTTCCCTGTTGAAATAGGAGATTAACAATTCATCTTTAACTTACAGTTTTAGAGAGTTGCTGAGGATGCTGAGAGCTTAAGTGACTTGAACCACAAACAGCATATGTATGTGTGTGTGTGTGTGTGTGTGTGTGTGTGTGTGTGTGTGTGTGTAATCTCCCTGCCTCTGCTGGAGGTATGCCAGAGCCCCACTCCTTTCTAACCCTTGGACCCACTGAGACCATCTGCCCTGACATTGTTCTCCAAGGTCCTTGGGGCCTTGCCATCTGCCCTGCTACTTCTCCTGCCCGATTACTTCCTGACTTTTCTATCTTCCATGTACTTAACATGAAAATGAACTCCCCTTTATTTGATGTCTCTGTCAGCTAGAATGTGAACTGGTTTCCGTTTGTATTGCTAGTGCTTAGCCCCTGGTAAGCACTTAATGAGTGCTTTTCCAATCTGTTCCATATATGCCAGAGGCAGAACTGCAACCAGCCCCATTCCAACTCTTAAGACTGGCTCGCTAACCCCTGCACCAGCTTGCCTCTCTTTTGTCTGCCATAGAGTCTGTTTCCCTTAGAATTTGTTAATGTCTCTTTGAGTGGAGTCAAAGTAAACTTGGAGAAATTTCTTCCATGCAAAGCTCATTTCTTTCAGGGCAATGAGGTACTTCCCATAAAACAACAGTTCAAAAAACCTTTCCCAGACCACCTGAGAATTGCCCCAAGCCTTTTGAAAGGGAAATGCAATATTGAATAACTCACTAGAAGTTATTTCCAGACTTGAATTCCACTTCCCTCAGAAGTCCCGTAGGTGGTTCAGGGCTACTCAGGGATTCCATGGAACGTTCCATACTTGTTCTTGCAAAGTATAAAATTAGCAGATTGAACGGTTTCTTCTTCTCATATGTGCAGTTGAGATGATTTTTTTTTTTGGTTAGGTAGATTCGTTCTGAAGCTTATGAGAAGAATCCAGATCCACTCTTTGTCTAAGAGATTTGCCGGCTCTGGCCACCCACTGAACAGCATCCCCCTCAGCACGGGGGGCTGTGGTTCAGTGACTGGTCTGAGTCGCTCCACAGAACAGTTTCATTTTTTGTAGTCATAGCTTCCCTGCTGTATGTTTAGTCCAGAATGGACTCTCTTAAATTCCTGAATCCTGGAGAGAGCCTGCCTGAGTTGCTAAACAGAGTCTCTGGCTCTTTGTTGTGTTTGCAGAATCCAGCCCTTGGTCATTCCCAGTCCCTCTCCCTTGACCTCCAGGTGTTTTTAAAAATTTATTTATTTTTTCCCACTGCCTTTCTCAACTTCCAGACCTTCCAAATCCAGGCATGTTTTCTTTTTGGACTAGGACAGAGGAGAGAGGAAGGTGGTGGGGAACATTTCTTGGTGGAGCTATATTTAGAGCTCAGAATTTCTAATAACCACACACGAATGATCACTCCAAAACTCTACTTTTTCCTTGATTACAAAAGCAGGAAGCCTGTAATGGTGGTCTGTTTTTCTTCCACACAATAAAGCACATTGTCTGCTTACTGTACCAGTATTTGGCTAACGTTAAACCCTGAGGGGAATTGAAATTGGACCTGTGAACAGCTAATTTTCCAAACATTTGTTTAATGTGAATTGTGGTGTCAGCTCCCAGAAATCAGTGGAAAGCCCTGCTTCTCCACTCTTCCTGTTCCTAAAATACCTTGTCAAAGGATACTTGGAATGCCTCCTAACATTCCCAAACACTTGAAGAGAAAGGGCATTGCTCCTTATCAAGTGTCAAACCTCCAATACCAGCACACCATATTCTTTTTCAATTCTATGTCATTTAATTTTTTTTTAAACTCCTTCCAAGTCTAACAGCTGAATCTGTTACAATGGACTCATAAGCAGATACTGAAATTTTTCATCTGTACATAGATAATGCATTTTAATCTGGTTAGTTATAAGCACTTCATTTTTATAATTGTCTTTGAATTTAAGCATCCTTGTATGTGTGTGTGTATGTGTGTGTGTGTAAACATAAATAGATCTGGGAAGAACTGGGAAGGTCTGGGTTCAAAATATGCCTCTGAAACCTATGGACTGAGTGACTGACCAACCAGTAAGTCACTTAACTTCAGTAGTAGTCTAGGGCAATTCTCTAGTATTCTAAGTTGCAGGGAGAGTGCCACCTGCATTGAAAGGAGTTCTCTCATCCAGGAATTGTTTATCCCAATGAAATCATAGATCTAATCCATATCTATATGGGGACATAAATTATATGTATAAACTTTATATGCATATAAAGTTAAGGAAAGGAACTTACAGATAAATAAGGATAAACTTAAGGACAAATAACATTTAGATTATTCATGAGGAATTGATAGTCTACTAATGTGAAAAGGTTTTTTAGCCAGAAATTAGGGTGAAGATAATTTTCATTCAGAATCTTTCCCTTTACCCAGTATAAAAAAAACAGACATTTGTACCAGTTCTCTCTTATCATAGACTGGTCAAGACCCTGGGTGATCTTGGTATAGTTGCTGTCTTTTGGAGGTATAAATATTCTAGCCACAAATTTAAGGATGAATGTTTAAGTAAGGATGACAAGAAAGTGAAATGGCTCCTTGGAAAAGCTGTTTCTGTTTCAGTAGTTTTGCTGCCTCTTTGGTGAAGTTTTACTCAGGAGTCAGACTCTTCCCCCGTGAGTGACAACTGAGGTTGTGCCATCCAACTGATGGAATCAAGAAGAGGGATACTGTTGCTTCTTAAGCATGCAAATCTAACCATAGGTCAGCCTAAACATTTGGGAAGTTGAAACAATCTGGAATGAGTTTCAAAATTACTTAGATATCTTTATAGGATCGTAGAACTAGTTGGAAGGAAAAAAGGAAGAAAATAGGGAAAGAAATATTTATTAAGCACCTACTGTGTGCTAAGGCTGCACAGATACTTAAGTTTAATTTAATTATTTAGTCATTTAATCCGCACAATAATCCTGGTAGGATGGGTGCTATTATTATCCACATTTTACAGTTGAAGCAACCAAGGCAGACTGAAGCCAGATTTTGAACTCCAGGCCCAGGGCTCTAAGGGACCTCAGAGCTGGCCTAGTCTAACCTCTTTATTCTGAAGCCCAGAGAACTTTAAGTGTTCAAGGAATGAGTGGCAGGGTTTGGATTCAGACTTAGTTCCTTTGACTCCAAGGTCAAATTTTCCTTACCACTGCACCACTGTCTCACTCTTTCACTTGATTGCCAGCCCTGTGAAGGACGGAGCTGACTCTTTTAGAATCTATGGTGCTATCCCCTCTTTTGCATAGTAGATAAAAGAACTGATTTGAAATTTGGAGACATGGGTTTAAATCCTGGCTCTACGACTATGTGACATTGGGCAAGGTGATCTTTGAGATTCTTTCCAGCACTAAGTTTTAGGAGCCTAATTATTTAACCACTAGGCTTCAGTTTTCTCAGGGGATTAGACTAGATTATCTCTGAGTACCCTTCTAGTCTTAAGTTCTACGGTCATATTTTCTGATAATAATATTCACTGCCATCCATTCTGGACTCAAGTGTCACCAACCTGTTCATTCAACTCCCAGCTAAATGCTAAGCAGAGTGTAAAAGAGGCAAAAAATAACCCAAGAAGCCATTTCTGTTTCATTAAAATTCACATGAGACCCATGAGATCCAGTTTGTACATATTAAAAACAACCATCTTGGGTGCTGTTCTCAAACCCCTCATGAGCTAGTCCTGTTAAGGAGAATTGTGTCCCAGTGGAGCCCTTACAAGAGCAGACGAATAACCTGTGGAGTAGTTCATTCTTGCCTAGACTGTTTGTTGACTCTCAGACATTTAGGGGTCCAGGGACCATTCTTTTGGGATAGAAGACCTCACATCACCCTGCTTTTGCTTTTGCTGAGCACTATTAAAGCATCCCAGCTAGAATTCATGGAACCAGGAGCATTGCTTCAGGTGAGACACTGATGAGGGAGATCAGAGGCAAATCGTTGATTTTGGCCCCAAACAGAAGTATAGATGTTGCCATAAAATAAGGCAAACCCGATTATTTCTGAGTTGCCAGGAAAACCTATGGGTACATACACAACTTTTACTAAGCCTGAAATTTCACCAGATTCATTTGTCTAGCTCAAGATTTTGTGAAAATGCAAATACCAAGGAGAGGTATCCTCTAAGTTATCAGTCAGTTACACCTCTATGTGAATGAATTTATCACATACTTTCCTAAGAGTGGATTTTGATAAGAGGGAGGAAGATAAGAGTAGGATTAAGGGCCTGGGCATCTGGTAGAGATAGGGAGGAGCACTGTCCTTGATCCATCCTTTGAGAATCACTGGTAGTAAGTCATGGGCATACTGGGAAGAATACTGGATTTAAAATCACAAAATCCAGGTTCTGATTCCAGCTCTGCCACTTTTTTGCCTGTGTGATACCTAGCCTTGATTTCTTTCTCTGCAAAATGAGGGGCGTTGAACTATATTAACCTTAAGGTTCTGCTCAGCTCTAAATATAAACCATATGATTGGATGTTTTACATTGTTCTCTTGATTTTGCAGTGAAGTGCTACAATGCCAGCCTCAGCAGACAAATGTTCAGTTAAATGAGAACCTCCTCATATGCAGATTTAAACTAATCAACTCTATTTATGCAAGAAGAAGCAGGGAGAAGTCAGCAAAGCAGCCAGTGCAGACAGCACGACAGAGGGCACTCCTGCTGATGGATTCACCGTCCTCTCCACCAAAAGCCTCTTCCTCGGCCAGAAGGTATGCGAGCACTTTTCAAAATTGAATGAGCTACTGGACAGACCTTCAAGATTTTCACACATACACACACACATACAATGTCCTCCACTGTGAAGGCTGGGGACTTTTGGAGGTGTGATCTGGTCCTGTTTCAGGGACTTTGGGACCCTAAGACACCACCATGATTGAGGAGAGGACTAGGTTGGACCCCAGAGGAACTACAGGTGTCAGATCTGTTGGGAAAACATTGAGGGCAGCAGGAAGACTTGAAAATATTGGTGGGAGTGGTGGAAGAATGTTCAGGGAACTGAGGTGCTGTGGAGATGAGGAAAAGTGTGGGCATTTCACATATAAGGGATTGAGAAGCTGATATGTATACAACATGGTCAGCAGATCATATAAGCTTCCTCCTACAGGTGGAACTTTATCCAAATGGTAGACTGTGAGTTTAGCCAGAAGCAAAAAGAATCCTTGGCAGAAAGCAAGTGAACAGATGGTGGGTCACTTAACCATATCTGGAAGAATATCACTTTCATTTTCCAATACACTGGTCTTTCTGACCTAAATGGTGGTTGGTTTGTATAGAATATGTGTATGAGGGTAGTTTTCGCTTACTGACATATCAATTTATAAAAAGCCTTATTGTTTGTTTTTTAATCTTATGCAGTGTATTTTTAGTTGCTCTGGTGATGCAGCTTTGCAAAAGATGCCACAATTTATAAAAGATAATTTATTTTTATTGCAAATGAAAATGATACCAAGAGCTTTTAAGCCTTGAAAACATAACACTGCCTAAAAAATATCATGAATAAAAGAGAATTAGATATTATATTCAGATCATTTCCTTTTTTGAAATTTAAATGGTACAATTTACGGGTTGAATTGACCTCTTTTTTAAAAAAAAAGCCATTCTATTTCGGCATGGCATCATTTCTTAACCCTCAGTTATGAGGTTATTTTTGCATCATAGGTGATTCAGTCTGTTTTATTACACCACTGAGATTTCTCCTTTGAATCCTTTGGGTTTTTTTTTCCAAAACCAGGTTGTACTTATTCTCTTATTGTAATTTTATGCTAATTTAGTGTTGTAAAACATAACCAGAACAGCTTCTGTTTTGCAAATGCTATCTGTGTTTTTAGTACTTTTTTTTTTTGTAAAAACAGCACAAATTTGTTATTTTAATGTGTGGGGGTTTGGAATTTTTGCTTAACATTTTTTATTCACTTTATGTTTTTAATTGCACAAAGTAAGAAAGTCAATTGATTGGGTATAGTTTTATATCCTTTTACTTGTTCTTTGGGCAATAGATCCCAGATTAATGTGACTCATCAATTACCTTGATTGGAATGAGGGGTTAAAAGTGCTGCGACTTGAGCCCTGCCCCCCTCCCCTTAGCTTGTACTAAGTTCCTTGGCCCAGATGGAATTTCCAAGACCTGGTAACCTGTTCAGTACATGAAGACATAGAGAGAGCCCTTAGTGTTCCACCCCCTCCCCAGCCCCTCCTCCCCAGTCCCCTTTCCCTGCTCTCTGGCAGCTTGTCCCTACAGCCAGCCTCTTCTGCTTGCTCCCATCTTTGCTACTTACTTATAGCTAACTCCCATTCCTGCTTTGTGTCAGAATTCCTCACCCTGCCTTGATGAATAGGGGGAAAAAATGCTTCCCACATTGCTAAATAGAAATTCTTTATATGTGTGAATGGTAAGGAGAAACTCTCCCTTTCCCCAACTCTTTTATATTTTGTCAAGAAACTGCAACTCTGGCTTGCCTATCTCCTTCCTAGTCTTTTGTAAGCTCCTTGGATGAAGGGACTAGGGGGTCTTCAAATTTACTTAAGTACGGTGCTTTACACTTAATAGCGAACTCAACCCAGTCACCTCCCCCCCCCTTTTTTCCCCTAAGTACAGTGTGTGGGCTTCAGTGCACATAAAAGAACCAGAAGTTTCTTCTCCCATGTAAATGGATTTATTATTCATACATTCAAAAGTCTGTTGAAGATTAGGATGGAAAGAGGTGAGACTTGTACACGAGTCATTTAAATTTGTTCTTCCTTCTCGTTTATGTTTCATTACCAGGCTCCATAGAAATGTCTTTGCTATGAGAAAAGAATTTTTTAAACAGGCAAAACTAGTAAATGCCAACTGCACAACAGTGTTCAGGAGCAGCCAGACGAAGTACACGGCAAGCCTGTAACTTGTGCTGTTACCATTTAAACTGCTTGCAGACATTTAGTTCAGTATTATTTAGGAAAGGGGGAAATTTTGAGGAGCCTTGTTAGAGTACAACAATGAAATCAATATCCCTGTTCGGCTATTTAATCCTTGGCAAGAAAGTCCCTGAAACAACACTGTTCTTTTAATATGTATTTCAGTTAAGAATATTGGATACTTTTGGAGACATGCAGGTAAAGTTAAGTGCCGGTACTCCATACAACTGAACTGTTCCTCTGTACAAATTTGGTATCTATAGACCATGAGAGGCATCAGGTTGTAGTGCTACAAGGCCAGTTATCAAAGTAATGAAGATGTGGGTTCAACTTCTGCCTTTGCATCTTGGCTGTGGGATCTTAGACAAGGCACTTAATTTCTCAGTGCTCCAGGCAACTTTTTAAGACTTTTTAAGTTGCAGGACAATTATTACATTGCATTGGTGAAGAAAGTTTACACTCTAGGAATTCAGTACACTGCTGAAATCAGTTTCACACAAACAAATAAATAATACAACGCTAAGACTGAATTTTTGCAACCTAACTGTTGAGCCTCTTAGCAAATATTTTGTTCAACACTTTGAGGCTGTTAGAAAATTATCCTCTAGCATTTTAAAGTTGTATGCAGTTATTCGGTTGTACTCCCAAAGTTTTCATAGAATGAATTGTATTTAGACCACCTTCAAATAACAGCTTCAAAATAAAGGCTAATCAACACAAGGAAAAAATGTTTACCACTTGTTCCTACACGTATTAAACATAGGAACTAAAGATACATAAAGCCAGCAGGAGAGACCTCTCTTATACAACCTTATAATGCAGTTCACTGTTAGATTTGTATGAATAATAACACATTTATGGGACACGTTAAACTTCACAAAGCACTTTGTTCACAACCCTGTAATATTATCCCCATTTTGCAGATGAAGATACTGATACTCCAAGCAGTTAAGTGATTTAAGCTCACACTGACAGCAAATGTCAGGGCCAGGTTTTGAATCTAAGAATTTCTGACTCCACATCTAGTTCTTGTTTCACTAAATTGTACTGCCTCTGTGATTCAAATCATGCCTTCCTTACCCACTGCCCAAATATAATTCCATAAAGTAAAACAATATATAACATAGTTCATTGTTAGGATGACTGTTCTCTACCCTGACGCTAATATTATAAAAGGGTGCTGTTGTCCCTGAAGTCAAAAAAGGCCTTCGTTTTCACCCCTTGAGGCACAGAGAAAGAATTTTACATTTAACAAAATGTTATTTTGACAAGGGATTTTCCAGTCATGTGTCCAATATAACAGTTAGACAAACAAGTGACACCATATGTTCTGAACCATAAAATGGAGATAAACGGAGATAATTTTCATTGTACCTCAAAACCCCATTAACAATGTCCAACTTTCAGATTCAGTTTACCTTTTAATTGAGGCAATTTAATTTGGCCATTTTAACCTACAGGCTAATTTTGGTCTTAGGAAAGATTTCAGAAGTCTCACATCAGTACAGTTTCTATATAGTAGTCTTCTGTACTGCTCAAGTCATATTTTTCAAGGATGTATCATGACTTCCCATCTGTGAAAATAAAAACTGGTGCCTCCTGCACGTGGCAGGAGGGTTGGGCAGGAACATGCTGTTTGGTTGCTACAGTTCTCTATGTTGGTTGCTAAGCTACTTACATGAAAAAGCAAATGAGTTTTGGGGACTGGAAGTTAATTGTTCTTGTTAACGATGTTGTACTTGACATATTTCAATCCCTGAAATAATTGCTTTAATTATGCTTTACGTTTTTAACAAACACATATAAATATTGCATTGTAAAACTGTTGTGAAAATGAAGGCAATGTGTGATATTGAACCAATTATATGCCTTTGTTTTGTGATTTCTGATGCAATTGCTGCTTAAAAGACAGCGTCCCTTCGCAGAGCTTTTAAAACTTGATACTTCATCTCCAAGGAGCATCCAACACAGATTTCCATAAGTTACTGTCAAATGATAGCAAATTTAATTTAATGATTTTCTTAATAGAGTTAATACTTTTTCAGAACAGCCTAGGAAGTGATGAGTCATTTCTTACAAATCTTCCTGATGGTCACGGAGCAGCCTTAGGACCTTCAACTCCTCGGCTTTCTCTTGTAGTTCTAGACTTTTAAAATTCCAGATTATGGAAAGACTCTCATGTTCCCTTCCTGAAACTGTGGCTATTTCATCTGTTGTGTTTGAAAATTTCCCTGAACCAACTCAGAAAACAGACAAGAACTTTGGTTGTTGTGTCTGTATAGAACGAAGTAAAAGCTTCCTATGAGGGAAATGCCAGTTTGAAACTCACAGAATTGCCTCAGCTCTTCCATCATCAACATTATGAAGGCCTGGTGGCCATTGGATGTTTCATGATACCCCCCGGTAGGCCTACTTATAAGAAACTCAGAAAAGTAAGGGTGATTAACCTTCTCCCCAACATGGAAACACATTCAGGAAGCCACTTCTTTACTAAGATGAACAAACACTGCCTTAAGTTCTATTTCCCATAATGGATCGAAAAACAAAGACAACAGGATTGGATTTTTCCTTTGGGGATGGTGGAAAATGTTCTACTCTGTGTGAGTAATGTTGGAAGATAACGCTAATTTCACCTAAATTCCCCTTTAGAGAATTAATATAAACTAGCACCCAGCCAACATTACAGAAGAGGATTATCAAAATCTTCCAAGTCTTTTTTGTTGATCATTCACCTTACTTTCATGAAATCTGCATTTATATCCAAAGGATATTAAGAAAAAATAAAACTTTGGTATATATTGAAACCATATCTACTATAGTATATATAGTAGCTTCAAATTTCAGTGCTTGTATGTCGCTGATACCATCTCCTCAGCTCAGTTAACAAGCTAATTCAAAGTCTGTTCCAAATAGGCATGGTCGTTGTTTCTAAGTAAGACCATGTGGCTCTGAATGGACAGAAAATTTGTTGAGGCAGTTTTCTGTCACTGTAATGGATAGATCTAGAAAATTTAAAAAGACTCACTCTATTTTCTACATTGAAGGAAGAGAAACTAATAAAATATCATTTCATTTCACCATTTATGTCTGCAGATGTTTTAGCATTCATTTCAACTAATGTTTTATTTCACTATCTGCCGCCCAGCCCTATGCTAGATGCTATGGGGAGTACAGCTGAAGCATAAGATATCGTCCCTCCCCCTCAAGGAGCTTACATTCTAGTCGGGCTTCTCTCTCTCTCTCTGTCTTTCTCTCTCTCTCTCTCTCTCTCTCTCTCTCTCTCTCTCTCTCTCTCTCACACACACACACACACACACACACACACACACACACACACCCCCCAAAGACCAGTGCAAAAGAATATCAATCTACCGCTCAGCTGAATATAATCTAAGGTCAAAAATACAGAGTGAAGACAAATGGCCATGAAATGGTGAGGAACAAGGTCAATGTCATTTAGACCTAATCAAAATTAAGACCATGGACTCCTTGTGGAGGCAGCAACTTTGAGAAGTCATCCATGGTGTCCTTCAGATATGACTTTACTTAAGTCCTGATTGACCTATGAGAAACCATCTTATTTTTTTATAAACACACCAACATTTTTATTTCACCTTTTCCAGTGCTCTCACAGTCTTATTGGCAAGAAATTATTCTTTGTGTCTAGCCTAAATTTACCCATGTGGCAGTTTTAAACTGCCTAGTAGACCTGTTCTCTTCTACCCATCTTTCAGGGGGAGTCCATTGTTGCCCATTCAAGTTCTTACTAGGGTAATCAGAGAGTGGCCTTACATTTCTCCATCTTTAGCTCTTTTATTTCTGCCTCCTACATTTGCATTTTTGTGAAGGGCTGACTAATTCATGGCTGGTCTGTTATGTGCTATAGCATTGAGATCTCCTTGGCCATACCTGCTCGTGCCCAGCCCACTGCCTTTGTTTCTGTGCACTGTTCGTTCTTCCTTGGATGTATCACTTGTCTCTGCTGAATTTCATTTTTTTCTACACAATGTGCCAGTTAATCAAGGTACCTGCACCTCTTTTCATCTACTTCTTTCCTCCTTCCTACCCCTCAAAAAAAGAACAAAGAAAAAAGCTTTTTTTTAAGGTATCAGCTCTTTGGTCTGTTATCCAAGTACATTAGATAAACCTTGCTCAGTAATAATCCATAGTGATGAGTAATGGCTGTTCTCTGGTGTCCTGTCTCTGCACGACACCCACATTTGGCCAGATGTAAAGACAGACATCTCCACACTCCAGCTGTAAATTGTCTGTGGAGCCTCATGGCTTCAGTGTGCAATTGCTGTCCCTTTACCAGGCCAGGATATAAGATTCTGCCCACATTATGCTCCATATTCTCAGCAGAGAATCCAATTCCACTAAATGTAGGCAGAGTCAGTCTCCCTAGGACAAAGCCAGCTCAAGGCTGCAGGGTATTTTATAGCTTGGTTGAACTGGATCCTACATAAATAACCAGCTTTCCTATGAGGCATTTCTGAACACAAAACCAGAACAGTTTATATAACTGGAAAAAAGTGTGACTTTCTAAGGATTTAAGCATGTATGGTTTTAAACACATACAAAAATGCAGTAATGTGATAGATATAGTTAAAAAGTGCACTCATCCATACCATGCCAAATGAAGTATTTCTTTCCCTTTTCCTTTCTCCCCTCTTTTCTTCCCTTTCCCCAACCTTGAAACAGTGTTTCTTTGGTATTGGCTTAATTTGAGTTTTTTTTTTTTAAACAGCATTTGCATGTTGTCAGATTGCAAGACTCAAATGATATCATTTGGAAACAACCAATCCTTGTTCACAATTGTGCATGTGTTAAGGCACAGTAACCATTAAATTGCCTCCACATTTCCTACCCATTTGGTAGACCCATAGTTAACAAGTATTAATCTTGACTTTCTTTAATGCCATTTATTCCTATGCACAGGAAGAATCCTTCGGATGAATGAGTGAATGAATGAATGAGAATCATCCCAAACTAGTTTTTTTTTCCTTCCAAAAGCCAGGACTGTGGGCAGCTGAAGTCCCAGGTTGCAGTTCTTTATTCGAGGGCCACCCCTCCCTCCCCCCAGTCACCACACATGAGTTCCAAGAAACACATCTGAGGATCTCAATTCAAGGCCATTTGGAAAAGTGTCTTAAACCACTAAATGTTCAAACTGAAAACTAGTCTACTACCTCTCTAGTTAGTAATTAAAAGTGATTCCCACTGTCAGATGGCTAGACCTGCCCCTGAGCCTGGGTCTGGCATAGTTACATAGAGTGTGTTTCCACTACTGTCTTCCTAAGAAAGGATTACTCTTAGTCTAAACAGGGTCCTGATTTTGAGAATGTGCTGGCTGCTTCTGGGAATCATAAACCTAGGTTTATGTTTCTGATGCTTGGAGAGTGTTGGGCTTTTGTTTTGTTTTGTTTTCAATAAAATATTTGGCTCAATTAATTCAGAGGATTGAAGCCTAAGCAGCAGTTGGCCCTGTTGCCAGCTTTCAGCTCCTCTGATATGATTTTCCCTTGTTTTCCCAGAAAACCAGGATAAGACAGCTCTGGCTAGAGTGGGTTCTGGCTGTTTGGGATGGACATATTCCTTACCAGCAATGGATCATCTTCTCCTCTGGGGAGGCCCTACATTTCTTTAAGCAAATTGATGCCCACAGCTCTCATCATCACCCTGGCTAGAATCTAACTCAGCATCCTTCTCTGGCATTGTTATTTTTCTTTGGCACAAGTTTTGTTCCTGAAATACCAAACAAAGAATTAACATTGCATTTCAAAAAAAAAGTTCCACTTGAACATTCGTTTCTAAAAAACAGTAAATAGGAAATGTGATACTAACATCCATTGGTCTCTACCTTAATTAATTCCCAGCACCCCACTGGTTGCTGAGTTTACAGTGTAAAATTTCCCCTCATACTTGGATACTCAAGGTTGCCATGGAAATATGATAAAAGGACAGTCGAGAGCTAGAATATAAAGGAGCTGATTTATTGGGTAAAAATAAACTTGCTCGAGGGAAATACCCTGGAGGGGGAATTCAGGACAGTAGTGCCGAAAGAGTTTGGCAAATTTTAAAATAACTGCTTCTTGAAGAGGAACCATTTTTCCTTTCCCCTTGGTTCTCCCTGGAGAAATCCAGAGTCTGGTGATGAATGGACAGGTGAAATTAGGTGTTTCTAAGCAACAGACCATTATAGCTCCTAACTGGCCTCCTGACTGAATCAGAACAGACTTCCTCCTAGATAGATTGGAATAGTACTAAAGATATATGATAGGTTTGTTTAACATGGCAGTGCCCACCCCATTTCTGACAAAGCCAGCCTGGTACTGTGAAGCCACTGGGAGGGGACAGGAATTCAATAACATTGTGCTCGTATAAGGAGGAGAGATTTTGAGTCTCATGGTTGTGATTTTCCTGGACAGAGGCTCTGGAATGATCAACATTGCCTCAGGCAATATATGTATCCAGTACAGTTTAGACTTTGCCCAGACCCCCCATATTAACATTAATATGGTATCCCTAAGGCTGGCACCTAAAAAAAAAATCTTCCTTTCAGCATTCTGAGTAGCATTTGAGTCTTGTGTTTGAAATGGATTCATTTTGAGCACTGACCCTCCCCACCCCCGCACCCATCACCAGCCTTGTTTGTGGCCTGTATTTTGTTTTGAGTATTTGTTACTTCCCTCTGTGTCGCAAGGCTCACTTCTCTGCAGCTTTTCTGTGACTTCCCAGCTGTCCTGTTATTTCCCACCTCATGCTTTTCTTTTCAGCTGAACCTTATTCACAGTGAAATCAGTAATTTAGCCGGCTTTGAGGTGGAGGCCATTATCAATCCTACCAATGCTGACATTGACCTTAAAGATGACCTAGGTAATTGGGGGAATGGGTTTGGCACAACCAGCTGTCAGATGGAAAACTATGGAACCCAGAATTTAGCTATTTAACAACTTTTTTCTGTAAAATAGTTTAACCCAAATTCCCAAATCCTAGGCTGATGTTTGAGCCTGCATAGCTGTGTCCAGCTTACACCAACCTTAGCCCAGGTATAAGGGACTCAGTACATATCATTGATTCTGATTGGCATCTTCTCACCTGATTGCAGATACATTTATATCTAAATTCTTTTCCATAATGATCAAACTGACTGTTGGCTTCTGGGGGTGGGGGGAGGTGGGATTTTTTTTTAACTGACTGAAATACTCAGGTAACAACAAAATGAGAATTTCTCCATTCTAACCTTCATTACATATTATATTCAGACTAAGCCTGGAAATAATTGAAGAGTAGAAGAGAATAATATAATATGGCTACAAATTGTCATGCTGGCTTTAATTAGCAAACAAATTGATTTTCTCAACATTTATTTGCCTTCACTGCATTGTCTTTTACATTGGAAAACAGTATAATAATAAATGCCACCTACTTAGAGCACACTGTGGTATCAAAGAGTGCATTTGATTCAACAAATTATATGCAAGGCCCTGCTTTAGATACTGGAAATACAGAGAAAAGAAAGAAGAGTGAGTGTCCCTCCACCCTACCCACCTCGCAGCTCAGGCTCCTGAGGGGATACAACACATACACGAGTGAGTAATGAAAAGTAACTTCAAGTTGGGGGAAGTCAGAAAGGCCTCATGTAGCAGGGGTTCCCTGACCTCTGCTTTAGAGAAAGTGGACCAAAGTACGAAGATAGGAATTCAGTCTCTTGATTGATAAATTACTTTGTGAAGAGAAAACATCTGTGCTAGAGCTCCACCTAACACCATAGACCAGACAAGACATCTGTGAGGGAACATAGACGGGTCTATGCGTATCATCCCCATGCTTAGAAACACATCTTAGCCTTCACTGATAGGTGATAGGTTATTAGCAACACCTCTGCTCCCCCAGCAGCAGTTTGTGGGAGTGAAGATGGCTTGCCTTCTCCCTCTAGCTTTGTGTGTGGTATTTCTAATACATCGAAAGTCCTCAAAGGAACTCTTTTCCAGTAAATGCTAATTTAGGAATTCATTTTAGTACAGCGCTGAATACCTATTAGGTTTTCTTTTTATTTCTGCTTTTATAAAGCATCAGCTTTCCTTAATGGAAGAATAATTACATTCTACTGTTCAGGTATTGTGCATAAACATTTTTGCAAAGTATGGGAGTAGACAAATCTACAAATGTATACTAAGCCTAACCCCATTTCAAATATTTGTATTTTACATAACTTAGCCAGATATTATTTTCAATGAAAAGACAACCAAAGGGAGAGGAAAAGTGGTACCGATAGAGTATATCTTAAAAATGCAAAATACATTAAAGCAGAATTGGCTTAAATAAGTGGTAGGCTTGAAAAATATATTCCACTCCATTGGAGAAGGGGGAAAATTACCAGTTCTCTACACATAAATATACTGTTTTCTCAGTTTAAAAGAGAGGTGCCTTGAAGGTAGACAAGATGATAAATGTCACTAGGATAAAAATTAAGGCCTGTGAGTTTATTGCTGCTGACAAAATGGAGAAACTCGTTATTTTGGTTGGCCTGATGATCCGCAATTAAAAAAAAAACATGCCATATTTTAGTATCCTTCTCAGTGGGGTGCCAGTTTTATAGGTTTCTGCAAAGTGAAAGGGGTGTTAGCCATTTTTTTAAAAGCTTTGGAAATGATCTCATGTGATTTTTTCAGACCTGTCATTCAGACATTTAATTGAAACATGTCACATTTGATATCCCTCCTCCTCTCACCCCCATCCACACGTGCACACACATCTTGGAGTACCGTTTTGGCTCATACTTTGGAATCCACCAGGTAGGTCCACACTTCCATTGGTGCGTTAGTGAATGTACAGCCTATGCGTGGGTCTCAGTCCAACCCAGTTGATCTACATTTGTTTACCTGTTATAGTTGCAAGTTGTACAGGCTGATATTGCCACGATCGACAGTGATGCTGTCGTTCACCCGACAAACTCTGACTTCTACAGCGGTGGTGAAGTAGGTAATGGAAAGCCCAGTGCTGCGGAGTTTGTGTGTGTGCATGGGCCATCAGCCACAAAAGCTTGATCGTTCTGATAGCTATGCAGGGCTGCATTCATCTTGCACTTCCAGCAGTCCTGACTCATGGGGTCTTAAAAGTGAAATAACCTTCCTCCAAAGTCCCCTGGTCATAGCTCTAAACTGTGTTCCCTAGGCTCAATGTAAAAGGCAAAAAGACCAGTGGTGATGGGCCATGCAGCCATCAAGTGGATGCTTCTGGTTGAGGAATCTGGCTTTTGCAACACAAGTTCCCCCCTTAAAATTTTGCAGGTGATCCCCACCCATAATTATGACCATTGGGGATCGTGTCACATGGACTCACTCTCTGGCAGAGGCATGCCATAAGAATGACCGCTTTTTTTAAAACCTGAATAAAGCTTTCAGAATGCATTCACAATATCATCATAGTGAATTAGAAGAGAAAAAACTCAATCATCTAATTATTAGTATAATTTTTCTACATGAAACAGTTTGTTTTAATCACCGAATTGATTCGTTTTTATCTTCCATCAACCTTTTACTGGGTTAATAAGCTATTTTAACATCATGGAGACACCACACCTTAGACTTCACAAGAGCTAAAGGAATCAAAAGTGAATCCATAGTTCAGTGTAATATACAGATATCTCACAATGTATAGAACAGATATGGGACCAGTACCTTCCTAAAAAAATATTCATAGTTCTTTGTGTTTATAGCCCCAGTGCCTAGCATAGTACTTGGCACATCATAATAGATGCTTAATAAATAAATAAATACTTGTTGGTTGATTGATTAACATTACTGTATATTTAGCCTCTCCAAAGACTTTTCAGAACCCTAAATTCTGAAAAGGACTTTCTTATCATTTGCTAATTTAATCAATAAGCAAGTGTTTATTGAGCACCTTCTGCATACCAGGTGCTTTTCTAGGTGCTAGAAGAGTTTTCTTTGGGTTGACTGGTTCCAAAGGGTTGGAATAAATGCTCATTAGGATCCTTTCCAAATCTAAATTCTATGATCCTGTAGTTTTGTAAGTGTATTAAATTGCCTTATAGTGAGGGTTACCTGTATAGAAATGCTAATACAGTATATCATGTGGAAATACGAGGTTGTAGGCTCAAAGATACAGCGCCCAAAATGTAAAACAAAGAATGTTACCGAATACCTATATGTCAACTTATATTAAAGGTGGCCAAAGATGACGAGGCCTTCAGACCCATTTAATACTGTCCCCAAAATGGCTATAATCCTGCAGTCTATAGCAGTCCTATTTTTTTTCACTATTACTGAAGAAAACATAGTATTTGTAGAGTGTCTCCATAGATCATTGTTCCATTGTGTAATTCAAGTTAGTTAATCCCATAGATTCTGGTTTCTAATGCAGCATCTAGGAAGAAAATATTAAGCAGAGTCTGGATAAGCTGAGGCTATCATGCCAAAATTAGTTCTAACAACTAAAATAAACTGAAATCCAAGTATCAAAAGAGGCAGGAGCTTCACTCCTCACTTGACCAAATGAAAATGTGATGAGCAGGAAAAGGTCTTTTATGAATAACAAAACAATTTAATAGTAAATTTTACAAAATTGAGAACTGTGTACTCCTTCCATAGTAACTAACCTGTCTTTTTAACCTGTACCCAAAGACAGGGCCTCTATAGACACATGATACCTACTAAATATGCTTTGGACCTGAAAGGCCACCTTCTGAATTACCAGTTGCTCTGAGACCTCCTTTGAACTGTGGTCTTTTGATTCAAAAGTTGAAGGGACCCCTTGAGAATGAGATTGTTGAAATTCTTCCCAGACAAGGATAATTCCAAACAACCCTAGGGAAGACAAGAGTTCCCTACATTCTTTCCTGACACCCACCTCACAGTATGATGTGATACCTCTGTGGCCAGGTGACACAAAAGCCAAAGGAAACCACGTTAACCCTTAATGGAACTAGTTTTCTTGAATCATTAATTGAAACACTGGCAAAACAATGGTGTCAGTGATACCTTCCATTCAATAGTTTTCTGTTTTCTCAAGAGTACCTTTACCTTCACATACAAGTGCAGTCTCACAATTAGACAAATGAGGAAGTAGGCCCAGAGAATTTGAAAGACTTGCTAAAGGTCACATAGTTGGTTGATAATAGAGCCAGGGGTAGAATATGCCAGCATGGGGCTGTTTTTAGGAGTGATACCTGGTGAACCAATTTAAACCAGATCCAAACTTTATTTCCACCAAACCTGACCTAAACTTATACCCCATTTGGGTCTAGTGTCTGCTTTGAAGTGAGCTTCTTTAAGAGAAACCCCTGCCTGATAATCTAATTTCTCACCATTGGTAATAAATTCCCAGGTCCCATGACTGCTGGAAGAAGAAATGAACCTGCACGAATGCTTAGCTTCTGATGATTAACTTTGATCACCTAAAGTTCTTTCTAACAGTGGAATTTACCACAGGCATAAAGCCTCAAGTCATTTAGGCCAAAATTCTTTCTTAGGCTGTTCTAAGCACTGTAATACTTATTATGCCTGCTTTGTAAGCATGAGATAATGCTCTTATTCTCATGAGAGTAACACATAGTTATGCTTGGGAGAAAATAAGCCAATTGCTTTACCATTAACCCTGATATTAGACTAAAGAAGCAAATGTTCTTTGTTAAGAATTTTAACTAGGGGAAATGTCTTCATCTTATTAAAAAAAAAATACAAATGCATTCATGCATGCATAGTTATGTATAGGATCAAAGTGGGCCTTGGTTTTGTGTCCACAATTTTGGGTAGAATTCAGACATCACTAACACTTAATCTAAGAGTAATTTAATTTTAGTTTCCTTTCCAATTAAAAAAATAGGGCAATTTGTTAAGTAATTTAATTCATTGAGTAGAATATTGATAATAAACCATATCTGCTTAAGAAATAGTTGTAGCATGCTATTCTTAACATTTTCTAGTCTAGTGTGTTAGTTAATAGATACAGTTAGAGAATTTGAATTTTATTAATTTACCGTAGAATGCTTCTTCTCCACTCAAATCAAGCTAAAGTGTAAGGTGAAAGTAGTACTGTGCTATAATAATAATAATAGCTCACATTTATATAGCTTTTATAAGCTTTGCAATATATTTTGCATGTATTATCTGAAGTGAAAGCAGTGATACAATCATTCTAGATATTAGTGAATGGAGAATCAAGGCTATGGTTTGCATCTTTCGTTTCCATAGCGGCCTTGCCTCAATTCTCTGGTCATTTCAAGCCTGCACTATGTAAGTGCTTTTCCCTTATTCTCTGCTATTCATTGCTACCGTTGTCAGATGTCACGTATAAATCAGATTTCCTGCCACTTGAGTTTAAGATCAGTGGAGCTCAGAAATCTGTATTGGGTAGTGGCTTTTGCCTCATGATCTCTGCCATCGAAACACCCTATTGCCCCTTCTGAACTTTAGACTGTAGAGGGAAAGACTGGATTTCACATAAAGAATCTTAAAATGGACACCTCTCTCTGAAAGTCAGCCCAGGACCAGGTTAACACCTTAATGTCTCTGCCTTAAGGAGAGTTGACTGGGATTTGATTATCACCGTTTCAGTACTCACAGCAGTGCTTGCAGATTTCCAGGTCAGGACTCTGCTAACATAACTGTAGCTTTAACCCCAAATTCTATTTGTACTGAAGCCATTTGTCTTTTTATTTTTTTCATCCATGCTGGGAGTTTTTCACCCATGCAGTCCACCCATTTTTGGGATGTGAACTCCATGTGAATAAGGCAGATTCCTTTAAAACATCTAATACTTGTTTTTGTAGCATATATTCAAAGCAAATTTGAGGTAATTCATTCCAGTGCCTCAAAAGCAAATCACCACAAACTTGTGTTATGTATATCATGATTTTTTTTTCCAAGTAAAAGCATAAGTAAGTTATTTAAAAGGGTGTACTTCAGCCTCACTTCGGGAAAGTAACTTTAAGATGTGCAAAACAGGAATCAGAGCTTTTAAAAAAAAAAGCCAACCTCTTTTCAGTCAGAAAAGTTCAGTATTATTTGCCAAAATCTGTTGTTTTTTCTAGTTGTCCATCAGAACAATGCTATGGACCAGTTCTAAATACTTAACATTAGATTGTTCTGTGAGTTTGTATTTCCATTTAGAAAAACATCCCCCAGTAGAACGTAAAGTCGGAAGGGACATCACACGTTGTCTATTTTAATCTTCCTCCCTCATAGAGTGGAAGAGCCAGGATTTGAACCTAGGACCTCTGGTTCCAAATCCTGTGCTCTTTGCACTACTGTGTTTTTCCAGTTGATTTTTTAACAAACAAGTGAACAGATTTGCTAGTTACTATTTTTATGTTTTGAGCCTGCATTGTTGAACATTCAGTAATCATTCCAATCCATCATCAAGCATTTTTCAAGTACCTGCTATTTGTACAGAACTATTTGTCTTTTTATTTTTTTCATGCATGCTGGGAGTTTTTTACCCATGCAGTCCACCCATTTTTGAGATGTGAACCCCATATGAATAAGGTAGATTTCTTTAAAACATTCAATCCTCGTTTTTGTAGCATGTACCCAAACCAAATTTGGAATAATTCATTACAGTACCTTACAGTACAGTACAGTATGCTTTTGAGCAAATCACCACAAACTTGTGTTATGTATATCATGGGACTGTGTTAAGTGCTAGGAATGCAAAAAGTCTATATATGATAGAACATCTTTAAGCTCTGTTTCTTTCTTTGCTCATCTTTACATACAACAATTGGGGGTCATTCGTATAATTTAGGAAATCTTGTCTGGGGCCATTTTTGTATTTGACTATGATGACAGAACTGCAAAATAAGAACTAAGTCATTTAATAATTGGTGGCCATGAGTTGATAAAAACCCTTGATGACTCCCACCAAACGTTGGAGTGCTCTCTTTTTGTTCTAGGTTCAGTGACAGAAGAAGTTGGACGTTTGGTGGAAGAATGATAGGATTCTTTAAAGACCTTCTTATTTTAAGGAAGGAGGGGCAGTGGGGAGAATTTAATCTTTCTCAGAGAAGCTCAGGTGGGAGAATGCCTTCCGGTTTGGTTTCTAGCCCTGTGTAGCTTCTTTTCTGACAAAAACAAAACAAATAGGAGCAGGTCCACACAAAAAGGTCCCAGTTCTCTTGGCCTCTTGTTGGGCATCTTTGAGACCAGCCAGAATTAGACTCACTGATACCTGAGTCAGGGTCCAACAGAGACAGGAAAAGCAAGAGACAATGTGAAAGGTGCCCATTGGCTATTTGGGAATGGCTTTGAAGTTTTACATTAACAAAACTAACATTTAGTTCCTATTTTGCAGTCCTTCCAAAATTGAGTGGGTCAAATTGTTTTGTAATTGGCATGGTAGCTTGACGTGCTACCATGCTTGTGAGGGCCCAAGTGATGAGGTTTAGAATCTAACCAGACACTGTCCTTGTTTAGGGAATACCCTGGAGAAGAAAGGTGGCAAGGAATTTGTGGAAGCAGTGTTAGAGCTTCGGAAAAAAAATGGTCCATTGGACATCGCTGGAGGTAAGACTAAAGCAACATTGCCAATTTCTAGGTTTGGTTCTTGCTCCACCTGGGCACATTTCTGAGCTGTGCCATCTTTTAATCCTCACAAAACACTGTTACGGAAGCCATCCTGCATGATTACTTTAGAGTCTCAAAATGAAAATTACAATATGACATCCATCCCATCCATGCAATGGAGTGAAGTTGAAGAGCTGTTACCTTTACAAAACAGAATTTTATTGTAGGCATAGAGTCCAAACTTAAAATCTATCAAATCACCTTTAAAAATATGATTACTCAAAACAGTTCATCAGTTTTTGTAGGTCTAAGATTCTGGAATTTCAAAACAAAGAAAAGAACACTGCACACATAAGCACTGATAAATTACAAATGGCAATATTTAAACCATCTGTAAAGTTGCTGATAAATGTTATAAATTAAAAATCCTCATTCAGCCACCTCTATTTATAATTGCAAAAAATAAATAAAATCAGTTCTGATTTGCCAGTTAAACTCTCCCAGAACGAAAGGAAAAGGGAAAAGCTTAATTTTGAACTGCAGGCAAAACTTTTCATTAACTGCTTTAACTTTTTTTCTGGTCCTTAAAAAATTCCCTATCCAGGCCAATTTAAAATCTGAAGTTGGAAGAAAATGTAGTTGAGTATACAGATCAGTGCAAATTTTAATCCATATTGATGATGGCAGAGTACAATGTCACCCAAGTTGCTGGGTGTGAATGTACACGAAATGATAGCTCTAGTACTAGCAAGCCAGTTGCAACTAGGCCACTCTTCTCTCTTGTCCAGAATTCTGTGGTCTTACTATTTCTGACAATGTCAGATCCTTATGCCTTCTATGGTTATGTAGGACCAAAGCTCATCAGGATGAGATGGTGGTGGGATTCCTTCAGATGGTCTGAATATTTGTAGCATGAAGCATTAGGCAATATTTTGCCCACAGATTTGGTGATGATAGAACCAGTTCTACCCTTTTTTACTGCCAGAGGAAATGAGACACTATGTTGGGCCTCATGAAGTTCTCAAGTCCATCCAGTTGAGAAAGCCAACCTACTACAGACTCACGTGTAAAGACACAAAGGTTCAAAGTAGACTACAGAATGTCAGTTAGGATCCCAGAGACTGTCAGATTTAACTCTTCTATCTTACAGTAGAAAGCCAAGTCCCAAATAGGGAAAGTGGCTATACAAAGGCTATAACCATGGCTAACAAAGGAGTAGAAGATATGGTCCCAGCCCTTGGAACTTGCAGATTGGTTGGGAAGAGGACGCCTGCACTTTATGAAATGATCTGAGAACGAACATGATAGCTGGCTGTGTACCAAAAGTTTAGTTGTAGGTCATTTGTCTGGATCTCAGAACACATTTTCTGATAGAAATGTTGTTTGATGTGCCAGTTTGCTTCCTAAGCTAGTCTACAAAAGCACTTTGAACCCGTAAGATAGGCCTGTCAGGGGTGGGGAACCTGCAGCCTCAAGGCCACATGTGGCCTTCTAGGTCCTTGGGTGCGGTCTTTTGACTGAGTCAAGTTTTACAGAACAAATCCTTTTATTGAGGGGATTTGTTCTATGAAGTTAGGATTCAGTCAAAGAGCTGCGCTCAAGGACCCAGGAGGCCACATGTGGCCTTGAGGCTGCAGGTTACCCACCCCTGAGATAGGTGAACAGTGACACGATCATATCAGTAAGCTCAATCACCATTCTACACATTAGTTTTTAGTTTCAATTCCACAGACCCTCAATAGGAAAGACTTTCTGATTAAAGAGCTTTCCCTTCCCTACCAGTGCCTCAAGCACCAAAATCCACACGTAAGAAAGAAAACCTTCCCCACTTCCTCATCAGGCTGGGCCAGGACTTCCGGGACATAGTCTTTATCAGTGACTTTTGGGCAGCAGGGAATTCTGGGTGTTCATAAGTCAGGCATGGCCAGTTTAATCAAGTGTTTGTTTATAATCATTTCACTGTAATAACATCATTAAGCATCTGTATATTTCCATTTGTTTATAATCATTTATTTAGTCATATTTAATCACCCAGGTCTCATTCCTAGGTGCATAGAAGGGTCCTAAATCTTTGGGAGAGGATTCTTCATGATTAGTTAAGATGAGAAAGGAAGGAAGGATCTTTAAAAGAGACATATCATTGAGCATTCTGTTAAAATGAAATAATCCTACCTAAAGCACACTGATTAATTCCTTCAAAACTAAATAGCATTATTTAGTTGTGTGAACTCTCAAGACCTTCCCTAATAAAGCCAATGAAGCAGGATACTAGGGTATTTGTTAAACTCAGTAAATAAACCAAAGTTTTCCTAATGTGTCTGTATTGACATAACAGGGAAATTTATTGATCACACCTAATGATTTTTCAAATGAACCCATTGGCAGCAAAAGGAACCAGCGGATACAACCACTTTGAACACCGAAAGGGGTTATTAGTCTGGCATATTCAGTTCACTGTGGTTGGCCCTGAATAACTATTCTTTATAGCAAGGGGATTACCCTACAATAATGGAGCCCATTCCTGGCAGCAGCTCAGTGAATACTGAATGCCAAGTTTCCAAGGCTGTGCCTTGGCTGGTCAGTGCAGTTGTAAATGACTATAACTAAACATATGTTTTACCACCATGGGAACCGAGGATACAAATGCAAGTACCTTAAAAGTGCTCTTGTTCCTTCTTCACCCTCCTGACTTCAAAGAACTAGCATAATTTTTAAATAGGTGTACAGTGATTTACCATTGATATAGCCCTTTCACATGCATTATCCCCCTTGACTGGCTCAACGGTTTTTGTGAGGGAGCCAGGGCAGTGTGATCATCCCTGTTTTACTGAGGAGGAAATAGGATGAAAGAGAGGACAGAGACATCAATCCAAGGTTACTTCTAGTAGGTACAGGAGGCAGGATTAGAACCCAGGTCTTTTGATCCCTAGTTAATAGCAGTTATTCCATGACACCCTATTTGCACGTGGTTTGAATTTAAGGTTGAGTTGTTTTGTTGTTCTTATTTTTAGCCCCATGCACACATGTAAATTGTTTTTTTATTTGCAAATGGATGGGAGCTAAAGGTCTGGGTTCTTCTTCCCACCAGCGGCTGTCAGTGCAGGCCATGGCTTGCCTGCCAAGTTTGTGATCCACTGTAACAGTCCAATATGGGGCTCTGACAAGTGCGAAGAGCTTCTGGAAAAGACGGTGAAGAACTGTTTGGCCTTGGCAGATGACAAGAAGCTGAAATCAATTGCATTTCCATCAATTGGCAGTGGCCGGTAAGAGATCCCACCAGTCCAAATATTTGTGCCGAAGATAATTCTCAAGGAATGTATTCATTTATCCAATTATTGAGGGATTAATGTGGATGCTCAGCTGGGTGATTAGAGGCAAAAATGAGTAAGGCTAGTTCTTCATCTTCATGTGGTTCATAGTCTAGTTGAAGAGATAAGATGCAAAAAGTTACATAATTCAGTTTAATTTCATCCAATAAATAATTACTTAGTCCTTATATCTGGGCCCTGTGCTGGGTACTAAAAATACAGATTTAAAATAAGATGTGGTCCTGCTCTTCCAGGAACTTCCAATCTAGTAGAAGTTCAGGTCATGTACACATAACTGTAGTGCAAATCAGGTTTTGATAAACATGGAGGAGAGATTAAATAGAAGCCTAGGATGTTTAAGGATTTAAGGAAAGAATAATCACTTCTAACTGGGGAACGAGAGGAATGGATTGGGGAAGGCTTTATGGAGGAAGTAGTACCCAAGCTGGACCTTGAAAATAGAAGGATTTAAGTAGATGGAGATGTATGGGGAGTTTTCTCTAGGCCTGAGGGATAGCATCCTCAAAGGCACAGAGGTGGGAAAGGGAAGGATGAAATTGAGGAGCACTGAGTGGTCAAATCTGGCCAAATGATAGGCTATGCAGAGTGAAAGACAAAACTAAAAAGGCAGGTTGGAGACTGATTGTAAAGGGCTTTAAATGCCTAGCTGCGAGTTTGACTGGAGAGGGTCAGACTGGAGACCGCCTCATTCTGTAAACATCTTCTCACTTTTTTGTCTTGCTGTCCCCCTCAATGACCTAAGGGTCATCTTCTTGGAACATGGTCCAGCTGTGCAAGGATCCTCCACTAAAGGCAGAATTGAAAGCTAATTCTGTTTACCTGCCATATGATATTATCTGGTAGATGGTGGAATCTTTGTTTGCAGTATTTTGGGACCTTGCAGGTCACCTAATTCAGCTTTTGTAGATGAGGAAACTGGGGCCCAGAGAAGTTCAGTGACCTGCCCACGTCACCCAGTAAATGAGCATAGCTGGGATTCAGATTGAGGCCCTCTCATTTGAGAGCTTTGTTTTTCCCAGTCAACTACATTGCCTAATTTACATTGGCGATGTATTCTACTTTTTTCAGTGGGCTATTTTGCTCTGCACATATTAAAAACTCTCAGTATTATCTAACTGAGCATGATCTAAAAAAACATGGATGTAGATATCACTACATTTAGGAGCCCTTTCAGTTGAGAAGAAAAGTGACTGTGCCTTATAAGATAGGAGGCAGTCAACAAGCTTCTGGTAGAATACCCTTTATTTGCAATTAAGGAGAATTACTGCATGTAACATAGGCGCAGGCCCAGAGTAGATTTAGAATCACTTTCTACAAACCAGTCTTGTAGAAGTCTAAAGTAATTGTGCCTCTAAAGTCTGTTCTTTATCACTGAATTCACTGTGTTACCTTTGATAAATGAGTCAACTTCTCTGCCTCTTGGTTTATTTATCAGTAAGTGAGATTAATAGGGTTTACCTTGCTCATAGAAGTATTATGAGGCTCCATTAATTAGTGTTTATTATGCACTTTGATATACGCTGATAAAAGGTGTTTCAGACGTGAGAGGTAATATTATTCTTTATTGGTAGCAGTATTTTTTTCCTTTAGCTATTGAGAAAGCTTTTAATTGAATTATGAAAATTAATTCCCATAAAAGTACATCTGTTATTTCAAGCATATTTACATTTTTCATGGAGTAAAACATTTTTTAAAAATAATAAATTGAAAAACTTTTAAGATCTACAAGTGCCGAAGGCACCACATGCACACAGCTGTTCTGTTACAGACATCTGTCAAGCAGACATCACCTTATAAAGCCATGTAAACAGTTTCATTCCCTTTCATGACTCAAGAATGGGATTACACCAGAGCTGTTCAAATAAATCATGTTGGGTTTTAGTAGGGGAAATAAAAAAGCTTGTTTGTGGCATTCAGTGTCTCCAGCATAAAAGTCATGTTGGGATTTAAAAAAAATTAAGTCCAGCATGCTATAGGAAAGGCCTGGCGATGGCATTCTCATGTAACGGTATTTCGATATCCACAGCCTCCCGCAGCTGTAACAATCACAATACTGCATGCATTGGTGTGTATTCCATACTGGACATTTGCCTCAAATGATTTCTTTTAAAATGTGCTTTGGATAAATAAAGCCCAACATTGTAACATGGGATGCAGGAAACTACCTTTGGCATCTAGACATCTTGTTTCCAGCCTGTTAGACCACAATATGTATTGAACCTCAACTCCATGCAAAGTCTTCCTGGGCTCTGGTTGACATTAAGAGTGTGCACACAATCTCCCAGGAGAAAAAAACAGAGTCAATTTGCTCTCTTCTAGTTAGGGGATTTTGCACGAACATTTCTTGAATTTATGATTCTGAGAAAGCCAGTTTAGGTAGGACTCTATTCCCCTTTCCATTTGGCAAGTGCAGGCCCTGCAGTCATTTGCATGGTAGGCTCTCCAAGCCTTTTGAGCAGGCAAAGACTGGGTGGCAGGAGGAAACACTTTGGAATTCCTTCACCCAGTAAGCTCAGGGTTATAGCTAGTAGGCCTCTCCCTTGTGTCTTTGGCATTTGGTCCTAGAAGAAAAGCAAATTAGAGAAAAAGCAAAAAGAGATCACAGATGCAGCATCATGGCATAAAATGGGAGATAATGAATTAGCATTGTGTTGTGTTGGAAACCCTTGGTTTTGTTTGTTTGTTTGTTTTATTTTAGGCAATTGGGGTTAAGTAACTTGCCCAGGGTCACACAGGTAATAAGTGTCAAGTGTTTGGTCTGAGGCCAGATTTGAACTCAGGTCCTCCTGACTTCAGGGCCGGTGCTCTATCCACTGTGCCACCCAGCTGCCCCCGGAAACACTTTTTTTGAGACTCCACCTACCATCACTGACTATCTAGGAACTCAGGGGGCATGAGGGCATTTAACATAGCAGCTTGTTCAAGTTTCCACTATTCACTGCTTGAAAAAATATGCTTTCAGAACAGGCTCTTTGTTTTATTGCTAAATAAGGCACCTTCTCGTGAAAGCTGTGAATTTCTTAAAAGTAGCTTCAAATTCGTCCAAATGTCAGAGCAAGGCCAGGACACTGTTGAAGACATTTCAAAAGTGTAGGAATGATAATGGTAATAGGACCGTGGTCCATTTGGAAGAGCAGCAGATGCAGCACAGCTGCTCATTTCCTTTCTTAGACATCATAGTCTCATCCATCTCCTAAATGGTTAAGACAATAGAAAATGTTTCTGATTGCCACTGCCCAGCTGTACTAGAGGACACAGCAGGAAGGCAGGAATGCGTCATGGTGTAACATTTCCAGGGAAATGGCCTCCACGTTTCTGGGCCAATGAGTGTATCCTCGAGATAAAACCAGCTTAATATGTAGCCTGCATACACAGCCCCAAATCTTGATAGGTCAGACAGAACTGAAAGTAAGCACCAAATCAGGCAGGTTGACACTAAAGGACATATTTTTGATAGACCCAAGACTAGAACAGTAAAGCTGGAGGAATTTTTTTGTTGCTGTTTGGTGTGGAATTATGATTTCATCAAGGTAAGGAATTCTTGGTATAGAAACTCCACTGATTGGCAACTTTGCAGTGGATCAGAGTCAGAAAAACCTGAGTTCAAGTTATATAATAATTGTTACTCTTGTAACCTATAGTCTTAGAGAGTCGTCTGTATGCTGAAAGGTTGTAACTTGCCCATGTTCACACACCTTATATGTGTCAGAGGCCAAACTTGAACCCATGATTTTCTGACTCCCAAGGTAGTGTCCGCTAGGCCATCCTGCCTCTCCAGAGAAGTAAGCTTGGCAAATGTCTATACTTAAATGGATAAAGCCATTTAAGATCTGCTTATAAAGTACAGAAATAAAGGGGTTTGTGGACTAAGGATGATACATAAGCATCATTGCTCCATAATTGAAGGACCGATTAGTTAGGTATTTGGAAATCATATAATCTAAACTGGTTCCTTTAGAGAGAAGACCACTGAGGCCTAGAGAGAAGTGATATGTCCGGAGTCTCAAAGCAGGGATTAGAACCCTGTTCTATTATCCTGAGTGTCAGGCTTTTTCTAGGACACCAAGCTGGCTCTCATACTCAGTTGGTGGATTGTTGGGCTCTGCACTTTCTTCCTAATGCCCTGATGGTTTCATTATTCATAAGCAGTGAGTACTCTTGGAAAAAGGAGACTACCATGTATCTTAGTCTGACTCACAAAGTAGGGGCCAAAAATGCTGAGCTAGAAGTAGAGACTTTTTATTCACTTGGCCAAAATCATAATGATTAAAAAAAGTAAGATTCTTTTCATTTGCACTATATCCGTTTAACAAACTCAGCAACTGAACGTGTGCTTATAGAGCGCATTAGTTCTCTAAGTAGCTATTGTAAACAAGAGACAAAGAATAAATGATTTCTGAGATTCCATAATCCTAGGAATTAAACTGGATTCCTATCCTCATGAGACTTACCGTGTAGTTAAGAGAGACATGATGTACAGGTATAAAAAGATAACCACCAACACCAGACAGTGTGTGCTAATTACTTACTAAATGAAATAGTAAAGTAGGAATTCAGGGAAGGAAGAGATCATTGTCAGAAAAGGCTTCCTGTGTGACTTTGAGAAGCTCTTTTACTCATTTGGGCTCCAGCTTCCTTATGTGTAAAGTGAGAAGATCTGACTAGATGATCTCTTTGGGCCCTTCCAGCTCTACAATCTATCATGAAGGTGATCGTTTTGGAAACTGGACTTGCAGAATGGGGAGAGCTGGGAGGACGACAAATAGACCAGACCGTCCGGAGCAGAGAGTGTCTAAGTCTGGAACTGTAGATTGGAGCCATTTTTTTTTAAATGTGGTATAAAATGAAGCTGTACCAGTGCAGTCACAGATCCTGACTGCAAAGAAGAATAAGAAAAAGATAGGCAGTATGACATCGTAGGTAGAGAGCTGGCCTTGAAATAGGAAGAGGTAGATTCAAATCCAGTTTCTGACACGGCAGCTGTGACAGTGGGCAAGACACTGCACCTCTCCGAGTACCTCTCTCTAAGACTATGAGTGGCAGAGTAGGTGCTCATCTGTATTGAAAGGAATCACATAGCCAGTGTTTCTCCTGTGCCCAGCCCTAGCCTCACCAAAACAAAAAGAAAATGCTGACTCTCCCTGCTCTCCTACTACAGATGTTATAAAAATAATTTCATATTAAAAATCACTTTAAGCCCACCCTGGACAAAAGGGGGAGTTTCATGGTCATTTGGGGACCTCTTTCTTTTTACTTGAGTATACACATAAGGTTTCTTCTCATTGTCATGCTTCTGGAGTGTTAGTGGAGGCTTTCCCTGCAGGCTGAGAAGTGAACCAGAATATTCATGGAGCTCTTTCTTCGTCACATAGCAAGGACAGAGCAGTTTATGCCCCAGGCACAGAGAGGACCCATGAAGGAAAATTTTGCTTTCAAGATTTCAAAGATCTCACTTACTTAGTGATGGCACCAAAGTACTGAAACTCAGAATCTAATAAAAATAGCCAAATAATGCTAATAGCTGACGCTATTATTTATTGCTTTATGGCAGAATTTCTTAATTTTTTTTGTGTTGTAGGCCACTTTGGCAGTTTGCTGAAGGCTGTGGGACCCTTCTCAAAGTAATGTTTTAAAAATGCATAATGAATAAAACACATGGAATTACAAAGCAAACTAGTTATGTTAAAATAGTTATCAAATATTAAAAAAAAAACAAAACAAATTCATGAGCCCCAGATTAAGAACCCTTGCTCTAAAATTTGCGAAGTGCTATAGATACATGTGATTGGAACCTCATAACAGCCCTGTAATGTGGGGACTCTGACTATTATTATCCCCATTTTACAGAAAAGCCATGTCCAGTACATAAAACTGCCAAGATCCCCTCTATTTTTCACGTCAACGCACAGCTTTAGGTAAAGTACGTGAGTCCTTATTCGATTCCCCTCCATTTTATAATGAACGAATCTCCTCCTCTTGAAACACAACCCTCTTCAGGGCTTAGATCAGGTATCATCTCCCTAAGAGGCCTCACTTATAAGCCTGTGTGTGCTTCTTCTCAGGACAAGGTGCAATTGCTGAAGAATTGTTTTTGGTTTGAATCCTCAGCACCTAGTGCAGTTGCTGACACATAAGTGGTTAAGACATGCTTGCTGAATTACATTGAATTCAGCTTTTGAGAAAAGAAAACATTCTTGGAGAAATGGCTGCAAATAGACTTAATTCCTGACTGGCAAGGCAGTTCTCATGGACTGAAAACACTCTGGAAGTTGTTGCCTTCTGTTATCCCTCTTTGAAACAATGTGTCATTCTTTCAGGCTGCCTGGAATTACACCCCTATCTGAAAGGGTGAAAAGAATTTGTTTTTGTCATAAAAACCCATGTCGGACAGCAAGAGGGAAATGTTTACTATGAACGTGGCATACACTTGGAACATATTTCAGGAAAACTAATATGAGAATTTTCTGTTAATAAATCCTTGTTAACTTTCATTCACCAGTGCTTGCTTCGGCAGCACATATACTAAAATTGGAACAATACAGAGAAGATTAGCATGGCCCCTGCACAAGGATGACACGCAAATTCATGAAGCATTCCATATTAAAAAAAAAATTCATTCACCAGAATTCTAGGAATGACATCATATGTGTCCTTGTGGGTGGATCTATGACAGTGTTTGTTTAGTATGTCGTACATGCATGCTTGCATGTCCATACATAGGTATGGTGCTCAGAAAAATGTTCCAGAATTTAAGTTCCTAGACATAATGGACAGCTTCTGTCTTCTCTTCACCTGAGCGAGTTTCTCCAATGTTTACTGTCCTGGTTCTGTCAGACCGCAGAAACAGATAATTTTGAGGGCTTAGATTGCAAAGTAAACACTGGTAGTAGAGGAGTGGATTTAAAATAATCTCTCTCCTACTACCTCCTCTCTTTGCTCTGAGTCTTTTCCAGCGACTTGAGACAAACACCATTAAAAACACTGAGTGAGGGTCTATTAGAGATTATCCTTATGTATAGGAAGGTATTATAAGTATGTTCTTATTTTATATCAGTTTCCAGATATATCCCTTGGGACCATGTTAAGAGGCTAGGTCTACACGACCAAAATGATCTCCATTCAGTTCCCAAGCTCTTAATTTGATTGGAATGGTTCAGATGATCAAGAAGCAGAGAGGCCTAGGGTCACATTACCTGGCTGCAGGATTGTAAGTCATTCAGGGATCAGAGAGCCCTTGAGTACTTGCTATGTGCTTGTCACTGTGTCCAGACAAAGAAGTAGGTAACATAGCCTCTTACTCACATAAACATGACCTGGTTTACAAGTTCATAGATTTAGAACTGTGAGGCCATCTAGTTCATTACAGATCAGGAGCCACAACTCCCGTAGAGGTTAAATGATTTGCCCAAGGTCACGTAGATAGTAGCAAATTTGAGATTTGAACCCAGGTTCTAAGATTGCAAATCCAGCATTTTCTCCACTGTAGGGAAGATAAGACATAAGATCATTTATTTTTTTCAATAAACATTTATTAAGAACTTGTAACGTAGAGAACTGTGCTGTTAGAGAACAATACATAACAGTAGACGGCCAAGCATTGACACAGACATTGGTTTTTTTAGGACCTCCTTCAGTAGAATGAAAGCTCTTTGAGGGTAGGAGGGACTATGAGGTTTTTGTCCACGCCTCTGGCATATAGATGGGTACTTAATGAATGCCTGTTGTGTTGCTCAGCCTTCTTTTCTGCCCAGTGCCATAGCGTATGCCAGATGAAGTCAGAATAGAGATGGTCCTCCAGCTCCAGTGAGAACCACACGCCACTTTAGAAGCAGATTGTATCAGCGTAAACCAAATAAACCAGAGAATAATGGGGTGAAATCCCGTTCCCCCTCCCCATCAGCCAGGGCCCCTGCTGGGCACTGCAATCACAGCCAACAGCTTCCCCCTTCATCAAGGAGGTATTTTGAGACTCAACAGGAACCCAGACTGATCCCTACAGTGAACAGAGTTTTCTCTTCAGGCATGTGTTTCTAGAGCTCCTTCCCACATCTTTGGCTGCTACTGGGTCCATTTATGTCTGCAGTCCTGGGAAGGCTTCCCACTCCCTCCCAGTCCAGCCTGCTTGGGTTGTTCTCACAGCTGGCAAAATTAATGGAATCATTGTAACCTGATCAGGTACTCTAAGAAGCAGCTGTACTTACGGCATGAAAATAATCTTTCGTTCTTTGTGTGACACTTAAATGATCTCTTATTCAAATGGTCTCTACATGACCCTCAGCACCACTCACCCCACCCCCATGCCTATGTTAGCTTAGCTCAGGAATGGGTCTGTGTAGACCTAGTGTGATTTTGCCAAGTCCTCAGCCATGGACGACCCATGGGAATGAGAGGAGGCAGTATGGTACAGGGGAAAGAATATCCAATTGGGGTTCAGAGTCCCTGGAGTCAAGTTCCAACTCTGCTTATTCATTACCTTTGTGACCTTGGGCAAATCATTCCATCTCTTCAGGCCTCATTTTGCTCCCATACAATGAGAGGGTTGAACTGGATTAACCTAGTTCTAGTTCTAAAATTGATGATTCTATGAAGGGGAGCTTAGCTACATGTAGCCTCGCCCTAACCTTGGCCATACTCAGAATGATAAGATTTTCCACATACATTCCCATCATCACACATGGTGATATCTTTAAAATTAAATGCTTAGATGACAAAATGGAGGAAAGAAATCCTGGGAAAAGTAGATAGTTGGGCTGGCTTCTTTCATATATGCCACAGACTCTACCTTCCTATCTTAAATTTAAAATGATGTGCATTATTTTATGTTAAAATGAATCAGGAATAGAGCATACCACCTTTTTTCCCCCTTCTGTTAAAATTAGGCTAATATAATACATATCTGGAAAAAATTTGAACAGAAATGGGTATCTAAAGAAAGGGGGGGAAATCATTCTGTCCTATTACTGGGTATGTCTTTTCCATCTCTGGAGTGCTGATGGTATGTGCCAATTCATTTTCCTATTCAGCTTCCAGAACTTGTCTATACTGCCTTCTCCATACTGTGATTGTAAAACCATAGATAAAGAGCTAGAGGGAACCATGGAAATCACCTAGTCCAAACCTCTCCTCTTACACATAAGAAGACAGACACACAGGTAATGAGTGGCAGAGTCAGGATTCAAACCCAAGTCCTCTGACTACAAATCCAGCATTCTTCCTACTGTATCATGTTGCCAACCCCATGAAAACATTGCCCCAACAAAGAGAGGTCTTACTTTTCAAAATCTACCAGAGAGACTCTCCCTCCAGATGAATACTGCTCTCTTTAAAGTAGTTCTTTTGGGAGACAACATGCTGCTTATTTAATCCAGTGGCGCTGCTTTTCCCCACAACAATTCCAGATTTCCCTTTTGGGAACTGCCATCAAGGGCCCAGGGCACAGGCTTTCGAATCTTCTATGGTAGCAAATATTCCTCCTTTGAGGCTGGATCTAATTTCTGGAAATAATCAGAAGCCCCTTGGAGCCAGCCAAGTCCAATATGTGATTAAGCTTGTAAGAGTGTTTTCAGTGCAAAATGGAAGTATGACTACCAATTAATGAAATGGCTTGTAATCTGGCTATGGATGAATGGATGATTTCCTGAAGGGAAGTCCAGAAATATTTTAGGCAGTAGCAGCGTTGTTGAAATGAGTGTACAGTCTTCTAAAGAGTACATCTTAAAGAAGATAGTTCAGTTCAGTAAACATTTGTTAAGCATCTACTGTATACTAGGCCCAAGTGAGGCATCATAGTATATTGATTAGAGAGGAGGCTTTGGAACCAGGAAGACCTGGGTTTGGTCTCACTTCTGAAACACGCTAGCTGTGTGACCCTGGGCAAGTGGGTGCTCCAGGTGACTCTGGGACTAGAAGCAGCGGAGAAGCTGTTGCCTTGGTAGATTAACGAAGTCACCATTCTCACTTTTGTCTCTGTGTAACACGGGGATTCAGGAAAAAAAAAAAAAGCAGGACCCACCCTCAAGGAGATTACATTCTCCCGCACTCTTTTTTGGATGTACAGAATTTGGTATGTTAAGCAAGGCTTTAGTCCCACCCAGCCTGTTTGGGAATAATTGCACTAAACCTGTATTCCCTTTCAGGGTTTTACAAAAAGGCCATCTGTCCAGAATGGTCATGTAAAGAGGAAAGGGGGAGAATCTGGTAATAAGCATTTATAAAGCACCTGCTATGTGCTAAGCACTTTTTACAGATTACCTCATTCGTTCCTCAGGACAGCCCTGGGAGGTGGGGGCTCTTATTATCTCCATATCCATTATCCCCATTTTACAGTTGAGGAAACTGAAGCAGGCAGGTTCAGTGATTTGCCCAGAGTCACACAGCTAGTAAGTGTCTGAGACCTGATTTGAACTCGGGCTTCCTGACTCCAGGCATATAAACATGTATTTAACTCATGCTCTGTACTGAAAATTGAGTGTATGTGTGCAGAGCCTAATGTGAGTCGAACCCTACTGACTGACTCCTTACATATGAAAACCAGGCCTAGACTAGACACTTAGCCTTCAGAGTAATTCAACAAACATTTATTAAATAATTATAATATGTCAGGCACTGTTCTGGGCACTGGGGATGCAAAGGTAAAAATGAAAACATTCTCTGCTCTTGAGGAGCTTACTTGGGGAAGCAATATGTATCCTGGTAAATAAATAGAACTAAATATATGCCAAGGAAATGTAATTTCCACGACAGGCAGGGGCAGGGGTAGGGGGTGTGGAATGAGGAGAAAGGAAGGAGGGACAGCTACTTGGAATCATCAGGATATGTTTGTTGAAAAAAATAAAAAAAGAATGAAAAGACCCTGCCTTAATAAGATGAAAAGCATTTATTTAAAAGCAACATCTAGCGTTATTTACGTTGCAATAGATTATAGGCTTCTTAAGGATAGGAATTATTTATGGGAGATAGTGTGGACAGAAATCTGTCCTTGAAACCAAGAAGACCTGGGTTCCAGTGATGCCTCTGAAGAATACTAGCCACATGGACCTGATCAAGTTCCTTTAAGCCCTCAGTGCCCTGAGTTGGTACTTTCTAAGTTGAAGTTTTGGTAGACGGAATTTCCTCATCTGGAAATTCCCAGTATGAATCAAGTTATAAATCCAGTGCCTTTCCAGGTATAGTAGTAGTAGATGTTTAACAAATGCTTGCTGAATGAATGAAGAAATGAAGAAACTCTAGATGTTTCCTAATAAAATCAGTATGTCCACTGTCACCATTATTATTTGGCACAGTATTAAAAATGCTAGCTACTGCAGGGAGGCCCCAAAAATGTAGGAAGTAGGCCCTGAAGAAGAGGTAAAGTGATCGCTCTTTGCAGATCGTAGTATGGTTTACTTAGGTTTGCCTAAAACTGGCATCCCAGCTTTCATCTGGAATGTCCTACGTGGACGTGCTTTTTCTCCTAATACCCAGTTTGGCCCTAACAGGAGTTATCGTCATAGTGTTTGTCCTTGGCCTTTTTGGATGGGTTTCTTGCCCAACCGTGATTTTAGGTGCCTTGGTATGTGAGAGCCATGCATGGGACACATCTAGAAGAACAATCATACAGGAAGTATGTTGAGTTGTTAAATTTCCCTCCATCTTGGCGCATGCCAACAGGAGAAATTCAAAGATGCCCCACTCTAAGAAGGTCTCCATTGAGACAAAAATCAACTGTTGGAGAATTAGGAGCCGAATTGTCTACGAGTTCTGCTTCAGGCCCTTGTGTTTGTGGATGGCATTTAGAGAAATGCACAGAAATTCACCCACCACAGGGTGTAGGCTTATGGCTTCCAGCCTTTCCTGTCCTGTGGTTTTGCTCCACCACTCCTGAACGTGCTTTATGAAGTATGTTTATTTTGTTAAAAATTAAATTGAATTAAAAGAACTTTTGTGTTGAGAATTGAGTGATATGCCCTGAGATTATGTATTTAGGTTGTTTTAGTGTTAGCATGCCCACAGACCCTTCAAGGCCCAAGCTGGCCTTGTATGAGCATATATAATATTGAATAATATGTGTGTATGTATGATATTCTGTATGAGCATGTCAGAGGTGTAGTCAAGGCCCTGTGACTTATTGAATAGAGTTCAGGGCTTGAAGTTAGATCTATGAGCATATCATGCCTTACATAAACTCTGTGTGACTTAGGCAGAATTTGAATTGGTAGGAGTTCCTCTACCAGAAATCCGCATGCTGTTGGAATCATAGGCCTTAAAATGCTTCCATTTCTGGGTATTTAGACTATTTAAGGAATCATAACCAGTGTGGCACAATGGAAGTAATGGTGCTTTGTGGTTTGCAGAAGTCTTGAGTTAGAATCTGGCTCTGCCGCTTATAACTGTGACCTGGGACAAATCACTTCTGCTGTAGGCCTGAGTTACTCATTTATAAAATGAGAAGGTTGGATTAAGTGGCCCTTCCCATTCTGTATCTGTACGATTCTCAAACACTTTGATGTCCATTTGGGAAACGACAGGGCAAAGTCTAGACTCTGTTGGAGGAGCAACACTTAAGTCATCACTGTTCATTTTCTGTCACATTCATTCAGCAAACACTGAGTGCCTACTGCACAGACCAAATACGCTAGACAAAAGTAAATGGTCTAACCTTGCCCTTTCAGATTTCGATCTGACACATCTGCATGAAACAGCCTGAGAGAATGACGTCGTAGCTTACTGGACCAATAATTCAGAGGGACAGAGCTGGAAGGATAGCTCATAGGACACATATAACTAGCTGATGGGGAGGGGGGGCAGCCGCTGCTACTTTTGACCTCAAATCACCGCCACCCCCCCATTTGGGGTAATCATGTGCTAACTCTGATGTACTTTCTCCCTTCACAGAAATGGTTTCCCCAAACAGACAGCAGCACAGCTGATCCTGAGAGCCATCTCCAGCTACTTTGTGTCCACAATGTCTTCGTCAATCAAAACGGTTTATTTCGTGCTCTTTGACAGTGAGAGTATAGGGATATATGTGCAGGAAATGGCAAAGCTAGATGCTAACTGAGTTGAAAGAATTACAGAAGCAGCCCAAACTCACTTGGTCCTTTTCTCCAATTTAAAATTAAAAAGAAAAAAAAATTCCTTAACTCCTAATTGTGAGGCAACACCCTTTATTTTCAATTTTGCTCATCTAGGGAAATGAGGTTTGGTTTTTGTTTTTGTTTTTCAGGTTAATTTTTTTTTGACCTTCTAAAATGTTTTTATGTTAGCACTGATAGTTGGCGTTACTGCTGTTAATGCACTGTTTCAGCCCTTGTATGAGTTTAGTGTAATCTAGGAGATTTTATAGTTTTATTTTAATGAAAACCGGATTGATGCAGACAGTAGTGGGAAGTACATTGTCTTTTACATGTGGAAGAAACCAGGAAGCCCTATTTTGTAACTGTGTTGTGGTACGTAATCCTACATTGCGTGATGTTTCCTTCATCACATTGTTCTCATTTTTTTTTCCCTAAATCAGCAACAAACGAAAAAAAGAAAAAGACAAATCACATCTAATTTCTGTTTACTTATTGTCTTAATGATGGATCTGGAAATGGGGGGGAAAGAGAAGCCTGTTGTCCTTAATTATATTTGCAATTTGGAATTTGTGTGAATTGATTTAGTAAAATGTTAAACTGTTTCTGTGTCATGGTGTGTTTTTGGGTAACTATGCCAGAGAGGCCCATGGCTGGCTTCTCACAGTGATCGGGGGAAGGATGTCAGACTCTAGGAACGGCTCAGATCTTGCTTGTCTAGAGAAGAGGATAGGCCAGGGTTCTCATTCCCTAGCCCCTGTTTCAGCTCTCAGAATACATAGCCCATCCATTCCCACTCACGTCTTCAGGCAACGAAGCTCATGTTCTACCTGCAAAGTCAGATGATGGACCCTTTTGTCTTATGTCGTAATCTCTCAGAGTTAGACTGTGGTCCTTTCCAGCTCTGCATAAGATGATGGACCCTTTTGCTGCGTATCATACTTCCCTTCTAGCCGTGTGGGTCAAGGTCCAAAGGCTCAGGAAGGGACCTTTGTCATGGACTTGTTCCTGCAGCCATCCTCCTATAGTTGCAGACCCGGGTCTCTAAAAACAAGTGTTCAGTGTGACTTTATTAATGTGATTTTTCAGTGAGAGGCATTTAATATCGAACCTTGGGGTCACACTCAAATATGAAGAGGGGCCACAAAACAGTACATAAAGATCCCTGCTGCAGATTGACTTAGAAAACCACATGTATTGTATTTTATTTAGTCTCTTAAATATTTCCCAATTAATTTTAATTTTGCCAGGGCAGCACTGGGCTGCCTTTTTGACATCTTTGATGTACCTTCCATATCCAGAAGGTGGGGCTTCAAGTCCTGCCTGTGGCCCTTACAAACTTCATAATTGTGGAAGATTCAAACTTTTCAGGCCCCAGGCAACTCTCTCTAGAGCTGTTCATTGAAGAATAGCTTCCAATTTGCATTGTTAAGAGTCTGCTCATCAAGAGATTCTATCTCAATAAAATCTCAGGTCTGTACCTCCCCCCACCTCATTAGGGAATTTTGTAAAAATCATAATGAATGCTTGAATTGGAAACACAAACCCTTTTAGAATAATTTTGTTGCTTCTATTATTTCTTTTCTCATTGGAAAAGATCCTCATGTTGGGAAAGATTGAAGGCAAAAGGAGAAGGGGATGGCAGAAGATGAGATGGATAGATACATTGAAACAATGAACATGAGGTCGGCCAGACTTCGGGAGACAGCGGAGGATAGAAGAGCCTGGCATGCTGTGATCCAATGGGGTCACGGAGTCAGACGCCACTGAAAGGCTGCACAGCAACTGTTATTTTGTTTTAAACACAGACCACTTTGTCCCGCTCCAATCTTGTCTGGCATACACATTCTCCCAGTTTTGCCTTACTACCTTTGTAACCTTTGGCAAATCACGTAATCTCTCAGAGTTCTGTAAGACTGTGGTCCTTTCCAGCTCTACAGCCGTGGTCTTATTATTCTCTGCACACAACAAACAGCTACACCCTGGGGGAGGTAAAAGTTCACCATTGTCAAGGACTCTTAGAAGTCCTGCTTCATCTTATATGACAGGGTTTTACTAGAATAATCTCTAGGGACTCGCCCAGCTCTGGGAAAAAAAAAACGCACCACCTTATGATTCTCTCCTATGATTCTTACGCTTAAATTATATTTTAAAGGTTAGAAAAATATAATACAACATAATAGGTTTCATTTGGGTGCTGTCCTAAGGTGGTTTCCTCCCTAAAACAACCAAGGTAGTGCAGCATTTGGTGACTTCATATTCAAGCTAGAAATGTGGCTTGCTTAAATAGCCAGCTTACTATTAAGTACTATTATTAGGTACATTCATTTGTGTTTCCATGGTCTCTGCTGGGTTTCTGTGTAATTCGTAACCAAAGTTGTAAGTGTAACCCAGTTATCAAAGTATCAGATTTTTCCCCCAAAGAGATTTCTTCTCCACTCCTTAAGGTGTTTTTAAAGTGACAAAAACTTTTAGCAATAGGGGGATGTTGTTTTTGTGTGACTAAGCTGCTGATAATTGGGCAGATGAAATGACTTCATAGGAATATAATCGAGAGAATTTGGCCAATTGGTGAAGGGATTGAACAGAACAGGACTTCTAAGACCTGGGTTGAAGATGGACATTTAAGTCCAAGGTCTAATGAAAGTTCAAATGTGCCTGTCCTGGAATAGCGTGGCTTTCTTTTCTGGGTAAATCAAACCCTGTATTTTGTAAAGACTCCACTAGATGTCGCTAAAAGGACTGGAAAGTAAATGATTTGTCCATGTGTTCACACAAAGGCATAATTTGTGTGGATCCTGTGAAGTTTGCAGTAATTATTTACCATAATTACCAGAGGATCTCTGAAGTTTCAGAAAAATTAAGTACACTTTAACTCTGTATGTGAATGGGGAGTCTGCAATATGTAGCAATAATTTCAAAAGAAAATGGTGCCCAGAAATGAGTGCTGGATTTTGAGCCAGAGGACATGGTTTTGAATCCTGCCTCTGCCCCAGCTACCTTTGTGACCATAGACAACATTTTGCCTCTTGGACTTCAGTTTCCTCGTCTATAAAGAAGTAGGTAGTCTCTAAGATTCCTTCCAGTTCTAAATCTGTGGTCTTACAATGTTACATTGCTATCTGTTACGGTCTTGTACTCAGGACCACAGATTGAGAGTTGGAAGAGAACTCCACATTTTACAGATGAGAAAACTGAGGCCTAGAGTTACTAAAAGTGGTAGAATAGGGGTTAAAATACAGATTCTCTAACTCCAAATCTAGTAGTCTTGCCACTACTCCATGCTGATCTCTACACCACAATTAAAATTATTTAACAAAATGAGTTCCAACAGTAATTACCTTAGGGCTAAGCGTTTGAGAGAAATGTTTCTTCCTTTAAAAAAAGAAAAACACCCACACCACTGCAAAGAAATTCTCATAAAACACACTTTTTTTTTCTAGCCAGAAGACTACCTCATAACAAAGGAAAATGCTCCACAAAAACAGTTTGCTTCAGATGGGCAAAAAAGTCCTGTGCATTCAGAAGAATAATGTGCTGAATGTTGAATTTTGTTTTTACAGGAAAATTTAAATATCTATATATCTGTATTAAAAAATATAACTTGTGCCTATGGCAGACGAGTATGCCTATCCAAATGAACAGTCAGAAACAGACATACAGTACACAGACATACTATGGTATTTGCCTATGTTTGCTTCACAATCATGCCCCAATACATTAGGACTCCTTGGAAAGTTTGCCTCCTTTCCATGAAAGCCCTGCAGGTTTTGTGCTCTGAAGAATAGAATTAATAAAATAATCAATTCATTTGGATAGTTCCGAGGGAAAGAATCAAAAGATATGCCTGGAGTCAGAAGAGACCTGGGTTTGAATGCTGCTTCTGATAATAGCTATGTGACCATTGACAATCCTCTTAACTTCTCCAATCTCAGTTTACCCATGTAAAAACTGAAGAGAATATATTATGCCTCTAGGTTTGTTGTGAGACTATACATACACACACACACACACACACACACACACACGCGAAGTATTTTGCAAACCTTAAAGCAATACTTTTTCCTTACTGGTAGGATTTGTTTTTTTTTCTTTTTTTTCTGCCCTAAGTTATCTGGGTAAAAGTTGATTGTCTTGGTTATCTCCCTTAATTTATCTTAATTGCTATGTTCTGTTTAAGATTTAGACAGAGAACCAGCGTTTTCTTCTTTGGTGTCGACTTGACCCCAGAGAAGTCCCTGGACTAAACTTCCAAGGATCTTGCCAATTCAGATTCTGTGACTCTGAGAATCACTGTACAACCCTGTCCTGAAAGAAGAAAAATGGCATCTGTCTTTTAAAGACAGGTTGCTATGCATCTTTAGTCATAAATACACTAGCATATACTGAGTGCCTTCTGTGTGGAGCTTTATACATGGCAAGATCCCTGCCCTCAGGGAGTATCCTCTCTAATAATGGAAATAAGGGTCCTTATCCACACACAAAATGATTATTAATATTAGTAACTAATTTGCACTTATAGAGCATTTTAAGGTTTATAAAATTTTCCTCAAAGCAACCCAGGGAAATAGCATAACTATTTTACAGATAAGGAAACTGGCTTTCAGAAATAAGTGACTTGTTCTGTCATGGAGCTAGAAAGTGCAGTTAGAGGAATCACATGCCTAAATGAGTGGTAGAGGTAAATTCTGTAAGCTCAGAGGAAAGACAAGTCTAGGTAGGCTGGGTTAGTCAGGGAAAGCTTCACAGAGTACTTGAAACCTTAAGGACAGATGGTAGTGGAACAGATATAGAGGAGAGGGGAGGGCATTCCAGGTGGAAGAGATGGTGTGAGCGAAGATGCAGCAAGAGTCCAAAAAGCTCGGGTTGAGGAACTGAGGCAGAAAGACATCAGGCAGATGAGGTAAATGCAGCAGATGCATAGTAAATGGTCAAATTTCCCATTTGCGTTTGTGATTGGCCACAAATTAGGGTAGAATAGACTGCACTGTGAGAGCCATGAGTCAGCAAAGTCTTCTTGCTCAGACGCATCCTGAGATGTGTAACTGTAGATCTGCCTCGTTTTCCAGTCCAGCTCCTACAGAATTCTCTCACCTTCTGGCTTGTCCATCCATGTGATTTGTTTATCTTATAAAATTACTCCATTACGTTCATGGTCAGACTGCAGTGTTAGGTCACAGCTGCTTTTAGCCACTGACAGGAATATAATTTTATAGGAAAGAAGGAAGGAGGGAAGGAAGGAAGAAAAGGAAAGGAAAAGAAGTTAGAGAAGGAAGGAATGAAGGAAGAAGACAAGGAGGGAGATAAAAGGAAAGCGGGAAGGAGAGGAAAGGAAGGAGGGAGGAAGGGAGGGAATTAAATTAGTTTCAATATTCTCCAGAGTTAATAAACGTCAAGCTCTTGGGTTCTAGTTTTCCAACTTGATGTTTTTAACATTCAGACTTAGTGAAGGGAAATCATATGCTTGTATTTGGATGTGGGCTACCTTTTTTTCTGGGCTATATAACTGTCTCTTTAATTATCTCAAGAAAGATAAAAATGCCACATAGGAAAAAAAAGAAAGAGAAGGAAAAGAAGGAAGAAAGGAGGGAAGAAAGGAAATGAAAAAGGAAGAAACAGGAAAGAAAAGAAACAGGGAGAAAGGAAAAAAAAGAATGAAAGGAATAGTGGAAGAAAGAAAAATATAAAAGGAAGGAAAGGAATGGGGAAAGAAAAAGAGAAAGCTAAATGGGATTGTTTGAGGTCATTTTCTTTTTGTTTGTTTTTTTCTTTTTACAACCTGTACCCACTGTCTTTGGCAAAATGATATCATAGGAACCCACTGACAAGCCCCATGCTAAGAGTTCTCATTAATCCTTTTCTCACACACCCCTATGCTGCTCAGCAGGTGTGTAAATATATTGGCTTTTCCCTGACCCAGCCTGTGGGGTTTTGTTAAGAAGATTCTTAGGAACACCTTCCCTCCAAACCATGCCAATATATTGAAGACCCCTTTTCTTTTGGTTCCCCCAAATTCTAGCCTGGGACAGAATTAGGATTGTCCTAGGTCATGTATAGAAAGTACTTTGCAGACTTTAACATGGCAGAATTGTCATTATTATGATTTTTCATCTTTAGACTTTATGGAGTTAAGATAGAAATGGTTTGGGGCCAAGTCACCTTCCTCTTTTTAATGTTTAATGCTCGGGGACTATTGTGCAGGTGTATGATATGACTTTATGTTTTTTAATTGAGTAAAGTGCTGGCATACACTCGTTTTCTGGGGACTCACTGGAAGCACTTTCAGGATAACTCTAGTAGCTAGCTTTCTCTTTTTCTTTCCCCATTTCTTTTCCTTCTTTTTATAATTTTCTTTCTCTTTAACTCTTCCTTTTCTTCCCTTTTCTTTTTTCTTTCCTTTTTCACTTTTTGTTTCCTTCCTGCCTCTTCCTTTGTTTTTCCTTCCCTTTTTCTTCCATCTTTCCTTCCTCTTTTCTTCCTTTCTCTTTCCTTCCTTTTCTCTCTTTCTTTTTCCTTCTTTTCTTCCCTACATGGTATTCTTGTCTTTCCTGACAAGCATGACAAGATGACAAGGATGGTGGAGATGATATATATATGCATGGACATGAATATGTATACCTGTGTAGCAATATTGATGCCTAAGATATCTCCATCTCTACCTATTTATACAGCATGGTGTGGTGGTTAAACTGGCCTTGAAATCATGAAGACCTGAATTCAAGTTTCACCTCTTACACATACAGGCTGTGTGACTCTGGGCAGGTCTTTAACTTCAGTGCTCTACATAACTCATTAAGATTAAAAGATTTCCCTGATAAGACCTCATCTGAAGAATTCTATTTAGCTCTGAGTGCCTCATTTTTGAGAAAACCATTGATAAGCTGGTCACTATCTAGCTAGCTTATCAAGATGGGTAGCCAAGATGGTGAGGAGATTGGAAATACCAGAGAGGATTAGTTTAAGGAGCTGAGGATATCAAGTTGGGAAATGAAAAAACTTTGGTGGGATATCAGTTGTAGGACTCTCTTGTGGAAGACAGATTAGCTTTATTCTGTTGGGCCCCAGAGTTTGGAACTAGGCATAAGGGTTGGAAGTTGCATAGAGGCATACCTCAAGGTAAAGAAGAAAGAACAAAAAAAAAGAACAATTCCTAACTATTAAAGCTGTCCCAAAGTAGAAGGGATTGACTCAGGAAGTTGGGGACTTATTTGGGATGTCATAGAGGCAATTCTTGAACAGATACAGGTTATACTCAAAGGCCTTGGAGGTTCCCTCCAAGTGTGAGGTTCTGTGATTTTGTGCAATCACAACACAAACTTCGCGAACATTGCTTTGGCCCGTTTGGAAATGAGCTGGCCTAGCCAGCCAAGTGTGGATGGAGCTTTCAGGTTAATATTCTTATGTCAACAACATTACAGTCTCCCTGTTATACCATGGACTGTTTTTGCCTTTCTTTGTATTCCCAAAACTTGGCATAGTGCCTGGCACTTAGTACACATTTAATAAATGCTTGATGACTTGACTTATGCCAGAAGGGGAAGGAAGGCTGTCCTCATATCAGCAGCAAGGCAGCCTTGCATGAAAGAGTGCTACATATGACTTGCAGTCAGTGGCTCTCAGACTTAGCAGGAAGAAGAAAAGGATTGAAGGTGTTCAAGTCTCAGAGTAAAAGTACCCTATTCTTCCATAACATTCCCATAATGAAAGTTGCAATGCCCAAAGATGTAGCAGCGGGCAGCGTAATTGCTGGGCCCAAAGAATGCAGGTAAGGAGAGGATTGAATTTCCATCCCTGCTGGGAAGTGGAAAGCAGCCACTAGCTCAAAGACTTGGAAATTGCCACCAGTTCCTTTCTGTCTTGTATCCTTTAGAGATTTACTTAGAATCTTCCTTAGAATCCAGCTTAATGCCTCTCTGACTCATGGGTAACCATTATCCTAGCAGCCTGCTCCTCGGTGACATTAGCCTTCCCTTGAGCCTTCCCCAAGGCCTCACCGAGGACACTATCACTAGCTCTCACCATGGCTAGCCTACAAAACCTCCTTTGGCCTTTACTGCCCACCCCTGGCCATCCTAGCCTCATGTTCCCATTGCCCAGGCTAAGTGGGAGAAATTTGATATTTTTGTACTCGAAATGACTGGTCTTCTTAGGCTTAGGAGAATAAATTAAAACTGAGCCCAAGTAGGCTCAGCTGCAGTGGATGGGCAAATTGATTTGCTTTACCATCTGGGAGATTAAATTCCACTGCCAAAAAATGGTACCAGCATAATTAGCTGTCAGTCAGGCTGCAAAGAGAGAGGCTGGGGAGGATAATTGAAACCTTTGCAGCTTCTCATTAGGTTCTATAGGAGCCTGATTTGCAAATTTCCACCTTTAGGTGGTTCTGTCTCTCAGAACCTTGACAGAAATTGTACTCCGGCTGCACAATGCATTCTTCTGAAGGGAAAATAGGAATATTGTGCAAGGGCAGGATTAATTTTAAGTAACTTTCACTTAACTCAATGTGCTTGTAATATATTTGTCAACAGCCACTGACAGCTCCACCAGGATTTAATTATGGGCAAATCCAAACAACTGAAAGAAACGAGTGCCCCATGTCTGAGATACGTTTCACCCCAGTTGCCTCCTCATCCAAATCCCCACACACTCCACACCCCACACAGTGAAGCCTGCTCCCACCTCCCACGTTTTACATACACACACACACACACACACACACACACACACACACACACACTTCAGCTTAGCTGGGAATCCTGGAAAACAGGCTACCCCAGACATGCACTTCCTCTGGGTAGCCCAACAGAAAAGCCAGGAAGGCTGGTTTTTCTGTGCCAGACTAAATTTAGGTTGCAGTGAGTGCTGAATTGGAGGGAACTGATGGATTTGGACTTTTCTCCACTCTAGCTCTGAACTGTCCCAAGACAGGACAGAAATTTTGTCAGCCACCCCAATATGGCCAGGCCTGGTTAAAGATGTGGAGAAGTTGGTCTTGGGCCCTGCCATGCTCCCCACCAACAACCTCATACTTTCTTCCCAGAGAAGCAGTGTGACAGTATGGATGGAGATCTGGCCTCTGAGTCAGACAGATATGGGTTCCAGTGCTGTTCCAGTGACATATCCTGGCTGTATGACCACGGATAACCCTCACAACTTCTAGGCAACTCTCATAGACTACAAATTACAGAGAGGGTGCCAATTTGCATTGGTGGAGGGAATTTTCTCATCTGGGAGGTCCTCATATGAGACTCTAATGTTCTAGGACCATCACTTCCTTCTTCCTCCTATCCCAAATTCAGCAGGCCAGAGTAATCCGAGTAATTGTACTGAGACAATAATAATTGATATTGATTGTGTGGCCTTACCTAGCAGCTGTACTTCTAAATAAGATTCTTAAAATCATAAAATCCTAGAATCTCAGAGCTGGAAAAAGTATCAAATAGTCTGATCTCTCATGTCAGGTGGGAATTCCCTCTACCTATTCTTGACACAGGCTCTGCTTAAACATTTCCAGTACCAGGAAGCTCACTATCTGACCTTTTCCTTTGTTGAAAAGCACCAATTGTCAGAAAGTTCTTCCTTATAGTGAGTATGATGAAATTCCATTGGATGTCCAATCTTTGTTCTAGATCTGCCTTCTAGAGTCTAGGTATAAATCTCTACTAGAGATAACAATTCTGGGAGCCACAAAAAAAAATTAGTTAAAATTATTTTAGGCAGAGTTGATATCCAACTTCCTCAAATCATCCTTCCTTCTTTTCTGTAATGTCAGGCCAGTCTCAACCATGAATAATTTAGCAAAACAGTTTCAGTATTTATTAAAGGCACCTAGTATATGCAAGGCTTTATGCTTGGCCCTAGGAATGCAAACATAGATTTTTTTTTTGAAGTTACCATAGAATGACTATTTGTATTCAGTGCTTTCATTTATAAGCTCAAACATGATTAATTGGATTCTTCATACCTATTACTTAATCAGAATACATAAACAATATCATTGTAACTATCACTTAAATGTCTTTCTATTTCCTTATAATATACATTTACTCAATCGACTTTGAAAACTTGATTTTTTTCAACCTATAATTTCTTTTAGCTTCCTAATGACATTTCCAAATAAGGAGTAGATATTACCCCTGCCCTCAAGCTAACTGGAAATTTATGATAACTAGTTATGTCATTGGTCATGAGCAATAGTAATATTTCAGTGCCCTAGGCAGCTCTCTAAAACTATGTAGGTTATAGACCTATTGTTTTAGATTTGATCAGAGTTTCTACACCAAGGAGTTCCTTACACTCATGAAATCACAGGTCCAGATTCAACCTTTATCCCCACCCCACATCCCATTTGACAGTTATACAGCTCTTCACACTTTAAAAAGAATTTTCCTTACCGCAATATTTAGAGTAGGTAGTACAAATATTGTACCCATGGATGAATAAACTGAGTCTCAGAAAAATTAAGTGACCTCTGCTGCTGTTTGTTCAGTCATTTTCAGTCATATCCAACTTTGTGACCCCATTTGGGGTTTTCTTGGCAAAGATATTATAGGAGTTTGCCATTTCCTTCTGCAGCTCTTTTCAAAGATGATGAAACTGAGGAAAACAAGGCTGATTTGCCCAAGGTCACACAGTTGATAAGTGTCTGAGACCAGATTTGAACTCGTGAACATGAGTCTTCCTGACTCCAGGCCTGGCACTCTATACATGGCACCACCTAAGGGTCCCTAAGCAGCCTCTGCAGAGGCTACTAAATAGTAGTGTTTCCTCTACTAAATTCTGTGTGTTGTCATTGTTCTGTAGATATTTTCGGATGATTAAAAACCAAACACCCTTGTTTTGGTTTTTCCATTTATATGTATTCATTTCTGAATATACTCCTCCCCTTTTCCTACCCAGCAAGTAATGAGATTTAAAAAAAAACAAAACAAAAACCAATAAACCCGGTTGAGTGAACCAACACACGGACCTTGTCTGATAGTATGTGCAACATCCTAAACCCGTAGTTCCCCACATCCTCAACAAAAAAAGGGAGGTCCATTTTTTCATCTCTTCCCCAAGGCCAAGCTTGGTCATTATAATTACACCACATTATTTTCCTTGTTCTGCTTAATCCCTTCTGCATCAGTTTACATATTTTCTGTGTTTCTCTGAATTCCTCATTGCTGTTGTGTCTTATGGCACAATAATATTCTATTAGGTTCAGTCACCACAATTGGTTTATCCATTTCCCGCATAAAGATATACTTGACAGAGGTCATGCTCTCAAGGAGCTTACAATCTACTCAGGAGAAAGATTTTTAGACAAATAACTATAATAGCGACAATGAGATAAGTGCAAAGGAGAGGATCTGGAAAAGTGCTAAAGTGAGCAGTGAACAATCAGTCACTTTTAGATGGAGAGTAGGGGAAGGCAGGTTTCATGGAGGAGATGTCGTCTCAGTGAGGCCTGGAAGGAAGGGAAGATCTTCAACAAAGATGGGAGTAGAGACCTTTGAAGCATGGGAGATAAGGCAAAGTAAAGGGTCACATCAAAATAGAATGAAAGATGAGGATGGGGCTGGAGGGTAGTACAGTTTGTGAAAATTGTGGCATAAATAAAAAAACACAGGATGAGAATGCTAGACAAGTAGGTTAAAGCCAAACCATGGAGGGCCCTAAATGCATAGGGCAGCTAGGTTGATGCAAATGCGAGTGTGCTAGGCTTGGAGTCAGGAAGACCTGAGTTCAACTCTGGTCTCAGACACTTACTAGCTGTGTGACCCTGGGCAACTCACTTAACCCTGTTTGCCTCAGTTTCCTCATCCATAAAATGAGTTGGAGAAAGTAATGGCAAATCTCAAATGGGGTCACAAAGAGTGGGACATGACCAAAATGACTGAACAATAAAAGCACCCGGCAAACTTGTTCTCTATGGCGAGAGCATGTTCTTGATGAACCAAACTAAGGCCGTTCTCCCAGATCCTGTGCTGGCTTTTGTCCCTCACGCGGCACTAGTGTGAAAGCCAGGCACGTGGTACTCACACAAAGGTGCTTGGGGTCCATTGCTTCCTGAAACCAGAGACCCAAGTTACCCAGCAAGCTTGGCCAAGCAGGCACAGTATGATGGCAGCTTCCCCTGACCCGCCTCTGGAAACTCACAAAGTGCTGTGCATCTTCATCACGAAATACTGTGTGTCTTAAAATAGATTGGGTTGTTATATTTTGTTTTACATCACTAAAATGTTATCTTTTATCCCTCCTCCATCCTAGAGAGTCATCCCTTGTATAACAAAGAATAAGGGGGCAGCTAAGTGGCACAGTGGATAGAGCTCCAGCCCTAAAGTCAGGAGGACCTGAGTTCAAATCCGACCTCAGACCAAACACTTGACACTTACTAGCTGTGTGACCCTGGGCAAGTCACTTAACCCCAATTGCCTTAAAAAAAAATTTTAAAAAAAAAGAAGAAAGAAGAGGGGGAAAATCAGTAAAATCATTCAACACTTTGAATAAATCTATAGATGTAGTGTTAGACAACAGTGAACCATTACCTCTGCAAAGCTGGGTGTGGGCGAGGGAGACGGTGGTGTGAGTAGCACTCTCTTGTCAAATCTGTTCTTTGGGGCCAAGTTTGTTTTTTGTAATTTTGAGACATTCAAGTTTAAATTGTTTTCTATTTGTTCTTTCTACTTACATTGTTGTACTCCTAGCGTACATTGTTTTATTGGCAGTTTTATTGGCATCATAAGTAGTTAAGACACTTTGCATTAATTCATATAAATCTTCCCATATTTATTATGTGATATTATTTATTATAATTCTCTGTGCTTGTATCTCATTACCCTCTCTCACCTCTCTCCTCAATCAAATTGAGTGACATGAAAGCAGAGATTGTGTCTTAGCTAAACTGTCTTCCCCATGCTGAGCATAGAGATAATGTTTTCTTAATGAAATGTGCCCATCCAGAACATTCAGTTCTTTTCATTTGGGGGACTTCAGGTATTCACTGTTTCGTTCAGTGAAGTGGGCCTGACCACATTCGTTTCTTCTTTGCTCCTTCTCACTAAGGATCGCGTGGCATTGTTTAATTCACTTGACCCTGATCAAAATGGAAGGCCACACTTGAAAACACTGAGAGGCCAACCACCTACAAATAAATGTACTGTTTGATTGTTGGGACCCAGTTACAGAAATGAGACAGAAGTGCTCAGACATCAGCTGGCACCAACGGTTATCCTGCCAAGGAAGCATCTCCTCATCTAATCTGACTAGGAATAATGGGATTTCAGACAAGAGCTGGACAGGACATTAGGAGCCATCGAAGTCTACCCAACATTATCAAATGAGATAGTATTAAAAAAAAACAACAAAATTAAAAAACATTTAGCACAGTCCCTGGCATATAGTAGGTGCTATATAAATGCTTACCCCCTACTTCCCTCCCACTTCATTTTATAGAAGAGGAAACTAAGGCACAAAGGGAGTAAAGGACTTGCTCAAAGTCACATAGGCAGTAAGTGACAGAGCTGGGATTCATAACCAAGTCCTCTGGCACCATACTCATACTTCTCTCCATTGTAAAGTACCAGAAGAGTCACTTAATAAATAAGTGTTGCTGAATTAGATTTCCTTTCGACAAAAATGGGTTTGCTGTCTCCCAGGTGCTGAAAATAATATGATGTCCCAAAGAGTTTATGTCTTATTTTTCCCTCTCTTGATTATATCTGGCATTTAAGTGGTGGAGTGAATGCAAGGAATAAGGAACCTGTAGCCTCAAGGCTACATCTGGCTGTCTAGGCCCTCAAGTGCAGCCCTTTGATTGAATCCAAAGCTTCACAGAACAAATCCTTTTATTAAGAGGATTTGTTCTGTGAAGTTTGGACTCAGTCAGAGGGTCACACTTGAAGACCTAGAGGGCCACATGTGACCTCAAGGCTGCAGGTTCCTCACCCCTGGTAGAGTATCAGACTTGGAGTCAGGAAGACCTCAGTTTGAGTCTTGCCTCAGACACTAGTTATGTGAACTGTGTAAATCACTTCACCTGTCTTGGCTTCAGCTATCTGTAAAATGGGGATAATAATAGAACCTACTTTCCAGGGTTGTTGTGAGGTTCAAATGAGATGACATCTCTAAAGTGCTTTACAAACCATAAAGAGCTATGTAAATGGTATTATTATTGTTATTATTATTATATTCTCTACTGTGAGATAAAATAATTCACATTATTTAGAACAGGGATCACTAGCCCTATACCAAAGTCATTAATTAATCAAAGTTGGAATGGGCACTGAGAAAGAAGAGTAGTATGGTGAAAAGAATATTGATTTGGAATCAAAGGACCTGGGTTTGAATCCCAGCTCTGCCACTTACCTATCTGGGTGATTAAAGGCAAGTTGTATCACTTCTCTGGACCTCAATTTCTTCATATATAAAATGATAATAGAATAGATAACTTCTAAGGCCCTTTCCAGTTCTGAATTTGTGGGTGTGTATGTGAGTGTACATGTATGAAGTGGCTTGATTCAGATCACACAGAGAGTGACAGAATTGGAATTTGTACCCAGGTCCTCTGACTCCAAATTAAATATTTTTTTCAGTTATGTCATGCTGACTTTTGGATACACCATATTGGTCAAAATAGAGAGGCCACCTTGAAATGTAAATCAGACCCTTTCAATGAGATCTGTGATTCCAGGAACTGTCACCTGTAACTCCCATCCTGGAAAACGCTGGCTCACAATTTGAGATACTGCTTTCTGTTTCAAAATCAAGACTGTGGAGACCACCAGGACAGCCAGGTGAAATGGTGGTGTAGACCAAAATTGTGTTTGACCCTCCTCCACTTTTCCTCCCCACATATTTCCCATCCTCTAAGGTTCTAACACCCTCATGTTGCTTTGTTCTGTCCCATGAGCAGATCCTCTCCTTCCAGAGGGGGTTGTTTTTAAAGGAAGAAGTGACCAAGCCACCATGTCCAGACCTACTTCAGGCCTTCATTACCTCTCACCAGAACTATTGAATTAGCCTTCAAACTGATCTCCCTGCTCCAAACCTCCCTCCAATCCATTCCAGTCTTCACTCAGCTGCCCAGGTGATCTTCCTAAAGTTTAGGGAAGTGTTACCACCCTACTGAGAGAACTGTGGTGGTTCTCGATCACTGCCGTGCTCAAATATAAACTGCTCTGGCCTTGTGGTCCTTCGCAACCTGGCCCCTCCCTGGCTCCCATCTTCATGACTTTGTGCTCACTGTTCCCATGCCCAAAATTCTTTGTCCCCTTGTCACTTCCTCTTGGCTTCCCTGGCTTCCTTTAGGACTCAGCTTAAGACCCACCTTCTACAGAAAGTGCTGCTCCCAGTTTCTAGTGCCTTCATTTGGAGAAAGCTTTCCATTGACACTAGATGCTTATCAAATATTCAGATGTTATTTACATGTTTCCCCCTCCCCCATGCTTGTAGATCCTTAAATCTCTTTTATGTATTCATAGCATTTAGCGCAGTACCTGACATAGACTGCTTGTTGACTGATTGGTTTCAGGCAATTTCATTCAAATTAAAACAGACGCATGCATGCATGCATGCACGCACGCACATTTGTTGAACACTTAGGCTAGGGATAGGGCCTGGACCCATGATTTCCTCGGTACAGAGAACACTCTGATGAAAGAACTCCCTCTCCCAGTGCAGGCTGACACCTTCTTTGCCTTAGAAAGTTGCCCAGAGCACAAAAAGGTTCAGTGACTTCCCTGAGATGATTATAAAGGTACTTATGTGATTTGAACCTCAGTCTTTCTAGCTCTAAGACCTCTCTCTCTCTCTCTCTCTCTCTCTCTCTCTCTCTCTCTCTCTCTCTCTCTCTCTCTCTCTCTCTGTCTCATTGTCTTTCTCCGCCACTACATATAAAGTCTCGTGCTGAGTGAAGGAAAAACTTGGAAGGGCAAGAAGCCTTCTCAGCATCCTGCCATCATAGCCTGAAGAAGATTGAGTACCCAGTCTGCCCTTGCTTCAGGCTGGCTGGGGCTGTCCGCATGGGCTCACCGCCTGCCATTCCACAGGGGCAGCTCCTTCCCACCTCCCTGGACCTCCCATCCTGTCTCCCGGTGGCCAGAGCCCACTGCCAAAGGCCTCACAGCCAAACCAAGTCTTCAAGCTGAAGCAACATCTTAAAACTGCTCACACCTACTGGGCTGAGTCTTCAGAAAGGGCGGCTCCAAGGAGCAGATCATTCATTTGTCTCATTGAAACTCTATGACTCCAGTTTAAGAGCTTTTTTATAGACTCCTATAAAGGAGAGAGTGAACTTTTAACATGTTTGCACTCTGCTAAGTCAATACACATGAAAGGCCCAACAACTGGGCATCCTACAGACAAATATGGCCCAGCAAGTGTAAAGCCAGTAACTCCTAACTGGAGGTAGCCAAAGTTAGCCCGTCTTTTAACTAACTGGTTTCTCTTCCCTCAAACCAAGCCATTTACTGAAGACTCTTGGCACCTGATAGGATAGTCAGGGCAGTTCTTAGTCTTTCCCTGTGTTGCTAAACATTTCCTCGGATTCCCTTGCGCTCCAATTAGTAGACTGGGGCAGGGGAGAGCAATAGCTGGGGCCAGGCTCTAATGAGGATAGAAAGGTCCTTGTGCAGGCAGGAGCAGCCTTCCCACTGGGGAAGTCTAATAGGCTTCCCCACAGAATAGCAATCATCCACAATGCCCCCACAGATATATGGGCTTCATGGAGAGATGGAGAAGAGAGGGGAATAAGGAAACTGTAAAGTTTTACTAGAAATTCTCAACCATCCTTCTACTGGCCCCAGTGCTTGCTTTAGCCTTCATTTTTAATAGCTCTTCCACCTGCTTTGAATCTTGCTTTTAAATCAGTGAGATCCCACCACTGCGTCGGGACTGGAAGTTGGGGTGGGGAGCAAAGAGCTAGGCCAGGAAGGAAAGAAAATAATACAATGCCATCAGGAGTGTCTAATAAAGGGAAGGCAGCTGGTGTGTTAGAAAGCACACAGAATTTGACATTTGGGGTACTGGGTTCCAATCAGATCCCTATTATCCAGGACCTGTGCCACCTTGGGCAGGTTGCTTAAGTGATCTTGGCCTCAGTTTCCTCATCTGTAAAATGGAGGGACTAGTTGGCTTCTTAAGTCTCTTCCAGCTCTAAATCTATGATCCCATGAAAGTACATTTGATTAGAAACATCTTTCTACTCTCACCGAATCCAACGGCAGTCCTCCTTTCCCTTAGGCAATCTCACAAAGGATTTGGAAGCATTTTACATCTCCAGAGACTTTGTTTTCCAGACTTACAGACAAGAATATGTGAGTCCTAATTATATTCTCAGTGGTGAGTGGCAAAGCGACTAACCCCTGAAACACCTGTCATGGAGGCAAAAAAAAAAAAAGATAACACTGGATCTAACTCCTCCCTTGTGTCTTTCACACAAAGACTACAGTCAATCAAAGGCGTCCACCATCTCAAGGGAAATGTGCTCACTGCTTGCTATGAGACCATTTCACAGAATATGAACTTTAGGATGAGGGTTAATTAGGACATATTTCCATCCTGAATTTTGTTGGGCTATAAAACCCTGAGGAGAAGTTTCCCTGTTCATGGTTTCTCTTGGCCAGTGAGTGCATATGCCAATCCTTGGCCATTCAATATAAGAAGAAATTTCTCCCCAAGCAAGCATCATTAAAAATTACATAAAATATAAGGACTTTTGTTCAAATCTCACCTGTGACACTTGCTACCCATGTGACCATGGGCAAGTCACTCTCTCGGCCTCAATATTTTACCTGTAAAATGGGGATAATTGTTGTAAAGAGCAAATGATATAGCATGTGACTTTGTAAACCTCAAAGCAATACACACACACACACACACACACACGTAAAGGCTAGCTGCTAATATTGTTTCTTAGATTTTTTCCTTTTCAATAATCTTTGTTTTGTTTTGTTCTTTAAATCCTCCATAAGGCATTTTTTTCCTTGCTCTTGGAATGATAAATTCATACCTGGGTGGAGGAAAACTAAAATCTATTATATCCAGGGCCAATATGGTATACACCTACAATGGCAGAGCTGAAAGGGATCCTCGAGATCATTCAAAACCAACACATTTTATATGTAGTAGGGTGTGTGAGGCTACACTTCCTCATTGAAGATCCAGGCTCAGGGGCAACTGATGATTCCACTTCATCCTCAACTTGAATTGTATTGAGGGACCTATGGGGATGGATATTGATATGCTTGTATATTCTTATACTAGTTTTGCTAAATGTTTTTTTTTTTTTCGGGGCAGCTAGGTGACGCAGTGGATAGAGCACTGACCCTGGAGTCAGAATGACCTGAATTTAAATCTGACCTCAGACACTTGACACTTACTAGCTGTGTGACCCTGGGCAAGTCACTTAACCCCATTGCCTAGCAAAACAAAACAAAAAACAATAAATGCTTTTTTTTTTAATTATGAGATGGATAGAGTTGGTTTGCTGAAGCACGACTAACAGCCTTGAGGTAGGGAAGAGCTAAGTGACAGAAGCTGGGACTGATTGATTTGACCAGCAGATAAAAACATACCTCTAAACGTCAGAAATTAGAGTAGCCTGGTTCAGAAGGCAGCCCCAGTAGGTGACTGGCCATCAGGTGCCCTGAGGATAGTGAAGGAAAGTCATCTTGGTTGATAAGCACAGAGCCCCCAGGTTGGGAGTGTATTGGAGTCAGCTCAAATTGTTCAATTTGTGTGAGTATTTACACCTTAGACATTGGTGAATGCTACAAATCAGGGCTTTATTTCTTGTTTAATTGATTTCCTAGACTTAAGAAAGTGATGGAGAAAATGTTAATAATGCAGATTAAACACTAAAGCGTATTGTGTTTAAAATTTAGGTTTTTTTTGTTGTTGTTGTTTTCTTGGAGAGCTAGTTGTAAAATGTTTACCAGCGTATTTCTAGGTGGAGGTGGTATTCCATTGGATTTATGTAGATTTTGCCAGACAGTGATATCAATTGCAACTCTTCCATTCCTGAGTGATTCTTGTCTATGCCCCTTTGCAAGTTCATCAGTGGGGTTGGGGGGGGGAGGGTCTATCCAATGTTCAAAAAAGTGAAGGGATTTAGCCAACATCATGAGCTCATAAGTTGCAAAACCCTTCACTTTTTGAGGTATAAAACTATGTCTCTAGTGGAACCGTATCCTTTTCCAGTAAACCACGTGGCTTTTATGGTAGGAATGGAGTCAGGGTTAGGGACAGAATAAAACCCAGATGGGTTGGGGGTGCCTGAGGTGGACCGCAGATTTTTGACTCAAACACTCCAAGTATGCACCTACCAGAGTCAGTGAACATTTGGCTGTTTGTGGATGGGCCTTTATGGATCACTTGTATTTATTCCCTTTGTCCAGCAGGGTTAGGGAATAGTAGTGTCCTGAGCACCTATAGCCCCTTTTAACAAACATGGATATTTGTAAAGCAAACTTGGCAATAGGTCAGCCTGTTCTGAAGCAACCAGCTGATCTGCCACCACCTTGACTCCACTCTAAGCCAATCCATTACATGGAAAGGTTGCCAATCTCCAACTTCCTCCTCCCTCTTCAAGGAAGCTGCCCTAAAATACTATTTGAAACAATATACCTATCAGCTCCAATATCAGCAAAACAATTATGGCAGAGCGAAAACATTTCCAAACCCCAGTTGATGGACCACTTAACTTAGAATAACATTCAACATAACATTGAATTAGGGCAATATTTTAGAGTTCACTGTAAGGTGATGTATCCTGAATGAAAATTCAGCCAAATTTTAATCCATTCAATTCACCAAACATTTACTGAGTGCATATGCCTTGTAAGAAACTAGGCTGGAGAGTTCAGGTCACATGGCTAACAAAGAGGAGAACTAGACGTTTTCTTCAACCCTCTCGAACCCTAAAACCTCCTCAAAAAAAGAATTTTGTGCAAGAGGTAAAGTAATCACAGCTGTTTCTGCCAGCCAAGACACCAAGAAGTTGATCAAAGTAACAATCTAATGAATTGACAGCACAGAATCACTGATCCCTAATGTATTCACTTGGCCCTCACACTCTGGAAGGGCAGCATAACCTGACCTACAGGCTTGTGCTCAGGAATCCATTCAGAATATGTCCCTTGTTGCTTTTGCAGTCTTTGCCAATGCACCTGGACCCTGCCCACACCATATGCAGCAGGTTCTCAATGCTACTTACCCCTCCTCCCTTGTGAGGTGGAGAGAAATATAGAAATGTGGAAGCATATTCTGCCTGGGGTGGCACTACGCTGCTATAGTAACAGTCAAAGAATTAAAGAATAGAAGAAACTGGGTCAGAAAACCAACACGTATGTTGGACTGCATAAATCTGAAGCAAAGGGGACTGGAATCTAGCTGGACCCAGTCCTGTACTCCTAGGAGTCATTTAGGGGCAGGGACTGAGACCAGTGCAAAGTGAATTTCCCAAAATAGGAGAAGACTGGGGCAGCTTTAAGGTCCAGACCTTGACGAGTCTCTATAGAAAGTGAAGAAGTCAGAAAGCGAGCAATAGGAGAACGTAAGGAAAAAGACTGAAATGACAAAGGAAAACAGGAGGAAGGAGACTCAACTAAAAACTTTGAGCAAAAACAGATGACTCAACAGAAGAGATATTAAAATAGAAGGGAAGGTGGTCACTGGGACATCTAAATAAGTCCAAATATCTCTAAATAAATATCTCAAGACAAAGGAACCCAGCCCTTGATGAGGCAGAGGATCCTGACAAGGAACCACAGCAGAATGTTCCCAACTGTTCAAGAAAGAAATTAGAATTGTGAAAGCAAAATCCGTATAGTGCACAGCAGAAATAGTACTCAGAATAGAAAACTATTGAATCTATGGAAGTGACTCTCTCTTAAAAGGTAAAAAAAATGAATACCTGATTGAGAATACAAATATATAGAAGTGAGTGTCAATCTAGAAGAAAAGAAGCAAAAAGAATTCACATTAAAAGAGCAGCAGCAAAATATACTAATCTCAAAGTCAGGATATGTAGAGGCAACTTAAGGATCATAGGTCTCCTAGAAGTACATGACAAGTCAAAAACCTGAAATCATAATGCGAGAAATAAGATAATTGTGGTCATGTGAGCAACAAGATGGAGGACTAGCATTTTTTTCTGATCATCACAACCTCACAAACCTCTCCAAAACAGAAATTATGCACCCAAGATAAAGCAACTTCAGCTGCCTCCCTATTCTAGGGACACCCAGAATCCAAAAAGAAGGCTTAAAAATTGAAAAAAAAAAACCCTCCAAACCCATGAACTGACATTGACTGACTCTGATCTTATTCAGCACCTTTCCCCCTCTCATGCCAGTAGTCTCATGCTACTGGCAGTGAAGCTGCACTTGCAGACCCCAGGGCATGACATAGACTTAGAATAAAACCCTCTCCCATACCCTGTCTTTCTTTCCTTCTTTCCAGTGCTATGGAGACACTAGCTCTTGAACACTGCATGTATGGAGGGCTATGCAGCACTCCATTAAGCCTGAGGGAAAGAGCACTTCATCCGGATGTGCCAGTTCTGAACACTTGAAAGTCACGTGGGGAAGAGATCTAGGCTGGTGAATTGTGAATTACCCAGCATGTGAGGAGGTGGTGGCACTTTGAGATCTAGCCCCTAAGGAAATTATGACCAGAGAGGAAGGAGTCAGAAAGTGAATGATAGGGGAAAATAAGAGGAAGGAATACCTGAAATTATGAGAGATTTCAGGAAGAAAAGCTCAAAGACCTTGAATATAACCTGATAAATCAATAGGAAAACAGTAACAGCAGAGGGAAATGTGTTTTTCAGATCTAGTAAATGAGTTCAGGCATCTATGAATAAATATTTAAATGCTGAAAATCAAAGGAAAACAATCCAATGCTTGATGAGACAAAGAATCCTATGGAATAAAACAAAGAAAGCAAATACAAAAACAAAACGCTGTTTCTGAGTGGTTTAAAAGAAAAATGAGAATTATGAGAGCAGAATTTATGGCCTGCACAGCAAAAATAACGGGCAGAATAGAAAAAAAAATACTATACCCTTTTAGATGTACATGTTGTTCCGTGTTTGACCCAGATCTCATGAGAGTAAGGTTTCATCAGTACTACCAGCCCTCCACCTCTACCAGCTTCCTCTGTATCAGTTCTTCCTTTCACACCCCATTTGCATGAGATAATTGGTCCTTTTTACCTTTTACCACCCTATTTTGTTTTTTTTAATCACCCCATCATACTCAGCCCAGCCCCGACCTTTCTTTCAAACTACCCAAGTAATTATGACAGTTTTAAGAATACAGATAACATTTGCATATATGAGAAGTAAACTATTTGACCTTAATGAGTCACTTATAATTGGTCTTTAATGTTTTCCTTATATTACTTCTGGATCTTATATATCAAATTTTCCATTGAGTTCTGGTCTTTTTTGTCAAAAATACCTGACAGTCTTTCAGTCATGAAATAACTCTTTTTTTCATTCAGGATTATACTCAACTTTGCTGGTCACAACCCCAGCTCTTTTGCTCATATAAGACAAGGGGACAGGATAAGGCAGAGAATTTTAGAAGGGTGTGTTGATTAAGATTTAGGAGTATGTGGAGGGGAGAAGATAAAAGAGGTTCTCTTAGAAGTATGGGTAGAACAAGAAATAGGAGAGTAAGGAGTGAGGATAAGAAGAGATTCTTTAAAGGGGTAAACAGATTAAAAACTAGTTGGAACTATACAACCTAATCTTAAAGAATGAGTGATGTAAAGAACAAATCATAGAAACAATCAATAATTTCATTAAAGAGAATGACAATAATGAAACAACATATCAAAACCTATGGGATACAGCCAAAGTAGTAATCAGAAAAAAAATTTAGATCTCTAAATACCTACATCAATAAAGTAGAAAAATTGCATATGCAATTTAAAAAATATAATAAGAAACTAAAAATCCCCAATTAAAAACTAAATTGGAAATCCTAAAACTTTAAAGTGAGCTTAATAAAATTGAGTGTAAAAAACCATTGAATTAATAAATAAAACTAGAAGTTGGTTTTATGGAAAAAAATAAAATAGATAAACCATTGGTTAATATGATTTTTTAAAAAAGAGAAGAAAATCCAATCACTAGTATTAAAAATGAAAATGGTTAATATACCACTAATGAAAGTGAAATCAAAGCAATTATAAGGGGCTATTGTGCACAGCCATATGCCAATAAATTCAACAATTTTAGTGAAATGGGAGAATGTTTGCAAAAATATAAACTGTCTATGCTAGCAGAAAAGGAAATAGAATATCTAAATAGACCTATTTTAGAAAAAGAAATTGAACAGGCCATAAATGAGCTTCCTAAGAAAAAAGCACCAGAACCAGATGGATTTACAAGTGAATTCTATCAAACATTTAAAGACCAACCAATTAAAATATTAAATAAATCTTTTGGAATAATAGGCAAAGAAGGGATCCTATCAAATTCCTTTTATGAAACAAATGATACTGATACCTAAACCAAGAAGAGTAAAAACAGAGAAAGAAAATTATAGACCAATTTTATTAATGAATATGGATGCAAAAATCCTAAATAAAATACTAGCTAAAAGATTACAACAGTATATTACACAGATTATACATTGTGACCAAGCAAGATTTATACCAGGAATGCAGGGATGATTTACCATAAGAAAAACTATTGACATAATTGATTATATCAATAACAAAAGTAACAAAAATCATGTGATTGTATCAATAGATGCAAAAAAAAATCTTTTGATAAAGTAAAATACTAATTTCTATTAAAAACACTTGAAAGCATAGGTATAAAAGACTTTTTTTCCCTTAAATTTATTTTTAAAAAAAGCATTTACAAATCAGTATGCATTATTTGTAATGGGGATAAGCTAGAAGCCTTCCCAGTAAGATCAGGTGTGAAACAAGGATGCCCACTGTTACCAATATTATTCAATATTGCATTGGAAATCATAGCAATAGCAATAAGAGAAGAAAAAGAAATAGAATCAGAATAGAGAATGAGGTAATAAGCCTTTCTTTCTTTGCAGATGATATGATGATATGATTGGAAAATCCCAAAACTCAACTAAAAAGTTAGTTGAAACAATTAATAATTTTAGCAAAGTAGCAGGATGTAAAACAAATCCATCTAAATCATCAGCATTCCTCTACATCACAAACAAAATGTTGCAAGAAAAGATAGTAAGAGAAATCTCATTTAAAATAACCATAGACAGTACAAAACGTTTGGGAACATACCTGCCAAGACAAACCAAGGAACTGCATGAACATAATTATTAAAAAAAAATGTATACAAATAAAATCAGATTTAAATAATTAGAGAAATATTAATTGTTCATGGGTAGGCAGGGCCAATGTTAAAAAAATTACAGTTTACTTAACTAACTTATATATTCAATGCCATCCCAATTAAATTACCAAAAAATATTTTACTGAGTTAGAAAAAAATAACGAAATTCATTTGGAAGAACAAAAAATTGAGAATATCAAAGGAGCTAATGAAAAAAACTGTATAGGAAGGAGGTTTAGCAGTACCAGATCTTAAACTATATTATAAGGTAGTAATTATCCAAACTATCTGGTACTAGTTAGGAAATAGAAAGGTAGATCAATGGAACAGGGTGGACATACAATTTACAGAAGTAAATGGCTATAGTAACCTTGTGTTTGACAAATGTAAAGACAAGTTTTGGGGATAAGAATTCATTATTTTGTAAAAATTTGTTGGGAAAACTGGAAAGCAGTATGGCAGAAATTTAGCAAAATCTTCTACCATTTACCAAGATAAGGCCAAAATAGATACATGACCAGATATAAAGAAATATTACAAGAAAATTAGTAGAACATAGAACATAGACTTATGTATAGGCAAACAACTTACGAATAAACAAGAGATAGAGAGCAAAATTAGATGTAAAATGGAATAATTTCAATTACATTAAATTTAAAAGGTTTTGTACAAATTAAACAAATGTAGCCAAGATCAGAACAAAAGCAGAAAATGGGGGGGGGGCAGAAATTTTATAGGCAGTTTCAGAGATAGAGGTCTCATATCTCAAATATGTAAAGAACTTTGTCAACTCTATAAGAAAATGAGTCATCCCCCAATTGATAAGTGGTCAAAGGATATGAACAGGCAGTTTTCTGATGAAGAAAAAAACCCATTTATAGTCATAGAAAAATGCTCTAAATCATGATTGATTAGAGACATGCAAGTTAAAACAACCTTGAGATATTGCTTTATACCTTTCAGATTGGCTAAAATGATTGAAGGGGAAAGGGACAAATGTTGAAGGGGATATGGATAAATTGAGACACTAATTCACTATTGGTGGAACTGTGAACTGATACAATCATTTTGGAGAGCAATCTGGAATTATGCCCAAAGAGTTAGTAAACTGTTATACCCTTTGACCTGACAATACCACCATGAGTCTGGTGACTAGGGAAAAAGGAAAAGAACCTATATGTTCTAAAATATTTATAACCACTTCTTTTTGTGTGGCAAACAACTGGAAACTGTGGGGATGCTCGTCAATTGGGGAATCGCTGAACAAATTGTGGTATTTGATCAAGAGAGAACAGGAAAAAAAAACTAGAATCTACAATGGCAAGTTTCACCAAAGAAATAAACAAACAAAAAAGAACAATGGATTGAGAACTCAAATACAGTGAAGTGAAGGATAATCTAGGAGAAGAGAAGCAAAAAACAATAACATGAAAAGAAAATATGCTCACTAAGTAAAACATACTGATCTCCAAGACAGGATGCATATTGACCTAAGGATCATAGGTCTCCCAGAAGAACATGACAGGACAAAAAAATCTTAATGCCCAAAATGAAAAAAGTAATAGAACTTCCCAGAACTTCTGAACATGGAAAATGAAATTCTAATGGAAAGAATTCACAGATCACTTCTAGAAGGAAAAAGCAAAACAAAACAAAACAGAGAAAACAAGGCTGCAAACTCTATGACACATAGTGGTTAAATTTAACTCAATTCAGAGACAAGTTCTGCAAGAGATCTGGAGAAAGACCTTCAAATACAAAGGAAAGGGAAGTCTAATAACAAAAAACTATTCTGCACCCACCAAAAAATAGAAGAGAGAATGGAATAATGTGCTTTGAAGAGCAATGCAGCTCAAGATGCAGCCCAGAGTGACCTACCTTGAAAACCAGGGCTTAATCATGCATGAAAAATGATGGGCATTCAATAACAAAGAGGCATTTGAGATCTTTTTGGAAAGAAAACCAGAGTTAAAGAGATTGTTTGCTTTTCAAAGACCCCAAACAACAGAAATGCAGGAGGAGTGAATAGCTACAGAGGCCAAGGATGGCAACAGCAGCGGAGTGACAGCATGAAGACCAAGAAGAAACTTCTTTCTAAATGTGCACAAGGAGACAGGAGTAAAGACAGAAATCTGATGGAAGTAACAAGATACAGGCAGATGGGGGTGTTAGGAGCAGAGCTGGGTAACACTCTGCCTACAGGTGAATCAATATATTTTTTTTTGTAGAAGTACTTTATAACAGGGGAGGGTACATGAAGGGGAGCAGGGGAATTAGAGAAATGTGTGATGTGCCTGAGTCAAATCCAGGACTAGCAATGAGGGGAAGGTGACTCCTGCGGTTTCAGAAAGACCTCACGGGTAATGGGTGAGGAGAGAGAGGGAAGGAAAGAGGCTTCACTCTGGTAGTGGGAGGGAGTTTCACTGATGAATGAATGTTTCTGTGGGTGAAGAGAGGTGATCTATGAAGGGAGATGGGGACCTTATGCTGAGTGTGGTCTGGGGAACTTGGTGCTCAAAAAGTCTACTCTCCTACATTAGAAGGAGGTGGAATTGAAACCTGTGGAGGCAAGTGGCTCTTGGCAAAGTGGGAGAGAATAGACCCAGGGTAGAGAATTTTGAGGCAAATCAGTAAAGAAAGGTAATCAAAGAAGGGTATAGATCAGTGGCAGGCTGCATAATCAGAGACATAGTGGGAGAGCGGCCCAATCATGGGGCAGTATCTTCTCTAATGCTTGCAATAATTGGAATTGTTCTGGGAGTGAGGCACAATGGAAAATGGGTATCCACTGAACAAGCTCTATGAGGCAATGGCACAAACTGTCTAGAGGGGAGAGTCAGTTTGATTACATGAGGAATACAGAGAAAAGATTGAGACTAGATAATTATAGGAGTCATGAATCAGAGAATGAGGGTCTAGAGTAAACAGAAAGAGAAGATGGAAAGAGATGCAAAAAAAATGAAATTAAAAAATCTAATGAATAGGATTAATTGAAGGGGATAGAGAGGAGGGGAAATTAACTTGACTGAGAGGAAAAAAGAGGAGAAAGAAATATAGAATATCAAGAGAAGTGATGAAAAGTAGGGACAAAAGGAATCTAGCACTTTCAGACCTCAAACTATATTATAAAGCAGAAATCATCAAAGCCATCTGGTATTGGTTAAAGAATAGATAGGTCAATGGAACAGATGAGACAAGTGAGATTCTGAAACAATGGAACTCAGTAACCCAGTGTTTATTTAATATAATGGAAAAAATAAATTACCTGGGAGGGGGGGAACTTCTTGTTTGATTAAAAACTGTTAAAATAAAAAAAGCAAACAAACTGGAAAGCAGTCTGGCAGAAATTAAGTTTAGACCAGCTCCTTACACCATACTCCACAATACATTCTAAATTATTACATGATCTTAATATTAAAAATATTAAAAAATTAGAAGAGAAACAGACCTTTCACAGCTATGAGTAGGAGATATACTCTTAACCAAATAAGAGATAGAAGCAATTGCAAAAGATAAATCAGATAACTTTGATTACTTGAAACTGAAAAGCTTCTGCAGAGACAAAATTAATGTACCTAGGATAAGAATGGAAGTGGTCAAATAAGAAAAACATCTTTGTATCAAAGTGTATACATACATATTATATAATGATGTTTTTATGTACATGAATATATGTATATATACACAAGTGGCAGCTAGATTGCTCACTAGATAGAGTACTTGGCCTGAAGTCAGGAAGACCTGAGTTCAAATCTGGCTTCCAACACTTACTATGTGACCCTGGGCAAACCACTTAACTTCTGTTAGCCTTAGTCACTGGAGAAGGAAATGGCAAACCACTCTGGTATCTTTTCCAAGAAAACCCCACGGACAGTACTGGCATGCTATGGTCCACAAGGTCACAAAAAGTCAGACATGACTGAACTGAAGAACAACAATATATGCATAACTAATAGCTATTTCCTAATCGATAGATGGTCAAAGGATATGAACAAACAATTCTCAAAAGTATAGTAAAATATTCACAACCATATAAAAGTCCTCCAAATTACTAATAAGAAAAGAAATGCAAATCCAAATAACATTGAAGTTTCACTTCGTACCCTGCAAATTGGCAAAAATGACAATGTTGGAAGGGTTATACCATTTTGGAAAGTAATCTGGAACTATGCAAATAAAGTGCTAAAATGCCAGTACCTTTTGAACCAATTCAATCCAATAAACATTTATTAAGCACCTACTATGTGCCATGCACTGTGCTAAATGCTGGAGTTACAAATAATAAAAATTCTAAACTTACAATCTAAAGAGAGAGACATCACACAGAACAGGCAAAAAAAAAAAAAAACAGGGGATAGGGGCACCAGAGGGTACCTAGCATGGAGGCATCTTGCTTCATGGAGTTGAAACCAGCCTGGTTTCAGAGCAGCAGATGCAAAGGTAATTGAGCCTAGAGTCTATTTTCTGCCCTCCATAAAGGAAGGCATTGGGAAGAATTTGATACCCTGCCTTCCAGCCCTCTAGTCAGAGGGAGAGAAGAAAACTGAGGGAGATGGTGTCAATCAAGATGAATTAGAAGCGGGCTGGTGAGTTTAGAAGTGATGAACTTATTCTGGGATTTTATTCTGTGAAGCTGAAACCAAGAAGGACAATAGATACAAAGTAAAGTGAACCAAAGACTACATCACTGGATTTATAATATCCCAAGAAAGCCATTGATATGAAGAAAGTCTCCATATATTCCAAAATATTTATAGTAGCACTTTTTGTAATAGCTAAAAATTGGAAACACAGTTGATGCCCATCAATTGGGGAATGACTAAACTAATTGTGGTACATTTAATGTAATGGAATATTATTATTCATAAGAAATAACAAGTGTGATGAATTCAGAGAAGCACGGAAAGATCTATGTGAATTGATTGATGCAGAGTGAAGTAAGCAGATCCAAGAAAACAATATTCATGGCAAATACAACAATGTAAATGTTTCCAACTATACACCAAAAAGTCAAAAGTAAATATAACAAAATTATAAAGATCAGCAGGACAAAAATGAAGAGACATGAGAAGACACTCCAACCCTATGTGGAGTGGGAGGTCCACAAGTGTTTCACATTGCACATATTTTCAGACTATTTCAATGTATTAATCAATTACACTGATTTTTTCTCTCTTTAAAAAAATATTATTTGTCATATGGTATGGCTCGCTAGGAGGAGGAGAGGAAGGGATACTTGGGATAACTATGGTGATGTAAGAAACAGAAAATATAATTAAAAACTTAATTTTTAAAAACTTCCCAGAACACCTAAATAGATAAAAACAAATCGCTACCCATATCCGAGAAAAAGAAAGAGAAAGAGGAAGAAGAAGAGAAGAAGAAGAAGAAGAAGAAGAAGAAGAAGAAGAGAAGAAGAAGAAGAAGAACTATTTGTACAAAAATATTTATAGCAGCTCTTTTTGTGGGGGCTAAGAATTGGAAATTAAGAGTATGTCCATCAATTAGGGAATGGCTAAACTAGTTGTGATATATGAATGTAATGGAATACTGTTGTGCTATAAGAAATGACAAGCATGGTAATTTCAGAAAACCTTGGAAAAACTTACATGAACTGATACAGAGTGAAGTGAGCAGAACCAGGAGTACATTGTACACAGTAACAGCAATATTTTATGATGAACAATTGTGAATGACTTAGCTTTTCTCAGAAATACAATGATCCAAGACAATCCCAAAAGACTTGTGAAGAAAAATGCTATCTGTCTCCAGAGAAAGAACTGATGGTGTCTGAATACAAACTGAAGCATATAACTTTTCACTTTCTTTCTTGCCTTTTTTAGTTCTATTTTTCTTCCACCAAAATTACTAATATGGAAACATTTTATGTGATTACACATGTATAACCTACATCAGATTGCTTGCCATCTCAGGAAGAGGGAGGGAAGGGAGAGAGAAATAGAATTTAAAAATCAAAAGTTCACAAGGAATATTAAAATTGTTTTTTCCACGTGATTGGGGGAAAATAAAATATTTTTTAAAAATCAAAAGCACCAATTTAAAGAATTCGAAGAATGCCACCAGGCAGGAAAACAACTCTATGTGAATTCCAAGACACAATAGTTGAATTTAACATTTCTGACCATAAACAACAAATACTACAAGTGAGCAGGAGAAAGATCTTCAAATATAAAGGTAAGGAAATTCAAATAACACAAGACTATTCCGTTCCCATAAGAAACTACAGACAGGAATGGAATAACATATTCTTTTATTTTGGAGGGGAGGGCTGGGCAATGGGGTGAAGTAACTTGCCCAGGGTCACACAGCTAGTAAGTGTTATGTGTCTGAGTCCAGACTTGAGCTCAGGTCCTCCTGAATCCAGGGCCGGTGCTCTATCCACTGGGCCATCTAGCTGCCCCTGGAATAACATCTTCTGAAGAGCAAAATAACTCTAGATGCAAGCCAAAGTGACACTACCTTGCAAACCTGATCCTAGCCATCACTTAAAAAAAAGATTTCATCTCAATAAGAAAGACATTTGTAGCCTTTTTACAAAAATAAGAGGAAAAAAGAATGTGAGCAGATTATTCCATTTTCGAACACCCTTGCAATGAAAACACAAGAAAAGTAAATAGATACAACTGTCAAGGAAAGCACAAGTAGCAAAATAAATTATCTCATTATAGGGAATATTAAAAGGGAAAAACAGACCCCAAAAAGACACTGATTGGGCGAAAAACAATAAAATAACAGCAGGAAGACCATTAAAAGACTTCTTTCTAAAAGCACATAAGAGGGGGCAGCTAGGTGGCGCAGTGAGTAGAGCACCGGCCCTGAAGTCAGGAGAACCTGAGTTCAAATCCGGCCTCAGACCAAACACTTGACACTTACTAGCTGTGTGACCCTGGGCAAGTCACTTAACCCCAATTGCCTAAAAGCAAACTAACTAACTAACTAATTAACTAAATAAATAAATAAAAGCACATAAGACCCTTTGACCCAGCAATAGCACTTTTAGGGCTATATCCCAAAGAGATCAAACAAATGAGAAAAGGACCCACATGTACAAAAATATTCATAGCAGCTCTTTTTGTGGTGGCAAAGAACTGGAAATTGAGAGGATGCCCATCAGTTGGAGAATGGCTGAGCAAGTGGTGGTCTATGAATGTAATGGAATGCTATTGTGCTATAAGAAATGATGAGCAGGCTGACTCCAGAAAAACCTGGAAAGACTTGTATAATCTGATGCTGAGTGAAGTGAGCAGAACCTAGAGAATGTTGTACACAATGACAGCCACATTGTGCGATGGCTAATACTGATAAACTTAACTCTTCCCAGCAATACAAGGATCTAAGATATATCTCCAAAGGCCTCATGATGGAAAATGCTATCCACATCCAAAGAAAGAGCTATGGAATTTGAATGCAGATCGAAGCATACTGTTTGCTATTTTTTTTTCTCTTCTGTTGAGTTTTGTTTTCTCTTTCTGGTGGTTCCTCATATTGGTTCTAATTTTTACTTACAACATCACTAATCTGAAAATATGTTTAATAAGAATGTATATATATATATATATATATATATATATAGCCTATATCAGATTGTGTGCCATCTTAGGGAGGGTGGGAGGAAGGGGGAGAAAAATTTTAAAGTCAAAAGCATATGGAAGTGATTGTTGATAAATCAAAATAAATTAATAAAAAAAGAGAAAAAAAGCACATAAGAAGTTAAAGATACAATAGAACCTAAAGTGGAAAATATTAGTGGAGGACCAGGTCTGAGATACCATGGACTAAACATCACAATCCACCCTCTTCAGGTAAATCAATGTGTTTTTTTAAAATAAATTAATTTTTAATTTTCAACATTCACTTCCACAAGATTTTGAGTTCCAAATTTTCTCCCCATCTCTCCCCTCCGTGTTTTTTTTTTCTTTTTGAGGGACTAGACTTTGGAATGGGAGGAGGCATCAAAGAGAAGGGAAAAAGAATATAGAGGGGAATGTGTGATGATCCTAATCCAGGCAATAGTAAACAGTGAAAAGAAAATAATTCTTTCACTCTCTTAGGAAGAAGAGGGGCTATGAGAAAACTGGAGTGTTGCCAAAGAAAATAGTGGGAAAGAAAGGAGGAATCCTTAATTCAAGGATTGACAAAGGTACCTCTGAAGAGCACTCCCATGGTGGGAGAGAGATGTATTCTATAATGGGAAATGAGGATTTTACAATGGGTAGAATCTGCAAGGATTTGTTGTTCTGAGACAATGTGCGCTTCTATGGATAGTACCATACCTCAGAAGGGGAAATAACATCTCCTGGGGGCAGCATGCATCCAGAGAGGGCATGGATCCAAAAAGGATATTTCACGGCAGATGGAAAACAAAATGATAAGGAAAGCAAGGGGTAAGAATGGACCACATGATTGAAAGACACAGGAATAAAGGACACTAGGGCAATACATCTGTCTCCTACAGGATTTGAAACTTCTAAAAGCAAAGTATAACAGAAAATGGTGTGGTAGTTATGGAGGTAGCAAGATCTATAAGGTAATAATAGAAATTTATTTTAGGAGATAACTCAAAATAGTTAATTTATAATCATATGAATAAATGAGCATAAGGAACATGAGTAAAAATATTTAGAATAGACAGAAAAGGAAGAAAATTAATGAAGAGAATGAGGTAAAGAAATTATTTTTAGAAAACTTTGCAGAAAATTTTTAAAAATAAGTAAAAGAAGTTTAAGGGAAGGAGAGGAAGGGAAATTTTATTTGATTACTTAACTGACAGGAAAAAAGAGGAGAACAATTAGATAAATAGTTAAAAAGAAGAAATAAACAGGAATTAAGTTAAATAAAACTCCACAACTAGGGAAAGAGGTGAAAAATGGGAGGGAGGATTTGAGGGCAAGGGGAAGAGAGCCTGTGGGAATAGGATTGCCTTAAAATAGATTAATTTTAAAAAAATTTAAGAGACAAAGTACTGCCTTTATGGACTCTGTGTGTGTGTGTGTTTGTGTGTGTGTGTGTGTGTGTGTGTGTGTGTGTAGAGGATTCTAATTCCTAAAAAAGCAAATGTAGAGATAAATGAAAGAAAATATGAACCTAACTCAAAACTTGAAATGTGAACAATCCAATAAAACAAAAAGAGAGTGACAAATTGAATAAGAAGGCAAAAGCTCAAAATCTGTTGCTTACAAAAAACACATGAAAGGCCAAAGCAGGCACAGAATAAAAGATCAACAGCTGGAACAAAATCTAGTATGCATCCAGTGAATCCCCAAAAGCAGAAGTTGCACATTTGTTATCAAATAAAGCAATAACAACAACAACAAAAACTGCAACATAGAGATTAACTGGAAAACTACATTATGCTGAAAGAAACCATAGATAATAAACAAATATCAGTATTAAATTTATATGCTCCAAATGCCTTCACATATAAATACATAATGTAAAAAATAACTGTATTACAAGATGTAGAGAATAAAACACGGGTTTTAGTGGTTAGAGACTTTAATGTCCCTCTCCCAGTTTTTCGACAAATCCAACAGAAAGATAAGCTAAAGGGAAAATACAGAATTGAACAAATTTTTGGAAAAACTAGAAATAAAAAAAAATTATGGAGTCATCTAAATGAAGCTATTATTCATATATCTCAGCATGACATGGGACTTTAAAAAGAAATTAACCATTCATTAGGGAATATTGCAAATAAATATAAAAAGGCAGAAATACTAAATACATCTTTTATAGACCATGACTTAGTGAAAATTAGAAATTAGTTCAGACAATACACATACAAGAAGACCCAAATGGGGCAGCTAGGTGGCACAGTAGATAAACCACAGGAGGACCTGAGTTCAAATGCGGCCTTAGACCAAACACTTGACACTTACTAGCTATGTGACCCTGGGCAAGTCACTTAACCCTAATTGCCTAAAAAAGAAAAAAAAAGACCCAAATGGAGCCCTAAACAATAAAATCCTAAATAACAAGAGAGTTAAAGAGCAAATCATGGAAACAATAATTTTGTGAAAGAAAATGTGATGATTGCATATATATAAGCTATGTACAATTGCTTATTATCTTAGGGAGGTGGGAAGGAAATGAGAAAAGAAGAACATTTGAAACTCAAAATTCTATAAAAAAATATTAAAAATTGTCTTTACATATAATTAGAAAAAAATGCTATTTTTTTTTTTACAAAAAGAAAGAAAATGATGAAACATGATAAAAAATAATGATGAGGCATCTAAATGGCACAGTGAACTGGGCCTAGAGGCAAGAAAATCTGAGTTCAAATTGCTCCAAAGCTGAGTGACTCTGGGCAAGTCACATAACTTCTGCCTCAATTTCCTCAACTGGAAAATGGAGATAATAATAGCACCTACCTTGCAGGGTTGTGAGGATCCAGTGAGATAGTATGTGTAAAGTGCCTGGCATATAGCAAGCACTATGTAAATGCTAATTATTATTATTATGCATACTAAAATTTCTGGTCTACAACTAAAACTGTGCTATAAAGAAGTCACAAAGATGATGAATGCAGAGAAGCATGGGAAGATTTACATGAACTAATTCAGAGTCAAAAAAATGCACACAATGATTACAACAATGCAAATGAAAAAAATGACAAACATCACAAAACAAGTCAGATCAACTATCCCAAACACAGCTTTGAAAACTGAAGTCTCTTGATGGAGGTAAGGGAGGGGGAGAAAGCATTGTACCTAAGGGAAACAGCTATCATAAAGCTCATGCATTTTCTTCAGGAGAGGCATGACTTGGCTTTACTCAAAGCTTATTGTGTTAGGATCATATGAAAAATCAGGTTAAGCATGTTAGAAATTTAATTATCTGGTTTTTCTTGACAACTTCCTGTTCTTCCTGGGTTATAACAAACAACAGATTAAAAGCAGCAAGGATCTATTTTGGGAACCCCATTCATTATAAACCTTCAGAGAGAATACATACAGAGTCTCAGACATTTGTCCGATATGTATATATATATATATATATATATATATATATATATGTATATGTATATATATGTGTGTATATATGTGTATGTGTGTATATGTATATATATGTGTGTATATATATGTATATGTGTGTATATATGTGTGTGTGTATATATATATGTATGTGTATGTGTGTGTGTATATATATATAAATACTCTGAGACTTGGGTTTTGTTCAAATTAGGGAATTGGCCAAATACAAAGCAGCATGGTATGGTGGACAGAACATTGGATTTGGAATCAAAGGGCCTTGGGCTTGAACCCCAGCTCTGCTATTTTCTATCTCTGGGACCTTAGGCATATTCCCTCACCTCTCCGGGCTTCAATTTCCTAATGTACAATGAGGTTTGGCTGGATGACATTTTAGGTTGTTTCTTGATCTTTAAGCCTTTAATCCTCGGGATGACTTCTTTTGTTTCCTTGAGTTAACACTAAAAGATTTATCTGAACTCCTGGTTAGGACTGGATATGGTTAATGGGGAAAAAAAAGAGATAATCCCCCCAATCATTTATTTTGGACTCTGGAATTTGGTCAGGCACGCACATTCAGTCAGATACTGCTCTACTTACTGCATTTTACTTACTGCATTTTCCATAGCTGAGCAACAGAGCTGGGGAAGAGGAAAACAGTAGAGGGGAAGAGATTTGCCACGGGAAAGGTACTTGTGGATAATACAGAGTTTTTACTAACAGTGATGGCAAAGTTCTCTTTTAATGTACATAGCACTTCACAATCTATAAAGTCTACTCTCTCTCTCCCTCTCTTCCCTTCCCTCTCTGTCCTTTCTTACAACAACCCTATAAGACAAGCAATACAGAAATGATCACATTTTTACAAATGAGGTTCAGGAAAATCAAATGACTTTGCCTACACTTGGTAAATAATTGCCAGAGCTAACACTCAAACTGAGATCTGCTGCCTTCAGGTTCAGTATGCTGTCTAGTATATCACAGTCTCCTACAAGATGGAGAAAAACTCCTTGGCGTTTGTCTTTGGTTCTTTTATCCTTTTTCTCAGATCTCAAGAAGCCTAAGGTTCATCACATTCCCATTATCTCATAGGAAAAGAGTACTCAGCCCAAGTTCCTCAATACTCTTGTAATCTTAGCCTTAAGGGAGCAGAGATCCAAGAGACCACTTATCAGCCTTGCCAGTCTTTGCTATAGGCTACGTGTATCTCTTGCTAGTCTCTTTTACCTGATAATACATATCTTTGAGGCAGTTTGGTCATTTCAGGGCTGAGTATGTCTGTGAATGCCATTCTTGGAAAACAAAAGATCTGCCTTGAGTGAACCACACTGAAGACATTCCAAGTCATTTGCTAGAGGAAATGCCTTGGATGTTGGCTTAATGCACCTCCATTCAGTCTCCCAAAGTGTCTATCATGGAGCTTTACTCCCTAGTTAAGTAAACAGGTCACAACATGACTGTAATTACACACAGACAATGCAAGCTGGAATCCCTAGAGGATAAATACTTATTCTTTTCAAAACACCAGGTTGCTCTGTTTTCTCCTTATTATTTCAGCTGGCCAGTGGGGGAGATGTTCTGCTGCTGGCTGCTGAATAGCAGGATGGTTCTCTTAATTCCTGGGGCATACCAGGTTACTATGAAGTCCAAGTGACTGGCCAGCTGAGCACTTCTTGCAGCCTCATTGAATTGGGAGACATCTCATTACTTCCCTGTAATACTTAATACCTTATTGTTCCTGTTTAGAGAGAGCAGCATAAGGTGATGGACATTATGGTAGATTTGAAGCCAGGAAGACTCGGGTTCAAGTCTTGAATTTGATACTAACTATTTTAGGGGAGAGGACTCCACCTTCCCACTAACCAGTGTAAGAACACAGTGAAGTTTTAAATGTATAAACAAGGTTTATATCCTATGAGTGCCCCACCCCTCTTTCTTGCTCTTTTCCTTTTGCTCTTTTTTCCCCTTTCTTCACCCCTCCTCAATCATACTATTGAAGAGACTGTACCTATAGAAAACAACACTTCTAGTCAGTGGCAAAGAAAGAGACACAAAAGACAAACACAGGCAAACGGAGACAAACAGAGACAAAAATGGATACAGATATAAAGCCACCAAAGGAGAAAGCAGCTTCAAGAAATGTGGAATGTAAACCCTAGCACCAGAGAAAAATGCCAGTTAGAGTTCCAAGAAAAGATTTCTCGGTCATAAAGCATCAGGAAGGAGTTACGAGTTATTCTTTCGCCACATTGCCATTGTACTCTAAGCATGAGGCCACCCTTCCGATAAATTATGTATTATTTGTGGGACAGTGTGCCTTAGGGTTTTGGGGAGTAAATATTTTGTATCAACTGTTATTATTATACCATCTGAGGTTTTAAATGCCTTTGCTAAAAGCTAATTGAGTCAACTAACTGATCTTCCATAGGGAGCATATGAGATGGGGCTGGTGAGTGACAGTAATAGGACCCAGCCCCTCGGTATTACCCCTAGAGTCCTGAGAGTAGCAGTAGCTGCCTTCTGGATGTCCCAACCTGTGAGCACAAGTGCTGGGTGGAGGGAGTGGTCCCAGAGGGCCTGCTACACTATATTACCATGAACAAGTGACATAACTTTTCTGAGCCTCAGCGATGGAAAAGAACACTGGATTTGATCCCTATAGAGCTACAGAATATTAAAGCTGGCAAAGACCATTGCTGTTGTTCAG